>NC_135560.1:7472597-7825097 GCF_964340395.1 Glandiceps talaboti | reverse complement strand
AGTATCAAACTTCTTTATTAATTCTTCCACATCAGATTCGCTCGGATTCTGACCAAGTGATTTCAAAACATTTCCCAATTCTTTTGAGTCAATCTTTCCATTTCCGTCTACGTCGAACTTGCCAAATGCTCTTTTCAATCCTATAAATAAAATTCGGGCATCGACAATAAGCCTCACTGTGACCACAATGACACAATCTTTAACCGATCAATGCACAATTTGTGAGTATAGTGTCACATACACAAATCCTAATCATATTTCAGTATTATTTTAGCAGGATACACTTTATTTTGTTGTATTTTTTATTTGTCAAAGATTTTGTTTATCTCATACATAGTTTTGTGCCCAATAAATTAAAATATACTGTACTGTACTTCACTGAACTGTATACTGTACTGCACTACACTACACTACACATCACATAACCATTTTTATCGGCAATAAAACATATAAATGCAAAGAAATAAATAAACAAACAAACAAACAAAAAACAACCACCATGATTTAACAAAAAGCTTCTAGTGTCGTACGTGAATCCTCCGTGACTCTGATACCCTTGTGGATGGTAAACGAGTGTAGCAGAGTCACAGATACAGTGAGGAGACAGGTTACGTTAGTTTTGGTACACTGATCATAATACCATTCCTATCAAAAAGTTACTTTCATTTGATATCAGTAGTATAGCAGTATAAATAAATATAGTTTAATGCGCATGCGTGAATTCCTAGTTGAGTTTTGGTATTGGGGTTCTAGGGATAATATTAGCCAACTCATCACCTTGTGCACAGGAAAAAAAGTGTCAATTTACATGTAAAATCATTCAAACTGTGCTCACATCCTCAAGTCCTATACTACTAATATCAAATACACATGTTGTAAAAGCAACGAATACAACTTATGCAAGTTAGATCAAATCATTTAAAATACATATGGGTATATTATACTTACTATAGACAAGTCTCTCGGATAGTTGATCTGCCTATTTGTAGAAGAAAGGAAAGAGAAAATGAACATGGGGAGATTTGTTTATATTTTCCAAGAAATGAGAGCTTTATATCGAGCTTAGAGCCTTCTCAGTTTCTCCGGCCTGGGGGTTCAGTGGATTTTTCCATCGGGCCAAAGAAAAGGCGCTGACACCCCCCTCTGTAAAACCGAAAACAGGAGGACCCCCTCCCCTTATCCAGGCTCCCTTATCACTTAATTCTAAAACATGATGACCCCCCTTCCCCCGAATATCTTATTTACATGACATGTATTTGATCGTGACCCAGAGTGCACGAGTGGACTGCTTGTCGAATGACTAAATACCTTTAATTATAAGATGGCATCGTACTAGTCACCGACTGCACAGGGTAAATATATTCAAAAAGGAGTTTAATAATAGCATCTTGACAGTAAAAGTTAGAGATGGGAAGCTTGAGATGGGAATATGCAGAGGTGGGTTCCAGAAGCTCTGGGTTTTTGGGACACTTATAAGACAATTTTAGGCTATTCAGACCAGTTTGGGCAATAATTTCCAAGCTTTACATGACAGCAGCAACACGAATGCAAAAAGTGACTACATGGTTGAAATATATATATATATAGAGAGAGAGAGAGAGAGAGAGAGAGAGAGAGAGAGAGAGAGAGAGAGAGAGAGAGAGAGAGAGAGAGAGAGAGAGAGAGAGAGAGAATGTTTTATAGTATCATGACAGTAAGGGGTTGTTGCTGCCATAATTGTAGCGTTTGATGTGATTTTGATGGCTTTTTCGTCTGTTTTCGTGTGTCTTTTTTTCGTTCCGACGTTTAACCCGAATCAAACGCTAAAATTCCTCTAACGCAAACGCAAATAGACGGAACCGATTCAGATCTGAATCGCAAAGTTGGGCTAACTTTTCAGCTAAATTACGCCTTACCTGTCAAAATATTGGACATTTCCTAACACCAACATTAATTACGGAACCTTCGAGACCCAAAACGTGTTCAGAGGTACCCCAATTCCGTCAAAATCGGCAAATGTAGCAACGCATGCATTTTGAAACTGGCAGTCCGCTGACACCTCGCCCATAAACTCACAGAAGAGGTAAACATGAATATACAGAACACCTTTATTTTCAGTCTCTTTGTGAATTCTACACTCCGGGTTAGGGAGCCTTCAGTATTTACAGGGGGTGCGGGCATTAGGGGGTCACAAATCCCATATTGCTGCTACTGTTAGGGTTAGGGTTAGGTACCCATGATATCAGCCTATATCAAATAAATTGCTGCCGACAATCAATGTAATGAATAAATTGCCAGCCGTGGCGTGTATATGAGAAGGAGAGTGGGTCCCACAGGTGTAAAGCGGAACATTTTGTAAGATACTATGGACAGTGTTCTGCAGAACATGGCCTCTGTCCCGACAAAGCTGGGAGTGTGCCAATCTACTAATAATCATTAGTTATGGCCTTCAGCTCAGCCGATGAGATCCAATCACAAGTATTTATTAATGTAGTGCCTTCAATTCACACACATCCACATGACGGTAGAAATGGGAAATAACCCAATGCCTTTAAAAACTTTAAAATTGGTGGCAGCCGTGGGATCAAATTCTTAACAATAACTCTACGACTTAAGTCCTTTTACATTTCTGACAGTATTTTAACCCACATTTTGAACTACTTTAACACAGGGAGAGTGAGGGTCATGTTTTAGAGAAAGAAATTTGAAGGCGGGCCACTTTTTTGCACGATTGAGTCGGGGGAAAGTCACTTTTTACGCAACAACACAACCCTGGTTGCCACCGGCCTTCCCCCTTGTAATTACTGACGGCTCCTTTACAGTTGATTATGTTAGTATCCACGAACACTAGTATGTATTCTAGGTAAATTCGGTATTAGTGAAGATGAGAGTGAGGACGCGAAATAATCAGATTCAGTTAGGAAAAAGGTTACTCACCATACTGTATACTTATAGAACTGTAGCGAGAAATGCCGAGTTATGAATTTGCAGGGGTGACTGTTAGACGTCGCCAAAGAGTTGCTCGAACGTTGTTCTGAGCTCGAGATGTGTGAGGTGTGGCTTTTAAAGTCAACGTGGCCGCACTAATTAATTATGCTTACCAGCCTTTTGTGTTCATAACCTTGAGTTATGCTCGTCGTGTGGTAACATGTATAATGATAGTGTGGTAACGTGTATATGGAAATGAGTGGACCCTTATTAAAGGGAACGTCTAGTCTCTAGGAAAGAAAGGACATTTTCATTTTTTGTGGACAGTAATTTCATAATTTCAAATCACACAATTATCGCCCAGTTGCAAAGAAACACCAAATTGAAACTCTGTTGCACCGCTAATTGTTCTTTCCGTGATACACCGTTGCATTATGGGTCTTAGCATACATAAATATTCATTTGATGCACACTGAATATTTACGATTCTTAAGCGCTTATTTCCTTCAGATAAATAGCCAGTCAATTATGCTCTTGGGAATCATGAATATTGATTTCAATTTGATTTATTCACAAGAATAAAGTGTATATATATATTTCTACTTTTGTTAATATAATTTCTTTACATTCTTCTCTTTCTATTTATTGTGCAGTGACACACTTGTGTTTTTTCCTTTAATATTTTACTTTACCAGGGCCACAGACTCGACTAGTTCAGATCGAACTCATTCTGTGGTCCTCACCAGGTGCATTACCGTGATAATTTCCTTTAAATGCACCTGGTGAGGACCACAGAATGAGTTCGATCTGAACTAGTCGAGTCTGTGGACCTGGTAAAGTAAAATATTAAAGAAAAAACACAAGTGTGTCACTGCACAATAAATAGAAAGAGAAGAATGTAAAGAAATTATGTTAACAAAAGTAGAAATAAATAAACTAATTAATATTATATAATAATGAATGTATAGTATTTACAGAATGCACAGTATTTACACGTATTTACATTTTACAAAAACATTTAAAATCGATACCAGGTTGAAGATCATACGAGTTATTGAGGTGAACGTTTAAAGTTGCTTTGAAACTGTCTCTACGATACGAATTATGTATTTGATGCATTTCGGTAGTGAGTTCCATTGTATTTGCTTTGTGTCAGGTTAACTTTAGGCACTGTGTAAAAATTGTCATATGTAGCAAAACGGTTAGGATAGGAATGGTGAACTGTATCTAGATTACCGCCTATATCATGAGTAGTAAAACGGTTAGGATAGGAATGGGGAACTGCGTCTAGATTATGGTCTATATCGTGCGCAAATTGATTATTTAGTAAGTAAAAAGTAAAAAGGTAGGCGTGAAATCTACAAATTAAAGTTTGTGAATGGGTAAAATACCTAGCTGCTCAAATAAAGGATAGGTATGGGCACGAAAGTGTGAGAACGTATTTAGAAGGGTAATTTTCTTTTGTAATAAATATAACGTACGGCTCCAGGAAAGAAGTGAACGTATTTCACCATATTTCAATACAGTAGCTTATGTGTGGAAGGATTAATGAGTTGTATAGTAACAGAAGAATAGATTTCGGAAAAAATTACTCAAATTGTGAGATAAGTCCGACCCGTTTGGTTTGTACCACTAAATGTAAATATTCCTTTAAAAATGTGAGCCAAGATTTCTATCTCTTTCTCTCGATTGGTCACTTGCTGTGTTCGACAGGTGTAAGCACAGTTTGGATTGTTTAACATTCAAATGAGCTTTATAAGGCGAGCCACACCCCATTCATGCCACTTCCAGAACGGACGCCTTGCCGTGGGTATCGTCACTCAATGTCTCTGTAGGTTCAGCCAACGTACGGAGTAAGAGTTCATGTACTAGTTATGATTCATTATATTTGTGTTACTTTTATTAGTCCTATTTAATGAATTGTTGTTCGTCTTATCACGTACCTGCTCTGAGTTGTGTAAACTTTCCTATTTCGTTTTGTATACTCATTGTAGGTTTTTCTTGTCTTCTATTGTCTACACGTTGAGTGCGAATAAAGTCTTGTTATAGAGTGAAACACGTCTCTTCGCCGCAGTTATTCAGTGACCCTCCGGTCACATAAAAATGTCAAATTGAGAAATAGAAGATTTTTCAATATAGTACATTTATAAATGCATGGCAAGTAAAGTGTCAACACGCGAAAGATTTTTAACCGGCTTTGTATTCATAACAATACTTACTGATTTGAAATTACTTCCGCTATGCGAAACATTTTCAATTTTGGCAATTTTTTTTTTTTTTGGGGGGGGAGGGCGGCTACTTCTGAGGTCTGAGGCGTAACTAATTATATAAAAA
The DNA here is from genome assembly GCF_964340395.1 of Glandiceps talaboti. Lineage (NCBI taxonomy): Eukaryota > Metazoa > Hemichordata > Enteropneusta > Spengelidae > Glandiceps > Glandiceps talaboti. The sequence goes on along the minus strand of NC_135560.1, from coordinate 7,819,856 downwards.
AATAGTTTCTTACTCTTAGGCCTAATAGAAAAAATTGTGTGGTTCTGAATGTACTCAAATAGGTGGGGTAGGTAGAATTTTTATTTTATTATATTTTTTTCTGTGTGAGTGTTTAGTTCATGTTTTTCCATTATTTTCCTAATGGTCTCTCTGTTTATTTATTCCTACCAGATATAGATCCATTACAGTTTTATTTTGTCTTTTTAAGTTGATGACAGTTTCCGCATCCACTATATTTGTTGTGAGATTTCATAAATTTTGAAAGGCTAAGTGGAGTCGGGTAACCGCAAACAAACAATTATTTGCTATGCCTTATCCGACATTCAACTATTGATCTCGCCCCTTAAGTACTTATATCGATCAACTTTTCTATGAAAATATATATTAAGAAGCATGTAATTTATTAGCACACAATATTAATAACAAAAAGTAGTTTGAAGCAACCTACCTAATACAACCTGTAATTTTTATACTACACCTAACTACCTACCAAAAATGTTGATGTCTGACTCATCACTGAAAGCTTTTATCAGTTTTGAAAATGAAAAATTTGTTGACCGTCTTTATTTCAAATAAATGTATCACTTCTAAAGCTTGTTCACAGGTACAAAATTAATCATATTAGCATTTTCTAGTTTGATGTAGTTGTTAAACGTGGGTGGAGTCAGGATTATGTAAATAGCTTCACTGAAGAGAATTGTAGAACAATTTAACATTCACACCAGTATGATTACAATGTAATCCCATTTCAGTGTGCAAAATAATGTTCAATGGTAGAATTTTAAGTATGTGCAACTTGTAGTGTCATGGACATTTACCCATTTATTTAGGGCATTTGCATAAGATAGACTGAGTTAGTAACATACCTTCTGAGAGCATTCTTAAATTTGTTTTTACTATTCATAGATCTTAATGGATATGGTAACTTATTCCAAATCTTATCTCCATGATAGAAAGAGAACTTATAGTCTGTGAAACTATGAGGTAAATTTCCTAAAAAGAAATCATTATAAATAATGCAACTTGGTGTTGAAATTGTTCATATATATTCAAAATATTTAGGAGCCTAAACAGAGGTTCACTTGGTGTCTGAAACGGACTAAAAGTTATAAGACTTAGTCTAACTATTTTAATTTCTTCAAAAGTTTGTGAACAGGCAGGAAAGATGTCGGGTAGTTGCTGCCCCATACCTCTAGACAGTATGAGATTTGGGGAAGAATAAGTGAATTGTACAGTAAAACCAAGATATGTTTTGAAACAAAGTGGCTAAGTTTGGCGATGAGACCAATTTTTCGACTGGTCTTAACACAGATGTTTCTAATATGGTACTTCCAAGTTAGATCTCAATTCCTAAATGTGTAACATGATCTACCTCATTTTATAATTTTAGTGTTGATTTGAATTTTCCCCAACCTTTGAAAAGACTTTTGATGGGAAGAAATAAAAAGATAATTTGTTTTTTCTTGACTAATGGTAAGCCTATTAGCAGAAAATCAAATCACTATATCACTTAATTAAGTATTTGTTTCTTTGATGTTCACATTGTCCGTAAAAGCGTGGAAAAAGTTAGAATCATCAGCAAAAAGCTTCGATTTAAAATATGAAGAACAATTAATCAGGAAGGTCGTTTTAAAGTAAAAATAAAATAGGTCCAAGAGTGGAACCCTGTGGGACTCCATGGCTAATGACATTAAGAGTAGAAGTGTGAATTACATACTGTTTCCTATTTGTTAAATAACTTTTTAAACCAATTGAGAGGGACACCCCTAAATCCATAGTGACTTAGCTTTTCTAAAAGTATGGTGTGATCGATGGTATAAAAAGCCTTAGATAAGTCAAGATAAATGCCTAGCACCACACCACCTTCATCAACTCTTTGTAGAGCTTCTTCAAGTAATTTTTCCTGAAACCATATTGATGTGAATAAATCAGTGAATATTTGTCTAAAAAAGAAATAAGCTGTCTATAAGCCATAGAGAACACTGCACTGGGGGGGGGGGGGTGTCGGCGTACCAGTGGCCAGCTCTGGTAGGGTTGTGTGGCCAGTGCTGGAAACCCCAGGACCCAGTTTAGACCCACTTCGACCAGAAATCACTACCCCATTGTAGACCTTTTCAGGTTTTTTAAAAGATTAAATTTAGACCTAAATATATTTGTCTTACGAGCAACATTTTGGGGCGATAAATGGCAGTTATGATTTGGTAGAGGACAATGGACCACATTTTAGACCAAGTAAAATTGAAACTAATGCAAAGTGGACCCCGTTTTAGATTCTTCAACTCGAAAAAAACTAGACCCTGTTTTAGACCAAAGGGCTAGAAAACGCACCCCAAGGGCGGCACATATACGTATACTCAAATGAGGTTAGTAGCCCCCGGGCATGCATTACGTATACCTTGAACAAATTAAGATCTACAACACGGAAACAAGGTTGGTATAATATGCACACCTTACTAAATGCACGTAAACTTTCTATTTCGCAAGACCCGCATATTTTGTGCGAGTATTTAAAGAAAAGCAGAACTTATTTGTTAGTTAACGTGGGATGCAGTGGAATGGTGGTAGCGTGATACAGTCTTCTTGGCATATGTGTAGTTGAAAGTAGCAGAAATGTTACTTTTTAGAAGAGTTTTATGTTAAAATGAAAATAATTACTAAGTAATATAAAATGTCAATTAAGCTGTTATCTCATATACAGTTTATGCAAGCCTCTCTAACCTTACAATTTGTGTTCTGGTATCGTTACAACAGTTGACTGTATAGTAGGGATTTCCGCCACATTTGTACATGGCCAATGAATTACATCATCAGATATAGATCATTTATAAGTTATATCTTAATTCAAGGTGTACATTACGATTTGTGTTCAATCATATTTTCAAGTGATGGTCAAGTGTGCCTCTGAATACTGCGAATACCTTTTAAATATGGCAATATCTGTGATAAATTGATAAAGGCCAGGGTTTCAATCCCAGGTTCACTCATTAGTGTTATCTTATTAGTGGAGCCATTAGGATAACTTTTTTTTTGTTCAAGACCAACTTTTTTTCTATAGCTTTGAAAAACTGCTTTACAGCTAAATATTGATCCAAATTCAAACTGGACCTTGAATAGATATGCCTTTTCATATATTTTTAGGAAAAAGCAAAAAGCAAAATGATTGCAAACTCCAGTAAACCATGGTTCAGTGTGAATCAGCTGAGTAGTGTTCGTGAAGTACAATGGATTGTAATTCAATCAAAGATTGTTTAGTTTGGCCACTAGAGGCGCTATTCAGAAGCAGCTTTCAGAAGTGAGGACCATATCTATAACTATCTAGAAGTTCTACTGGTGTTGCCTGTCTGTTAACCATATTTTATGGCTCTATCAAATTTTAATTCAAATATGTGTAATATAGTAAAATAAATAGTAGATATTGAAACGAAGTGTCTGGTTTACAGGAGAACTTCTTGATCAAAAAATGACAAGAAAAAAAAATAACCCGAGAATATACTTAAAACAATCTTAAAAAGTAAATGATATCATTTGATTGAATCACAGTATGGGGAGTTTGAGATTGATCAAATTGTGTTGTAGTAGATTATGGCAGTCAAGATTTGGTGAAGTGTTTGAGTGAGAAACTCAACAAGTCTAACTTGTCCCAGATGTAGTGTTTTCTGTAAGGACAGGAAAGCAAGCCTTTTGATTTCTGTTCTAACGAGCATTATCTGTACAGACAAATGTCATGCAGTCAAATGTCATGCAGTATTTTGTTCGATTTCATGTCCACAAACATACACAGACAACATAATCTTCACTTAAGGAAAGTAAAAATTACGTGGCATAAAGGAAAGCCCTTCTGTTGACATGCAATGCATTGATTTCCTATGCTCCTCTTTACAAACAGAGTTTTATAGAGCCGACATCAGCCGCAATCAATTCACACAATGTCACTCAAACAAGAAAACACAACTCGCCTGCTCATGTGAAAGAAAGTTTGATTTATTTATTTATTCATTACGTAAGTTACCATGGATATCAAAACAATGAGATGAAAATACATGCACCAGAAATTGTTAAAAGTGAGAGTAGGACTCAATTTATAAGACCATGCCCCTTGTTATAGCAACCCAAAAATGCTTTTATGCAAAAAACACCATCGATATCCAATTCGACATTTGGCGATTGTTGTTTAGTCTTTCTTGACATTTGAATAAAACAACTGTACGAATTCTGTGAAAAGAAGGTAAAGAAAAATTGTTGTTATGAATGATACAATATTACAATTGACTTATGACTTTAAATTAGATACGTAGCATACATACATCCAGACAAATGGGCAGAAAAAATGAACATAGACAGACCAAACAATTCTTGTGTATACTCCTTTTCTTCAATACTACTTGTAAACACGATTTAAAAGAAATTGGCAATATGTAAACACTAGAATATGTCTGTGATAGGCAGGAATTGGCTTGATTTTGATAATTGATCCTGAAGGTCAAGGTCTCAAAAGATAGTTTCCCTCTGATAACATTGGGCTAGAAACGTGAATGGCGTCTCTATGTATTAGTTTTTGAGTTATGCAGTAAATAATGATTTTTAACTACAAATATGGCTGCCATTCTGTAATAAAATAAAAGTGACATTAGCACCAAACATAATGCTTGTGTATAATTCTTTTCAGTACCTGTAAATATGGTTTAAAAGAAATTGGCAATATGTAAATAGTACAGTATTGTTTGTGAAAGGCAGGAATTGGCTTGATTTTGAAAATTGACCCTGAAGGAAAAAATCAGAGTCCCCAAAGATAGCTTGCATCTGATAATATGAGGGTAGACACTTGAATGGAGTGTCTGTGTATTACAGTTTTTGGGTTATGCAACAAATATTGATTTTTAACTACAAATATGGCTGCCATTCGGTCAAATTTGCCTATATCAAAACAACAAATTAACGTGCATATGCACAGGATATTATTTGATGTTTACTGAAAGTTTGATTGAAATGGGCCCATGCATATTTGAGATAGAGGTGGACACATACGGGTGGACACATACGGATGGACGGTCATACGGACCGACCGACACATTGGACCCAACATAGTAACCCCCTCGGCTTCGCTGTTGAAGCTAATAAGAAAGTTAACATGAAGTTACTTATGCCTTCCAATCATTTTCGAGAGCTTTACACAAACCTGTTACTGCAGCGAGGATTCTAGCAACAAGGCAGAACCAGAACACAAAGATGCTCTATTGGTGAATGAAAAGTGAGAAAATAATGAAAGCTATGGCATGTATCACCAAATCAGATCAAGCAGCCAAAACTTTCAAGAGTAAGTATGTGATCTGGGCATTACGTACCTTCGTATTGAATTTTCCCATCGCCATCTTTGTCCGTCATTGTCATCCTCTTCTCAAGTCTTTCGTCTGACAATGGTCTACCAAGAAGAGTGTACATGACATGACGAAACTCGTTAGCTGTGATATAGCCACTACCATCAACATCAAAGACTTTGAATGCTTCACGAACATCTTCTTTGCACTGTGGAACTTTCACAATTGGTGTTAAAACTGTTATGAATTCTTCAAATTCCACTGTCCCACTTCCTGTTAAAGTTGAGAAATAAACGTTTTTGTAAACGTAGTCGCATACAGAAAATGACCTACAATTTTGCACACTATTTATACTCAGTGTAATGTGTTTATGATTTCAGTGCAGTTTATAAAACTTGCCATGAAAACAATGTAAAAGAAACATTTTACATGAAATTCCACACATATTGATCAGTTTATTAACATATTGTTGATTTGTGAAACCTAGCAACAACCATATTAGATGGGTGAATGGTTAGAGTGACCGGCTTGGTTCGAGCCCTGACGCTGCCTGTTTCTGAGTGGCTAAAGTCCTTGGGCAAGATTTGAACCACGACTGTGCTTCAGTCAACCCAGCTGTACCACCTGGTCGGATGTAGGTTGCAATTTGAAGGCTTTAATCCTATGCGCTGAAATGGCTGCAATGGATTGTATGCTCCCTGGGATATGCTATAAGAACCCAACATTATTACTGGTATTAAAGAAAGACATTCTGTGCATACACACTGCATTCATGCATTGCACATAAATACTGTGATACATACGGTACACATATACATACACATATACTCACAGGCAGACACAAACAGTTGAGACGGATCAAAGGAAATAAGGAACAATATATAATAGATTTTTTGAGTTCTCACCATCAGTATCAAGCTTCTTTATTAATTCTTCCACATCAGCTTCGCTCGGATTCTGACCAAGTGACCTCAAAACATTTCCCAATTCTTTTGAGTCAATCTTTCCATTTCCATCTACGTCGAACTTGTCAAATGATGCTTTCAATCCTGTTAATACAATTCAGACATTAACAATCATTTAACCTCACTCTGACCATAATGACACAATCTTTAACCGATCAATGCACAATTTGTGAGTACAGTGTCACATACACAATCATATCCTAAATCCTAATCATATTTCCCTATTATTCAGGTTACACTTTATTTTGTTGTAGTTGTATTTTTTTTATTTGTCATAGATTATGTTTATCTCATACATTGTTTTATAAAATAAAATATACTGTACTGTACTGTTCTGTACTGTACTGTTCTGTACTGTACTTCACTGAACTGTATACTATACTGTACTGTACTACACTACACTACACTACACTACACATGATTAAGTATGTTTACATTTTATTGGTAATTAAACATATAAATGCAAATAAATAAATAAATAAACAAACAAACAATCAAACAAAACCCAACTACCATGATTTTGAAGATGTTCCATAAACGAGACAGTTTTACAAAAAGCTTCTAGTGTCGTACGTGAATCATCCGTGACTCTGATACCCTTGTGGATGGTAAACGAGTGTAGCAGAGTCACAGATACAGTGAGTAGCTAGGTTACGTAAGTTTTTGTACACTGATCATAATAGTTTAATACCGTTCCCATCAAAAAAGTAACTTTCATTTCGTTTCATTAGCATAAATTTGCATAACAATACAATTAATATGTGTGAACATAGGTTGGATCGATTTTAAAACGACATTTTTTCTCTGTACAAAAGGGGATGAGGTGTTTTAATATCCCTTGAACCCCAACACCAAAACTCATCTAGGAATTCACGCATGCGCATTAAACTTGTATTTATTTAAATGATCACAGACAGTGTTAGCACAGTTTTGGATCGATTTTGGAATGACATAAATATTAAAAAGAATGTTATCAAAAAACCATGATACAATATGTAATAGTAAACAGATGCAATTAGGAGTATGAACCATTAGTTAGGCAGTTATGAAAATTAACAAAATGTCATTGAGTTGTTTTGATGATAAAAGACATTTACTGGATGATGGCATAACGTCAGTGGCATATTGTCATTATAAAAAATTGATTGAAACATGTTGTTCTTGTACACGAAACGTAGGGAGTTAGAAGAAGGAAATGGTATTGTAAAAAAATATTGTGAGAAAAGATTTTGCCTAGCAGATGGTTATTGCGAATAAACTTTCCTATGTATTAAAAATATATAAGAAAAAATTATGTATTTGGGATTCTAGCCACCTCATCACGTTTCGTATACTTTAATATGTCGTTCCACAATCGATCCGAACTGTGCTAACACAGTCCATAATTGTAATCACTTAAAAAAGTAAAAGTTTAATGCGCATGCGTGAATTCCTAGATGAGTTTTAGTAATGTTTTAGTATTAGCACAGACCACTAAAAGAGGTATTAGCCAACTTATCACCTTGTGCACAGGAAAAAAAAGTGTCACTTTAAAATCGACCCAAACTGTACTCACACCCTCAAGTCACATACTACTAATACCAAATCAAATCGATCCAAACTGTGCTCACACCCTCGACTCCAAGTCCAATATTAATACTATTACGTTGTAAAAGCAACGAATACAACTAATGCAAGCTAGATCAAATCATTTAAAGTACATCATGATGTGATGAGAGGGGTATATTATACTTACTATTGACCTTTCCCTGGGATAGTTGATCTGCCTATTTGTAGAAGAAAGGAAAGAGAGAAAATGAAAACGAGAGATTTGTTTATATTTTCCGAGAATTGACAGCTTTATATCGATCTTAGGTCCTTCTCAATTTCTCCTGCCTTGGGGTTCGGTGTTTTTTCCATCGGGCCAAAGAAAAGGCGCTGACACCCCCTCTGTAAAACCGAAAACAGGCGGACCCCCTCCCCTTATTACTTAATTCTAAAACATGATGACACCCCCTCCCCAAATATGTTATTTACATTACAGGTATTTGATCGTGACCCAGAGTGCACGAGTGGACTGCTTTTCGAATGACTAAATACTTTATAAGACGGCATCGTACTAGTCACCGACTGCACAGGGTAAATATATCCGGTCCTAGAAGCTCTGGTTTTTTTTGACACTTATAAGACAATATTAAGGTTATTCAGACCAGATTGGACAATAATTTCCAAGCTTTACATGACAGCACCAACACGAATGCAAAAAGTGACTACACGGCTGAAATATTGAGAGAGAGAAAATGTTTAATAGTATCATGACAGTAAGAGGTTGTTGCTGCCATAATTGTAGCGTTTGATGTGATTTTGAGGGCTTTTTCGTCTGTTTTCGTGCTTTTTTTTCGTTCCGACGTTTAACCAAGGGCATGAGGCAACAATTCTGGTGTCTATCAACAATTGAATAACATGAATAAAGACAATATCAAAAAGTTCCGTCAAGTTTATAATTACTTCATTATCTTGAATCAATAATTAATATCTAATTAAAATACACAGAAAAATACATACAGTAACTTGAAACGCGCTGAAATATAAATAGAATACGGCGGACTGGGGACGTAACATGCGTAATGCATGTCTCGTCTAACGTGTGTGGAGTGTACCGATTGTGTAGCGCCCCCAACGGTCATATAAATTATCTGTCTTGTCGCGAGCTCGCGATCGCGAGCTCGAATGATTCGAATCTTTGCAACCGTCCATAAAAGTACTGGATGTTGAAAATTCCATATGCACGAGCTCGACATTTGCTCAATTTGCTCAATTTGCTCAATTGCTAAAAAAGGAAGGGTAGGACACTCCGGTGTTCTTTTTCGTCGTAAGATTGAAACCACATCGCCCTCGTTCACGGACGCTTTCTGTTTCGGGCAAACTTACGAGTATTTGTTTACGCAGTCAAATGATCTTGTCACGTTTTCTCTTTCATTCAAAGGTATATTTTGAAGAGACACAGATATGACGACTAATGTTTAATGATTATTTTTACGTAATTTTATGAAAATAATATAGACCGGAATCGACTGTGTGTTCGAGCCTACCGTAACTCTACGGCATCAAATATTGATTAAACCAAGATATTATCAATTGTGTTTTTGTTTATATCCCTCGCAAAAGACGCACCGTTTCGGAGCTTCAGTTCATATAATATGCTGTTTCGGCAATCTGTTTTACTGTCCCGCAAACGCCACAATGTACTGAAACATGCGAAATATATACCTCACCACAAGAGGGCAGCAGGTGGTATCGAGCTTCGAGCGAAAATTCATGGGTCACATGTTCGAATTGAAGCGTCCTGATTGGTTTATTCGATGTCGTGTCCTACCCCTCTGTATTACAAGTTTAAGCAAGGAATGCGTCGAGCTCGAGCACGGCAAGCAGCGCGTCACGCATCGAAGCGTCAGCTGTTGCGAGCGAACTAAGCGTCGATTTTGCATGCACCATGATCATGTTCCATTAAATCATTACAGACAAAATCTATCCATATAGTTTCTTTTCCTTTATTCTTTTTTGGAGTCTTCCATATTTATATAAACTTTTTCTGCGATTGTTAAAAATGTTTCATTTTTTAAAAGACCGGAAAGTGTACAAGTACATGTATACCCAAAATAACAAATATGTGTAGACGTGTATAATGAGTTTATTAAAATAAACTACAAATAAAGAAGTAAGTATGTAAATGTGACTCATAGCTAACTTGGGCCTTTATTATCTGGATATCATTATCATTTTTGGGTTTCACCAGAATTGTTGCCTCATGCCCCTGGTTTAACCCGAATCAAATGCTAAAATTCCTCTAACGCAGAATTTTGATACTGGCAGTACGCTGACACCTCGCCCATAAACTCACAGAAGAGGTAAACATGAATATACAGAACACCTTTATTTTCAGTCTCTTTGTGAATTCTACACTCCGGGTTAGGGAGCCTTCAGTATTTACAGAGAGTGTGCATTAGGGGGTCCCTTTTTACAAATGAGCTATCGGGGAGTATTTTAGAAGTGGGATTAAGGGGCGGGACATATTTTACTTTGACCATTGCATTGCCTAACATTGCATTTTCTTGTTTTTTTTGTCATCCCATCGCTGCCACCACTTCCAAATCCCATTGCTGCTACGGTTAGGGTTAGGGTTAGGTACTCATGATATCAGCCTATATCAAATAAATTGCTGCCGACAATCAATGTAATGAATAAATTGCCAGCCGTGGCGTGTATATGAGAAGGAGAGTGGGTCTCACAGGTGTAAAGCGGAACATTTTGTAAGATACTATGGACAATGTTATGGAGAACATGACCTCAGTCCCGACAAAGCCGGGAGTGTGCCAATCTACTAATAATCATTAGTTATGGTCTTCAGCTCAGCCAATGAGATCCAAACACAAGTATTTATTAATGTAGTGCCTTAAATTCACACACATCCACATGACGGTAGAAATGGGAAATAACCCAATGCCTTTAAAAACTTTAAAATTGGTGGCAGCCGTGGGATCAAATTCTTACCAATAACGCTACAACTTAAGTCCTTTTACATTTCTGACAGTATTTTAACCCACATTTTGAACTACTTTAACACAGGGAGAGCGAGGGTCATGTTTTTAGAGAAAGAAATTTGAAGGCGGGCCACTTTTTTGCACGATGGAGTCGGGGGAAAGTCACTTTTTATGCAACAACACAACCCTGGTTGCCACCGGCCTTCCCCCTTGTAATTACTGACGGCTCCTTTACAGTTGATTATGTTAGTATCCACGAACACTAGTATGTATTCTAGGTAAATTCGGTATTAGTGAAGATGAGAGTGAGGACGCGAAATAATCAGATTCAGTTAGGAAAAAGGTTACTCACCATACTGTATACTTATAGAACTGTAGCGAGAAATGCCGAGTTATGAATTTGCAGGGGTGACTGTTAGACGTCGCCAAAGAGTTGCTCGAACGTTGTTCTGAGCTCGAGATGTGTGAGGTGTGGCTTTTAAAGTCAACGTGGCCGCACTAATTAATTATGCTTACCAGCCTTTTGTGTTCATAACCTTGAGTTATGCTCGTCGTGTGGTAACATGTATAATGATAGTGTGGTAACGTGTATATGGAAATGAGTGGACCCTTATTAAAGGGAACGTCTAGTCTCTAGGAAAGAAAGGACATTTTCATTTTTTGTGGACAGTAATTTCATAATTTCAAATCACACAATTATCGCCCAGTTGCAAAGAAACACCAAATTGAAACTCTGTTGCACCGCTAATTGTTCTTTCCGTGATACACCGTTGCATTATGGGTCTTAGCATACATAAATATTCATTTGATGCACACTGAATATTTACGATTCTTAAGCGCTTATTTCCTTCAGATAAATAGCCAGTCAATTATGCTCTTGGGAATCATGAATATTGATTTCAATTTGATTTATTCACAAGAATAAAGTGTATATATATATTTCTACTTTTGTTAATATAATTTCTTTACATTCTTCTCTTTCTATTTATTGTGCAGTGACACACTTGTGTTTTTTCCTTTAATATTTTACTTTACCAGGGCCACAGACTCGACTAGTTCAGATCGAACTCATTCTGTGGTCCTCACCAGGTGCATTACCGTGATAATTTCCTTTAAATGCACCTGGTGAGGACCACAGAATGAGTTCGATCTGAACTAGTCGAGTCTGTGGCCCTGGTAAAGTAAAATATTAAAGAAAAAACACAAGTGTGTCACTGCACAATAAATAGAAAGAGAAGAATGTAAAGAAATTATGTTAACAAAAGTAGAAATAAATAAACTAATTAATATTATATAATAATGAATGTATAGTATTTACAGAATGCACAGTATTTACACGTATTTACATTTTACAAAAACATTTAAAATCGATACCAGGTTGAAGATCATACGAGTTATTGAGGTGAACGTTTAAAGTTGCTTTGAAACTGTCTCTACGATACGAATTATGTATTTGATGCATTTCGGTAGTGAGTTCCATTGTATTTGCTTTGTGTCAGGTTAACTTTAGGCACTGTGTAAAAATTGTCATATGTAGCAAAACGGTTAGGATAGGAATGGTGAACTGTATCTAGATTACCGCCTATATCATGAGTAGTAAAACGGTTAGGATAGGAATGGGGAACTGCATCTAGATTATGGTCTATATCGTGCGCAAATTGATTATTTAGTAAGTAAAAAGTAAAAAGGTAGGCGTGAAATCTACAAATTAAAGTTTGTGAATGGGTAAAATACCTAGCTGCTCAAATAAAGGATAGGTATGGGCACGAAAGTGTGAGAACGTATTTAGAAGGGTAATTTTCTTTTGTAATAAATATAACGTACGGCTCCAGGAAAGAAGTGAACGTATTTCACCATATTTCAATACAGTAGCTTATGTGTGGAAGGATTAATGAGTTGTATAGTAACAGAAGAATAGATTTCGGAAAAAATTACTCAAATTGTGAGATAAGTCCGACCCGTTTGGTTTGTACCACTAAATGTAAATATTCCTTTAAAAATGTGAGCCAAGATTTCTATCTCTTTCTCTCGATTGGTCACTTGCTGTGTTCGACAGGTGTAAGCACAGTTTGGATTGTTTAACATTCAAATGAGCTTTATAAGGCGAGCCACACCCCATTCATGCCACTTCCAGAACGGGCGCCTTGCCGTGGGTAGCGTCTCTCAATGTCTCTCTCGGTTCAGCCAACGTACGGAGTAAGAGTTCATGTACTAGTTATGATTCATTATATTTGTGTTACTTTTATTAGTCCTATTTAATGAATTGTTGTTCGTCTTATCACGTACCTGCTCTGAGTTGTGTAAACTTTCCTATTTCGTTTTGTATACTCATTGTAGGTTTTTCTTGTCTTCTATTGTCTACACGTTGAGTGCGAATAAAGTCTTGTTATAGAGTGAAACACGTCTCTTCGCCGCAGTTATTCAGTGACCCTCCGGTCACATAAAAAATGTCAAATTGAGAAATAGAAGATTTTTCAATATAGTACATTTATAAATGCATGGCAAGTAAAGTGTCAACACGCGAAAGATTTTTAACCGGCTTTGTATTCATAACAATACTTACTGATTTGAAATTACTTCCGCTATGCGAAACATTTTCAATTTTGGCAATTTTTTTTTTTTTTTTTTTTTTTTGGGGGGGGGGGGGGCGGCTACTTCTGAGGTCTGAGGCGTAACTAATTATATAAAAAAATAGTTTCTTACTCTTAGGCCTAATAGAAAAAATTGTGTGGTTCTGAATGTACTCAAATAGGTGGGGTAGGTAGAATTTTTATTTTATTATATTTTTTTCTGTGTGAGTGTTTAGTTCATGTTTTTCCATTATTTTCCTAATGGTCTCTCTGTTTATTTATTCCTACCAGATATAGATCCATTACAGTTTTATTTTGTCTTTTTAAGTTGATGACAGTTTCCGCATCCACTATATTTGTTGTGAGATTTCATAAATTTTGAAAGGCTAAGTGGAGTCGGGTAACCGCAAACAAACAATTATTTGCTATGCCTTATCCGACATTCAACTATTGATCTCGCCCCTTAAGTACTTATATCGATCAACTTTTCTATGAAAATATATATTAAGAAGCATGTAATTTATTAGCACACAATATTAATCACTAACAAAAAGTAGTTTGAAGCAACCTACCTATTACAACCTGTAATGTTTATACTACACCTAACTACCTACCAAAACTGTTGCTGTCTGACTCATCACTGAAAGCTTTTAGCAGTTTTGAAAATGAAACATTTGGTCTTTATTTCAAATAAATGTATCTCTTCTAAAGCTTCTTCAAGGGTACAAAATTAATCATATTAGCATTTTCTAGTTTGATGTAGTTGTTAAACGTGGGTGGAGTCAGGACTATGTAAATAGCTTCACTGAAGAGAATTGTGGAACAATTTAACATTCACACCAGTATGATTACAATGTAATCCCATTTCAGTGTGCAAAATAATGTTCAATGGTAGAATTTTAAGTATGTGCAACTTGTAGTGTCATGGATATTTACCCATTTATTTAGGGCATTTGCATAAGATAGACTGAGTTAGTAACATACCTTCTGAGAGCATTCTTAAATTTGTTTTTACTATTCATAGATCTTAATGGATATGGTAACTTATTCCAAATCTTATCTCCATGATAGAAAGAGAACTTATAGTCTGTGAAACTATGAGGTAAATTTCCTAAAAAGAAATCATTATAAATAATGCAACTTGGTGTTGAAATTGTTCATATATATTCAAAATATTTAGGAGCCTAAACAGAGGTTCACTTGGTGTCTGAAACGGACTAAAAGTTATAAGACTTAGTCTAACTATTTTAATTTCTTCAAAAGTTTGTGAACAGGCAGGAAAGATGTCGGGTAGTTGCTGCCCCATACCTCTAGACAGTATGAGATTTGGGGAAGAATAAGTGAATTGTACAGTAAAACCAAGATATGTTTTGAAACAAAGTGGCTAAGTTTGGCGATGAGACCAATTTTTCGACTGGTCTTAACACAGATGTTTCTAATATGGTACTTCCAAGTTAGATCTCAATTCCTAAATGTGTAACATGATCTACCTCATTTTATAATTTTAGTGTTGATTTGAATTTTCCCCAACCTTTGAAAAGACTTTTGATGGGAAGAAATAAAAAGATAATTTGTTTTTTCTTGACTAATGGTAAGCCTATTAGCAGAAGACCAAATCACTATATCACTTAATTAAGTATTTGTTTCTTTGATGTTCACATTGTCCGTAAAAGCGTGGAAAAAGTTAGAATCATCAGCAAAAAGCTTCGATTTAAAATATGAAGAACAATGAATCAGGAAGGTCGCTTTAAAGTAAAAATAAAATAGGTCCAAGAATGGAACCCTGTGGGACTCCATGGCTAATAACATTAAGAGTAGAAGTGTAAATTACATACTGTTTCCTAAATTGTTAAATAACTTTTTAAACCCCTAAATCCATAGTGACTTAGCTTTTCTAAAAGGTTGGTGTGATCGATGGTATCAAAAGCCTTAGATAAGTCAAGATAAATGCCTAGCACCACACCAACTTCATCAACTCTTTGTAGAGCTTCTTCAAGTAATTTTTCCTGAAACCATATTGATGTGAATAAATCAGTGAATATTTGTCTAAAAAAGAAATAAGCTGTCTATAAGCCATAGAGAACACTGCACTGGGAGGGGGGGGGGGGTCGGCGTACCAGTGGCCAGCTCTGGTAGGGTTGTGTGGCCAGTGCTGGAAACCCCAGGACCCAGTTTAGACCCACTTCGACCAGAAATCACTACCCCATTGTAGACCTTTTCAGGTTTTTTAAAAGATTAAATTTAGACCTAAAAATATTTGTCTTACGAGCAACATTTTGGGGCGATAAATGGCAGTTATGATTTGGTAGAGGACAATGGACCACATTTTAGACCAAGTAAAATTGAAACTAATGCAAAGTGGACCCCGTTTTAGATTCTTCAACTCGAAAAAAACTAGACCCTGTTTTAGACCAAAGGGCTAGAAAACGCACCCCAAGGGCGGCACATATACGTATACTCAAATGAGGTTAGTAGCCCCCGGGCATGCATTACGTATACCTTGAACAAATTAAGATCTACAACACGGAAACAAGGTTGGTATAATATGCACACCTTACTAAATGCACGTAAACTTTCTATTTCGCAAGACCCGCATATTTTGTGCGAGTATTTAAAGAAAAGCAGAACTTATTTGTTAGTTAACGTGGGATGCAGTGGAATGGTGGTAGCGTGATACAGTCTTCTTGGCATATGTGTAGTTGAAAGTAGCAGAAATGTTACTTTTTAGAAGAGTTTTATGTTAAAATGAAAATAATTACTAAGTAATATAAAATGTCAATTAAGCTGTTATCTCATATACAGTTTATGCAAGCCTCTCTAACCTTACAATTTGTGTTCTGGTATCGTTACAACAGTTGACTGTATAGTAGGGATTTCCGCCACATTTGTACATGGCCAATGAATTACATCATCAGATATAGATCATTTATAAGTTATATCTTAATTCAAGGTGTACATTACGATTTGTGTTCAATCATATTTTCAAGTGATGGTCAAGTGTGCCTCTGAATACTGCGAATACCTTTTAAATATGGCAATATCTGTGATAAATTGATAAAGGCCAGGGTTTCAATCCCAGGTTCACTCATTAGTGTTATCTTATTAGTGGAGCCATTAGGATAACTTTTTTTTTGTTCAAGACCAACTTTTTTTCTATAGCTTTGAAAAACTGCTTTACAGCTAAATATTGATCCAAATTCAAACTGGACCTTGAATAGATATGCCTTTTCATATATTTTTAGGAAAAAGCAAAAAGCAAAATGATTGCAAACTCCAGTAAACCATGGTTCAGTGTGAATCAGCTGAGTAGTGTTCGTGAAGTACAATAGATTGTAATTCAATCAAAGATTGTTTAGTTTGGCCACTAGAGGCGCTATTCAGAAGCAGCTTTCAGAAGTGAGGACCATATATATAACTATCTAGAAGTTCTACTGCTGTTGCCTGTCTGTTAACCATATTTTATGGCTCTATCAAATTTTAATTCAAATATGTGTAATATAGTAAAATAAATAGTAGATATTGAAACGAAGTGTCTGGTTTACAGGAGAACTTCTTGATCAAAAAATGACAAGAAAAAAAAATAACCCGAGAATATACTTAAAACAATCTTAAAAAGTAAATGATATCATTTGATTGAATCACAGTATGGGGAGTTTGAGATTGATCAAATTGTGTTGTAGTAGATTATGGCAGTCAAGATTTGGTGAAGTGTTTGAGTGAGAAACTCAACAAGTCTAACTTGTCCCAGATGTAGTGTTTTCTGTAAGGACAGGAAAGCAAGCCTTTTGATTTCTGTTCTAACGAGCATTATCTGTACAGACAAATGTCATGCAGTCAAATGTCATGCAGTATTTTGTTCGATTTCATGTCCACAAACATACACAGACAACATAGTCTTCACTTAAGGAAAGTAAAAATTACGTGGCATAAAGGAAAGCCCTTCTGTTGACATGCAATGCATTGATTTCCTATGCTCCTCTTTACAAACAGAGTTTTATAGAGCCGACATCAGCCGCAATCAATTCACACAATGTCACTCAAACAAGAAAACACAACTCGCCTGCTCATGTGAAAGAAAGTTTGATTTATTTATTTATTCATTACGTAAGTTACCATGGATATCAAAACAATGAGATGAAAATACATGCACCAGAAATTGTTAAAAGTGAGAGTAGGACTCAATTTATAAGACCATGCCCCTTGTTATAGCAACCCAAAAATGCTTTTATGCAAAAAACACCATCGATATCCAATTCGACATTTGGCGATTGTTGTTTAGTCTTTCTTGACATTTGAATAAAACACCTGTACGAATTCTGTGAAAAGAAGGTAAAGAAAAATTGTTGTTATGAATGATACAATATTACAATTGACTTATGACTTTAAATTAGATACGTAGCATACATACATCCAGACAAAAGGGCAGAAAAAATGAACATAGACAGACCAAACAATTCTTGTGTATACTCCTTTTCTTCAATACTACTTGTAAACACGATTTAAAAGAAATTGGCAATATGTAAACACTAGAATATGTCTGTGATAGGCAGGAATTGGCTTGATTTTGATAATTGATCCTGAAGGTCAAGGTCTCAAAAGATAGTTTCCCTCTGATAACATTGGGCTAGAAACGTGAATGGCGTCTCTATGTATTAGTTTTTGAGTTATGCAGTAAATAATGATTTTTAACTACAAATATGGCTGCCATTCTGTAATAAAATAAAAGTGACATTAGCACCAAACATAATGCTTGTGTATAATTCTTTTCAGTACCTGTAAATATGGTTTAAAAGAAATTGGCAATATGTAAATAGTACAGTATTGTTTGTGAAAGGCAGGAATTGGCTTGATTTTGAAAATTGACCCTGAAGGAAAAAATCAGAGTCCCCAAAGATAGCTTGCATCTGATAATATGAGGGTAGACACTTGAATGGAGTGTCTGTGTATTACAGTTTTTGGGTTATGCAACAAATATTGATTTTTAACTACAAATATGGCTGCCATTCGGTCAAATTTGCCTATATCAAAACAACAAATTAACGTGCATATGCACAGGATATTATTTGATGTTTACTGAAAGTTTGATTGAAATGGGCCCATGCATATTTGAGATAGAGGTGGACACATACGGGTGGACACATACGGATGGACGGTCATACGGACCGACC
The DNA here is from genome assembly GCF_964340395.1 of Glandiceps talaboti. Classification (NCBI taxonomy): domain Eukaryota; kingdom Metazoa; phylum Hemichordata; class Enteropneusta; family Spengelidae; genus Glandiceps; species Glandiceps talaboti. Next base: position 7,801,318 of record NC_135560.1, on the reverse strand, counting down.
GACACATTGGACCCAACATAGTAACCCCCTCGGCTTCGCTGTTGAAGCTAATAAGAAAGTTAACATGAAGTTACTTATGCCTTCCAATCATTTTCGAGAGCTTTACACAAACCTGTTACTGCAGCGAGGATTCTAGCAACAAGGCAGAACCAGAACACAAAGATGCTCTATTGGTGAATGAAAAGTGAGAAAATAATGAAAGCTATGGCATGTATCACCAAATCAGATCAAGCAGCCAAAACTTTCAAGAGTAAGTATGTGATCTGGGCATTACGTACCTTCGTATTGAATTTTCCCATCGCCATCTTTGTCCGTCATTGTCATCCTCTTCTCAAGTCTTTCGTCTGACAATGGTCTACCAAGAAGAGTGTACATGACATGACGAAACTCGTTAGCTGTGATATAGCCACTACCATCAACATCAAAGACTTTGAATGCTTCACGAACATCTTCTTTGCACTGTGGAACTTTCACAATTGGTGTTAAAACTGTTATGAATTCTTCAAATTCCACTGTCCCACTTCCTGTTAAAGTTGAGAAATAAACGTTTTTGTAAACGTAGTCGCATACAGAAAATGACCTACAATTTTGCACACTATTTATACTCAGTGTAATGTGTTTATGATTTCAGTGCAGTTTATAAAACTTGCCATGAAAACAATGTAAAAGAAACATTTTACATGAAATTCCACACATATTGATCAGTTTATTAACATATTGTTGATTTGTGAAACCTAGCAACAACCATATTAGATGGGTGAATGGTTAGAGTGACCGGCTTGGTTCGAGCCCTGACGCTGCCTGTTTCTGAGTGGCTAAAGTCCTTGGGCAAGATTTGAACCACGACTGTGCTTCAGTCAACCCAGCTGTACCACCTGGTCGGATGTAGGTTGCAATTTGAAGGCTTTAATCCTATGCGCTGAAATGGCTGCAATGGATTGTATGCTCCCTGGGATATGCTATAAGAACCCAACATTATTACTGGTATTAAAGAAAGACATTTTGTGCATACACACTGCATTCATGCATTGCACATAAATACTGTGATACATACGGTACACATATACATACACATATACTCACAGGCAGACACAAACAGTTGAGACGGATCAAAGGAAATAAGGAACAATATATAATAGATTTTTTGAGTTCTCACCATCAGTATCAAGCTTCTTTATTAATTCTTCCACATCAGCTTCGCTCGGATTCTGACCAAGTGACCTCAAAACATTTCCCAATTCTTTTGAGTCAATCTTTCCATTTCCATCTACGTCGAACTTGTCAAATGATGCTTTCAATCCTGTTAATACAATTCAGACATTAACAATCATTTAACCTCACTGTGACCATAATGACACAATGTTTAACCGATCAATGCACAATTTGTGAGTACAGTGTCACATACACAATCATATCCTAAATCCTAATCATATTTCCCTATTATTCAGGTTACACTTTATTTTGTTGTAGTTGTATTTTTTTTATTTGTCATAGATTATGTTTATCTCATACATTGTTTTATAAAATAAAATATACTGTACTGTACTGTTCTGTACTGTACTGTTCTGTACTGTACTTCACTGAACTGTATACTATACTGTACTGTACTACACTACACTACACTACACTACACATGATTAAGTATGTTTACATTTTATTGGTAATTAAACATATAAATGCAAATAAATAAATAAACAAACAAACAAACAAACAAAACCCAACTACCATGATTTTGAAGATGTTCCATAAACGAGACAGTTTTACAAAAAGCTTCTAGTGTCGTACGTGAATCATCCGTGACTCTGATACCCTTGTGGATGGTAAACGAGTGTAGCAGAGTCACAGATACAGTGAGTAGCTAGGTTACGTAAGTTTTTGTACACTGATCATAATAGTTTAATACCGTTCCCATCAAAAAAGTAACTTTCATTTCGTTTCATTAGCATAAATTTGCATAACAATACAATTAATATGTGTGAACATAGGTTGGATCTATTTTAAAACGACATTTTTTCTCTGTACAAAAGGGGATGAGGTGTTATAATATCCCTTGAACCCCAACACCAAAACTCATCTAGGAATTCACGCATGCGCATTAAACTTGTATTTATTTAAATGATCACAGACAGTGTTAGCACAGTTTTGGATCGATTTTGGAATGACATAAATATTAAAAAGAAAGAACTGTACTGTACTACACTACACTACACTACACTACACTACACTACACATGGTTAAGTATGTTTACATTTTATTGGTAATTAAACATATAAATGCAAATAAATAAATAAATAAACAAACAAACAATCAAACAAAACCCAACTACCATGATTTTGAAGATGTTCCATAAACGAGACAGTTTTACAAAAAGCTTCTAGTGTCGTACGTGAATCATCCGTGACTCTGATACCCTTGTGGATGGTAAACGAGTGTAGCAGAGTCACAGATACAGTGAGTAGCTAGGTTACGTAAGTTTTTGTACACTGATCATAATAGTTTAATACCGTTCCCATCAAAAAAGTAACTTTCATTTCGTTTCATTAGCATAAATTTGCATAACAATAAAATTAATATGTGTGAACATAGGTTGGATCGATTTTAAAACGACATTTTTTCTCTGTACAAAAGGGGATGAGGTGTTATAATATCCCTTGAACCCCAACACCAAAACTCATCTAGGAATTCACGCATGCGCATTAAACTTGTATTTATTTAAATGATCACAGACAGTGTTAGCACAGTTTTGGATCGATTTTGGAATGACATAAATATTAAAAAGAATGTTATCAAAAAACCATGATACAATATGTAATAGTAAACAGATGCAATTAGGAGTATGAACCATTAGTTAGGCAGTTATGAAAATTAACAAAATGTCATTGAGTTGTTTTGATGATAAAAGACATTTACTGGATGATGGCATAACGTCAGTGGCATATTGTCATTATAAAAAATTGATTGAAACATGTTGTTCTTGTACACGAAACGTAGGGAGTTAGAAGAAGGAAATGGTATTGTAAAAAAATATTGTGAGAAAAGATTTTGCCTAGCAGATGGTTATTGCGAATAAACTTTCCTATGTATTAAAAATATATAAGAAAAAATTATGTATTTGGGATTCTAGCCACCTCATCACGTTTCGTATACTTTAATATGTCGTTCCACAATCGATCCGAACTGTGCTAACACAGTCCATAATTGTAATCACTTAAAAAAGTAAAAGTTTAATGCGCATGCGTGAATTCCTAGATGAGTTTTAGTAATGTTTTAGTATTAGCACAGACCACTAAAAGAGGTATTAGCCAACTTATCACCTTGTGCACAGGAAAAAAAGTGTCACTTTAAAATCGACCCAAACTGTACTCACACCCTCAAGTCACATACTACTAATATCAAGTCAAATCGATCCAAACTGTGCTCACACCCTCGACTCCAAGTCCAATATTAATACTATTACGTTGTAAAAGCAACGAATACAACTAATGCAAGCTAGATCAAATCATTTAAAGTACATCATGATGTGATGAGAGGGGTATATTATACTTACTATTGACCTTTCCCTGGGATAGTTGATCTGCCTATTTGTAGAAGAAAGGAAAGAGAGAAAATGAAAACGAGAGATTTGTTTATATTTTCCGAGAATTGACAGCTTTATATCGATCTTAGGTCCTTCTCAATTTCTCCTGCCTTGGGGTTCGGTGTTTTTTCCATCGGGCCAAAGAAAAGGCGCTGACACCCCCTCTGTAAAACCGAAAACAGGCGGACCCCCTCCCCTTATTACTTAATTCTAAAACATGATGACACCCCCTCCCCAAATATGTTATTTACATTACAGGTATTTGATCGTGACCCAGAGTGCACGAGTGGACTGCTTTTCGAATGACTAAATACTTTATAAGACGGCATCGTACTAGTCACCGACTGCACAGGGTAAATATATCCGGTCCTAGAAGCTCTGGTTTTTTTTGACACTTATAAGACAATATTAAGGTTATTCAGACCAGATTGGACAATAATTTCCAAGCTTTACATGACAGCACCAACACGAATGCAAAAAGTGACTACACGGCTGAAATATTGAGAGAGAGAAAATGTTTAATAGTATCATGACAGTAAGAGGTTGTTGCTGCCATAATTGTAGCGTTTGATGTGATTTTGAGGGCTTTTTCGTCTGTTTTCGTGCTTTTTTTTCGTTCCGACGTTTAACCAAGGGCATGAGGCAACAATTCTGGTGTCTATCAACAATTGAATAACATGAATAAAGACAATATCAAAAAGTTCCGTCAAGTTTATAATTACTTCATTATCTTGAATCAATAATTAATATCTAATTAAAATACACAGAAAAATACATACAGTAACTTGAAACGCGCTGAAATATAAATAGAATACGGCGGACTGGGGACGTAACATGCGTAATGCATGTCTCGTCTAACGTGTGTGGAGTGTACCGATTGTGTAGCGCCCCCAACGGTCATATAAATTATCTGTCTTGTCGCGAGCTCGCGATCGCGAGCTCGAATGATTCGAATCTTTGCAACCGTCCATAAAAGTACTGGATGTTGAAAATTCCATATGCACGAGCTCGACATTTGCTCAATTTGCTCAATTTGCTCAATTGCTAAAAAAGGAAGGGTAGGACACTCCGGTGTTCTTTTTCGTCGTAAGATTGAAACCACATCGCCCTCGTTCACGGACGCTTTCTGTTTCGGGCAAACTTACGAGTATTTGTTTACGCAGTCAAATGATCTTGTCACGTTTTCTCTTTCATTCAAAGGTATATTTTGAAGAGACACAGATATGACGACTAATGTTTAATGATTATTTTTACGTAATTTTATGAAAATAATATAGACCGGAATCGACTGTGTGTTCGAGCCTACCGTAACTCTACGGCATCAAATATTGATTAAACCAAGATATTATCAATTGTGTTTTTGTTTATATCCCTCGCAAAAGACGCACCGTTTCGGAGCTTCAGTTCATATAATATGCTGTTTCGGCAATCTGTTTTACTGTCCCGCAAACGCCACAATGTACTGAAACATGCGAAATATATACCTCACCACAAGAGGGCAGCAGGTGGTATCGAGCTTCGAGCGAAAATTCATGGGTCACATGTTCGAATTGAAGCGTCCTGATTGGTTTATTCGATGTCGTGTCCTACCCCTCTGTATTACAAGTTTAAGCAAGGAATGCGTCGAGCTCGAGCACGGCAAGCAGCGCGTCACGCATCGAAGCGTCAGCTGTTGCGAGCGAACTAAGCGTCGATTTTGCATGCACCATGATCATGTTCCATTAAATCATTACAGACAAAATCTATCCATATAGTTTCTTTTCCTTTATTCTTTTTTGGAGTCTTCCATATTTATATAAACTTTTTCTGCGATTGTTAAAAATGTTTCATTTTTTAAAAGACCGGAAAGTGTACAAGTACATGTATACCCAAAATAACAAATATGTGTAGACGTGTATAATGAGTTTATTAAAATAAACTACAAATAAAGAAGTAAGTATGTAAATGTGACTCATAGCTAACTTGGGCCTTTATTATCTGGATATCATTATCATTTTTGGGTTTCACCAGAATTGTTGCCTCATGCCCCTGGTTTAACCCGAATCAAATGCTAAAATTCCTCTAACGCAGAATTTTGATACTGGCAGTACGCTGACACCTCGCCCATAAACTCACAGAAGAGGTAAACATGAATATACAGAACACCTTTATTTTCAGTCTCTTTGTGAATTCTACACTCCGGGTTAGGGAGCCTTCAGTATTTACAGAGAGTGTGCATTAGGGGGTCCCTTTTTACAAATGAGCTATCGGGGAGTATTTTAGAAGTGGGATTAAGGGGCGGGACATATTTTACTTTGACCATTGCATTGCCTAACATTGCATTTTCTTGTTTTTTTTGTCATCCCATCGCTGCCACCACTTCCAAATCCCATTGCTGCTACGGTTAGGGTTAGGGTTAGGTACTCATGATATCAGCCTATATCAAATAAATTGCTGCCGACAATCAATGTAATGAATAAATTGCCAGCCGTGGCGTGTATATGAGAAGGAGAGTGGGTCTCACAGGTGTAAAGCGGAACATTTTGTAAGATACTATGGACAATGTTATGGAGAACATGACCTCAGTCCCGACAAAGCCGGGAGTGTGCCAATCTACTAATAATCATTAGTTATGGTCTTCAGCTCAGCCAATGAGATCCAAACACAAGTATTTATTAATGTAGTGCCTTAAATTCACACACATCCACATGACGGTAGAAATGGGAAATAACCCAATGCCTTTAAAAACTTTAAAATTGGTGGCAGCCGTGGGATCAAATTCTTACCAATAACGCTACAACTTAAGTCCTTTTACATTTCTGACAGTATTTTAACCCACATTTTGAACTACTTTAACACAGGGAGAGCGAGGGTCATGTTTTTAGAGAAAGAAATTTGAAGGCGGGCCACTTTTTCGCATGATGGAGTCGGAAGAGAGTCACTTTTTACGCAACAATCCAACCCTGGTTGCCCCCGGCCTTCCCCCTTGTAATTACTGTAATTTACAGTTTATTATGTTAGTATCCACTATAATGTATTCTAGATAAATTAGGTATTAGTGAAGATGATCTAGAGTGGGGACGCGAAATAATCAGATTCAGTTAGGAAAAAAGTTACTCACCATACTGTATACTTATAGAACTGTAGCGAGAAATGCCGAGTTATGAATTTGCAGGGGTGACTGTTAGACGTCGCCAAAGAGTTGCTCGAACGTTGTTCTGAGCTCGAGATGTGTGAGGTGTGGCTTTTTAAGTCAACGTGGCCGCACTAATTAATTATGCTTACCAGCCTTTTGTGTTCATAACCTTGAGTTATGCTCGTCGTGTGGTAACATGTATAATGATAGTGTGGTAACGTGTATATGGAAATGAGTGGACCCTTATTAAAGGGAACGTCTAGTCTCTAGGAAAGAAAGGACATTTTCATTTTTTGTGGACAGTAATTTCATAATTTCAAATCACACAATTATCGCCCAGTTGCAAAGAAACACCAAATTGAAACTCTGTTGCACCGCTAATTGTTCTTTCCGTGATACACCGTTGCATTATGGGTCTTAGCATACATAAATATTCATTTGATGCACACTGAATATTTACGATTCTTAAGCGCTTATTTCCTTCAGATAAATAGCCAGTCAATTATGCTCTTGGGAATCATGAATATTGATTTCAATTTGATTTATTCACAAGAATAAAGTGTATATATATATTTCTACTTTTGTTAATATAATTTCTTTACATTCTTCTCTTTCTATTTATTGTGCAGTGACACACTTGTGTTTTTTCCTTTAATATTTTACTTTACCAGGGCCACAGACTCGACTAGTTCAGATCGAACTCATTCTGTGGTCCTCACCAGGTGCATTACCGTGATAATTTCCTTTAAATGCACCTGGTGAGGACCACAGAATGAGTTCGATCTGAACTAGTCGAGTCTGTGGCCCTGGTAAAGTAAAATATTAAAGAAAAAACACAAGTGTGTCACTGCACAATAAATAGAAAGAGAAGAATGTAAAGAAATTATGTTAACAAAAGTAGAAATAAATAAACTAATTAATATTATATAATAATGAATGTATAGTATTTACAGAATGCACAGTATTTACACGTATTTACATTTTACAAAAACATTTAAAATCGATACCAGGTTGAAGATCATACGAGTTATTGAGGTGAACGTTTAAAGTTGCTTTGAAACTGTCTCTACGATACGAATTATGTATTTGATGCATTTCGGTAGTGAGTTCCATTGTATTTGCTTTGTGTCAGGTTAACTTTAGGCACTGTGTAAAAATTGTCATATGTAGCAAAACGGTTAGGATAGGAATGGTGAACTGTATCTAGATTACCGCCTATATCATGAGTAGTAACACGGTTAGGATAGGAATGGGGAACTGCATCTAGATTATGGTCTATATCGTGCGCAAATTGATTATTTAGTAAGTAAAAAGTAAAAAGGTAGGCGTGAAATCTACAAATTAAAGTTTGTGAATGGGTAAAATACCTAGCTGCTCAAATAAAGGATAGGTATGGGCACGAAAGTGTGAGAACGTATTTAGAAGGGTAATTTTCTTTTGTAATAAATATAACGTACGGCTCCAGGAAAGAAGTGAACGTATTTCACCATATTTCAATACAGTAGCTTATGTGTGGAAGGATTAATGAGTTGTATAGTAACAGAAGAATAGATTTCGGAAAAAATTACTCAAATTGTGAGATAAGTCCGACCCGTTTGGTTTGTACCACTAAATGTAAATATTCCTTTAAAAATGTGAGCCAAGATTTCTATCTCTTTCTCTCGATTGGTCACTTGCTGTGTTCGACAGGTGTAAGCACAGTTTGGATTGTTTAACATTCAAATGAGCTTTATAAGGCGAGCCACACCCCATTCATGCCACTTCCAGAACGGGCGCCTTGCCGTGGGTAGTGTCACTCAATGTCTCTCTCGGTTCAGCTAACGTACGGAGTAAGAGTTCATGTACTAGTTATGATTCATTATATTTGTGTTACTTTTATTAGTCCTATTTAATGAATTGTTGTTCGTCTTATCACGTACCTGCTCTGAGTTGTGTAAACTTTCGTATTTCGTTTTGTATACTCATTGTAGGTTTTTCTTGTCTTCTATTGTCTACACGTTGAGTGTGAATAAAGTCTTGTTATAGAGTGAAACACGTCTCTTCGCCGCAGTTATTCAGTGACCCTCCGGTCACATAAAAAATGTCAAATTGAGAAATAGAAGATTTTTCAATATAGTACATTTATAAATGCATGGCAAGTAAAGTGTCAACACGCGAAAGATTTGTAATCGGCTTTGTATTCATAACAATACTTACTGATTTGAAATTACTTTTCAATTTTGGCAATTTTTTTTTTTTTTTTTTTTTTTTTTGGGGGGGGGGGCGGCTACTTCTGAGGTCTGAGGCGTAACTAATTATATAAAAAAATAGTTTCTTACTCTTAGGCCTAATAGAAAAAATTGTGTGGTTCTGAATGTACTCAAATAGGTGGGGTAGGTAGATGTTTTATTTTATTATATTTTTTTCTGTGTGAGTGTTTAGTTCATGTTTTTCCATTATTTTCCTAATGGTCTCTCTGTTTATTTATTCCTACCAGATATAGATCCATTACAGTTTTATTTTGTCTTTTTAAGTTGATGACAGTTTCCGCATCCACTATATTTCTTGTGAGATTTCATAAATTTTGAAAGGCTAAGTGGAGTCGGGTAACCGCAAACAAACAATTATTTGTTATGCCTTATCCGACATTCAACTATTGATCTCGCCCCTTAAGTACTTATATCGATCAACTTTTCTATGAAAATATATATTAAGAAGCATGTAATTTATTAGCACACAATATTAATCAATAACAAAAAGTAGTTTGAAGCAACCTACCTAATACAACCTGTAATGTTTATACTACACCTAACTACCTACCAAAAATGTTGATGTCTGACTCATCACTGAAAGCTTTAAGCAGTTTTGAAAATGAAACATTTGGTCTTTATTTCAAATAAATGTATCTCTTCTAAAGCTTGTTCACAGGTACAAAATTAATCATATTAGCATTTTCTAGTTTGATGTAGTTGTTAAACGTGGGTGGAGTCGGGGTTATGTAAATAGCTTCACTGAAGAGAATTGTAGAACAATTTAACATTCACACCAGTATGATTACAATGTAATCCCATTTCAGTGTGCAAAATAATGTTCAATGGTAGAATTTTAAGTATGTGCAACTTGTAGTGTCATGGACATTTACCCATTTATTTAGGGCATTTGCATAAGATAGACTGAGTTAGTAACATACCTTCTGAGAGCATTCTTAAATTTGTTTTTACTATTCATAGATCTTAATGGATATGGTAACTTATTCCAAATCTTATCTCCATGATAGAAAGAGAACTTATAGTCTGTGAAACTATGAGGTAAATTTCCTAAAAAGAAATCATTATAAATAATGCAACTTGGTGTTGAAATTGTTCATATATATTCAAAATATTTAGGAGCCTAAACAGAGGTTCACTTGGTGTCTGAAACGGACTAAAAGTTATAAGACTTAGTCTAACTATTTTAATTTCTTCAAAAGTTTGTGAACAGGCAGGAAAGATGTCGGGTAGTTGCTGCCCCATACCTCTAGACAGTATGAGATTTGGGGAAGAATAAGTGAATTGTACAGTAAAACCAAGATATTTTTTGAAACAAAGTGGCTAAGTTTGGCGATGAGACCAATTTTTCGACTGGTCTTAACACAGATGTTTCTAATATGGTACTTCCAAGTTAGATCTCAATTCCTAAATGTGTAACATGATCTACCTCATTTTATAATTTTAGTGTTGATTTGAATTTTCCCCAACCTTTGAAAAGACTTTTGATGGGAAGAAATAAAAAGATAATTTGTTTTTTCTTGACTAATGGTAAGCCTATTAGCAGAAGACCAAATCACTATATCACTTAATTAAGTATTTGTTTCTTTGATGTTCACATTGTCCGTAAAAGCGTGGAAAAAGTTAGAATCATCAGCAAAAAGCTTCGATTTAAAATATGAAGAACAATTAATCAGGAAGGTCGTTTTAAAGTAAAAATAAAATAGGTCCAAGAGTGGAACCCTGTGGGACTCCATGGCTAATAACATTAAGAGTAGAAGTGTAAATTACATACTGTTTCCTAAATTGTTAAATAACTTTTTAAACCAATTGAGAGGGACACCCCTAAATCCATAGTGACTTACCTTTTCTAAAAGGTTGGTGTGATCGATGGTATCAAAAGCCTTAGATAAGTCAAGATAAATGCCTAGCACCACACCAACTTCATCAACTCTTTGTAGAGCTTCTTCAAGTAATTTTTCCTGAAACCATATTGATGTGAATAAATCAGTGAATATTTGTCTAAAAAAGAAATAAGCTGTCTATAAGCCATAGAGAACACTGCACTGGGGGGGGGGGGGTCGGCGTACCAGTGGCCAGCTCTGGTAGGGTTGTGTGGCCAGTGCTGGAAACCCCAGGACCCAGTTTAGACCCACTTCGACCAGAAATCACTACCCCATTGTAGACCTTTTCAGGTTTTTTAAAAGATTAAATTTAGACCTAAAAATATTTGTCTTACGAGCAACATTTTGGGGCGATAAATGGCAGTTATGATTTGGTAGAGGACAATGGACCACATTTTAGACCAAGTAAAATTGAAACTAATGCAAAGTGGACCCCGTTTTAGATTCTTCAACTCGAAAAAAACTAGACCCCATTTTAGACCAAAGGGCTAGAAAACGCACACCAAAGGGCGGCACATATACGTATACTCAAATAAGGTGAGTAGCCCCCGGGCATGCATTACGTATACCTTGAACAAACTAAGATCTACAACACGGAAACAAGGTTGGTATAATATGCACACCTTACTAAATGCACGTAAACTTTCTATTTCGCAAGACCCGCATATTTTGTGCGAGTATTTAAAGGAAAGCAGAAATTATTTGTTAGTTTACGTGGGATGCAGTGGAATGGTGGTAGCTGGTAGCGTGATACAGTCTTCTTGGCATATGTGTAGTTGAAAGTAGCAGAAATGTTACTTTTTATAAGAGTTTTATGTTAAAATGAAAATAATTACTAAGTAATATAAAATGCCAAATAAGCTGTTATCTCATATACAGTTTATGTATGCCTTCTTCTCTAACCTTACAATTTGTGTTCTGGTATCGTTACAACAGTTGACTGTATAGTAGGGATTTCCGCCACATTTGTACATGGCCAATGAATTACATCATCAGATCATTTATAAGTTATATCTTAATTCAAGGTGTACATTACGATTTGTGTTCAATCATATTTTCAAGTGATGGTCAAGTGTGCCTCTGAATACTGCGAATACCTTTTAAATATGGCAATATCTGTGATAAATTGATAAAGGCCAGGGTTTCAATCCCAGGTTCACTCATTAGTGTTATCTTATTAGTGGAGCCATTAGGATAACTTTTTTTTTGTTCAAGACCAACTTTTTTTCTATAGCTTTGAAAAACTGCTTTACAGCTAAATATTGATCCAAATTCAAACTGGACCTTGAATAGATATGCTTTTTCATATATTTTTAGGAAAAAGGAAAAAGCAAAAAGATTGCAAACTCCAGTAAACCATGGTTCAGTGTGAATCAGCTGAGTAGTGTTCGTGAAGTACAATGGATTGTAATTCAATCAAAGATTGTTTAGTTTGGCCACTAGAGGCGCTATTCAGAAGCAGCTTTCAGAAGTGAGGACCATATCTATAACTATCTAGAAGTTCTACTGGGGTTGCCTGTCTGTTAACCATATTTTATGGCTCTATCAAATTTTAATTCAAATATGTGTAATATAGTAGAATAAATAGTAGATATTGAAACGAAGTGTCTGGTTTACAGGAGAACTTCTTGATCAAAAATGACAAGAAAAAAAAATAACCCGAGAATATACTTAAAACAATCTTAAAAAGTAAATGATATCATTTGATTGAATCACAGTATGGGGAGTTTGAGATTGATCAAATTGTGCTGTAGTAGATTATGGCAGTCAAGATTTGGTGAAGTGTTTGAGTGAGAAACTCAACAAGTCTAACTTGTCCCAGATGTAGTGTTTTCTGTAAGGACAGGAAAGCAAGCCTTTTGATTTCTGTTCTAACGAGCATTATCTGTACAGACAAATGTCATGCAGTCAAATGTCATGCAGTATTTTGTTCGATTTCATGTCCACAAACATACACAGACAACATAATCTTCACTTAAGGAAAGTAAAAATTATGTGGCATAAAGGAAAGCCCTTCTGTTGACATGCAATGCATTGATTTCCTATGCTCCTCTTTACAAACAGAGTTTTATAGAGCCGACATCAGCCCAAATCAATTCACACAATGTCACTCTTAGAACAAGAAAACACAACTCGCCTGCTAATGTGAAAGAAAGTTTGATTGATTTATTTATTCATTACGTAAGTTACCATGGATATCAAAAACAATGAGATGAAAATACATGCACCAGAAATTGTTAAAAGTGAGAGTAGGACTCAATTTATAAGACCATGCCCCTTGTTATAGCAACCCAAAAATGCTTTTATGCAAAAAACACCATCGATATCCAATTCGAGATTTGGCGATTGTTGTTTAGTCTTTCTTGACATTTGAATAAAACAACTGTACGAGTTCTGTGAAAAGAAGGTAAAGAAAAATTGTACTTATGAATGATACAATGTTACAATTGACTTATGACTTTAAATTAGATACGTAGCATACATACATCCAGACAAATGGGCAGAAAAAATGAACATAGACAGACCAAACAATTCTTGTGTATACTCCTTTTCTTCAATACTACTTGTAAACACGATTTAAAAGAAATTGGCAATATGTAAACACTAGAATATGTCTGTGATAGGCAGGAATTGGCTTGATTTTGATAATTGATCCTGAAGGAAAAAATCAGAGTCCCCAAAGATAGCTTGCATCTGATAATATGAGGGTAGACACTTGAATGGAGTGTCTGTGTATTTCAGTTTTTGGGTTATGCAACAAATATTGATTTTTAACTACAAATATGGCTGCCATTCGGTCAAATTTGCCTATATCACAACAACAAATTAACGTGCATATGCACAGGTTATTATTTGATGTTTACTGAAAGTTTGATTGAAATGGGTCCATGCATATTTGAGATAGAGGTGGACACATACGGATGGACGGTCATACGGACCGACCGACACATTGGACCCAACATAGTAACCCCCTCGGCTTCGCTGTTGAAGCTAATAAGAAAGTTAACATGAAGTTACTTATGCCTTCCAATCATTTTCGAGAGCTTTACACAAACCTGTTACTGCAGCGAGGATTCTAGCAACAAGGCAGAACCAGAACACAAAGATGCTCTATTGGTGAATGAAAAGTGAGAAAATAATGAAAGCTATGGCATGTATCACCAAATCAGATCAAGCAGCCAAAACTTTCAAGAGTAAGTATGTGATCTGGGCATTACGTACCTTCGTATTGAATTTTCCCATCGCCATCTTTGTCCGCCATTGTCATCCTCTTCTCAAGTCTTTCGTCTGACAATGGTGTACCAAGAAGAGCATGGACATGACGTAACTCGTTAGCTGTGATATAGCCACTACCATCAACATCAAAGACTTTGAAGCCTTCACGAACATCATCTTCACACTGTGGAACTTTCATCAGTGGTGTCAAAACTGTTACGAATTCTTCAACTTCCACTGTCCCACTTCCTGTTAAAGTTGAGAAATAAACGTTTTTGTAAACGTAGTCGCATACAGAAAATGACCTACAATTTTGCACACTATTTATACTCAGTGTAATGTGTTTATGATTTCAGTGCAGTTTATGAAACTTGCCATGAAAACAATGTAAAAGAAACATTTTACATGAAATGCCATGCATATCAATTAGCTTATTAACATACTTTTGATATTTGAAACCTCGCAGCAACCATATCAGTATTCAAGAAAGACATACTGTACATACATACATACATACATACATACATACATACGCACACACATACATACATACATACATACATACATACATACATACATACATACACACACATGCATACATACATACATACATACATACATACATACATACATACATACATACATACATACACACATACATACATACATACATACATACATACACACACATACATACACACACATGCATACATACATACATACATACATACATACACACACATACATACATGCATGCATGCATGCATACACACATGCATGCATGCATACATACATACACACGTACGTACGGTACGTACGTACATGGATGCATGCATAAACACATACACACATACATACACACATACTATACATACATACATACATACATACATTGTACATACATACATACATACATACATACATACATACATACATGCATGCATGCACTCATACACACACACACACACGCACGCACGCAGATAGACAGACAGACAGACAGACAGACAGACACACACACAGACCGACACACACACAGACAGACAGACAGATAGACAGACAGACACACACACACACACACACACACACAAACTGTACATAAACAGATGAGATGGGTCAAAGGAAATAAGGAACAATATATAATAGATTTTTTGAGTTCTCACCATCAGTATCAAACTTCTTTACTAATTCTTCCACATCAGCTTCGCTCGGATTCTGACCAAGTGACCTCAAAACATTTCCCAATTCTTTTGAGTCAATCTTTCCATTTCCGTCAACGTCGAACTTGCCAAATGCTTTTTTCAATCCTGTAAATAAAATTCGGGCATCGACAATAAGCCTCACTGTGACCACAATGACACAATCTTTAACCGATCAATGCACAATTTGTGAGTATAGTGTCACATACACAAATCCTAATCATATTTCAGTATTATTTTAGCAGGATACACTTTATTTTGTTGTATTTTTTATTTGTCAAAGATTTTGTTTATCTCATACATAGTTTTGTGCCCAATAAATTAAAATATACTGTACTGTACTTCACTGAACTGTATACTGTACTGCACTACACTACACTACACATCATATAACCATTTTTATCGGCAATAAAACATATAAATGCAAAGAAATAAATAAACAAACAAACAAACAAACAAAAAACAACCACCATGATTTAACAAAAAGCTTCTAGTGTCGTACGTGAATCCTCCGTGACTCTGATACCCTTGTGGATGGTAAACGAGTGTAGCAGAGTCACAGATACAGTGAGGAGACAGGTTACGTTAGTTTTGGTACACTGATCATAATACCATTCCTATCAAAAAGTTACTTTCATTTGATATCAGTAGTATAGCAGTATAAATAAATATAGTTTAATGCGCATGCGTGAATTCCTAGTTGAGTTTTGGTATTGGGGTTCTAGGGATAATATTAGCCAACTCATCACCTTGTGCACAGGAAAAAAAGTGTCAATTTACATGTAAAATCAATCCAAACTGTGCTCACATCCTCAAGTCCTATACTACTAATATCAAATACACATGTTGTAAAAGCAACGAATACAACTTATGCAAGTTAGATCAAATCATTTAAAATACATATGGGTATATTATACTTACTATTGACAAGTCTCTCGGATAGTTGATCTGCCTATTTGTAGAAGAAAGGAAAGAAAATGAACATGGGGAGATTTGTTTATATTTTCCAAGAAATGAGAGCTTTATATCGAGCTTAGAGCCTTCTCAGTTTCTCCGGCCTGGGGGTTCAGTGGATTTTTCCATCGGGCCAAAGAAAAGGCGCTGACACCCCCCTCTGTAAAACCGAAAACAGGAGGACCCCCTCCCCTTATCCAGGCTCCCTTATCACTTAATTCTAAAACATGATGACCCCCCTTCCCCCGAATATCTTATTTACATGACATATTTGATCGTGACCCAGAGTGCACGAGTGGACTGCTTGTCGAATGACTAAATACCTTTAATTATAAGATGGCATCGTACAAGTCACCGACTGCACAGGGTAAATATATTCAAAAAGGAGTTTAATAATAGCATCTTGACAGTAAAAGTTAGAGATGGGAAGCTTGAGATGGGAATATGCAGAGGTGGGTTCCAGAAGCTCTGGGTTTTTGGGACACTTATAAGACAATTTTAGGCTATTCAGACCAGTTTGGGCAATAATTTCCAAGCTTTACATGACAGCAGCAACACGAATGCAAAAAGTGACTACATGGTTGAAATATTGAGAGAGAGAGAGAGAGAGAGAGAGAGAGAGAGAGAGAGAGAGAGAGAGAGAGAGAGAGAGAGAGAGAGAGAGAGAGAGAGAGAGAGAGAGAGAATGTTTTATAGTATCATGACAGTAAGGGGTTGTTGCTGCCATAATTGTAGCGTTTGATGTGATTTTGATGGCTTTTTCGTCTGTTTTCGTGTGTCTTTTTTTCGTTCCGACGTTTAACCCGAATCAAACGCTAAAATTCCTCTAACGCAAACGCAAATAGACGGAACCGATTCAGATCTGAATCGCAAAGTTGGGCTAACTTTTCTGCTAAATTACGCCTTACCTGTCAAAATATTGGACATTTCCTAACACCAACATTAATTACGGAACCTTCGAGACCCAAAACGTGTTCAGAGGTACCCCAATTCCGTCAAAATCGGCAAATGTAGCAACGCATGCATTTTGAAACTGGCAGTACGCTGACACCTCGCCCATAAACTCACAGAAGAGGTAAACATGAATATACAGAACACCTTTATTTTCAGTCTCTTTGTGAATTCTACACTCCGGGTTAGGGAGCCTTCAGTATTTACAGAGAGTGTGCATTAGGGGGTCCCTTTTTACAAATGAGCTATCGGGGAGTATTTTAGAAGTGGGATTAAGGGGCGGGACATATTTTACTTTGACCATTGCATTGCTTAACATTGCATTTTCTTGTTTTTTTGTCATCCCATCGCTGCCACCAGTTCGAAATCCCATTGCTGCTACGGTTAGGGTTAGGGTTAGGTACTCATGATATCAGCCTATATCAAATAAATTGCTGCCGACAATCAATGTAATGAATAAATTGCCAGCCGTGGCGTGTATATGAGAAGGAGAGTGGGTCTCACAGGTGTAAAGCGGAACATTTTGTAAGATACTATGGACAATGTTGTGGAGAACATGACCTCAGTCCCGACAAAGCCGGGAGTGTGCCAATCTACTAATAATCATTAGTTATGGTCTTCAGCTCAGCCAATGAGATCCAAACACAAGTATTTATTAATGTAGTGCCTTCAATTCACACACATCCACATGACGGTAGAAATGGGAAATAACCCAATGCCTTTAAAAACTTTAAAATTGGTGGCAGCCGTGGGATCAAATTCTTACCTATAACGCTACAACTTAAGTCCTTTTACATTTCTGACAGTATTTTAACCCACATTTTGAACTACTTTAACACAGGGAGAGCGAGGGTCATGTTTTTAGAGAAAGAAATTTGAAGGCGGGCCACTTTTTCGCATGATGGAGTCGGAAGAGAGTCACTTTTTACGCAACAATCCAACCCTGGTTGCCCCCGGCCTTGTAATTACTGACGGCTCTTTTACAGTTTATTATGTTAGTATCCACTATAATGTATTCTAGATAAATTCGGTATTAGTGAAGATGATCGAGAGTGAGGACGCGAAATAATCAGATTCAGTTAGGAAAAAAGTTACTCACCATACTGTATACTTGTAGAACTGTAGCGGGAAATGCTGAGTTATGAATTTGCAGGGGTGACTGTTTGACGTCGCCAAAGAGTTGCTCAAACGTTGTTCTGAGCTACAGATGTGTGAGGTGTGGCTTTTTATTAAAGTCGACGTGTCCGCACTAATTAATTATGCATGCATATCAGCCTTTTGTGTTCATAACCAATTATGCTCGCCATGTGGTAAAATGTATAATGATGCATTATGACTGACGTGTATATGGAAATGAGTGGACCCTTATTAAAGGGAACGTCTAGTTTCTAGGAAAGAAAGGACATTTTCATTTTTTGTGGACAGTAATTTCATAATTTCACATCACACAATTATCGCTCAGTTGCAAAGAAACACCAAATTGAAACTCTTTAATAAAAGTAGAAATAAATAAACTAATTGATATTATATAATAATGAATGCATAGTATTTACAGAATGCACAGTATTTGAACATGTCGAAAAACATTTAAAATCGATACCAGGTTGAAGATCCTACGATTTATTGGGGTGAACTTTTAAAGGTGCTTTGATATGTTTCGGTTTTGTGAGGTAGTTATTGAACCAATTCAATGCACTGGAACGCCCGTTGTGCCATAGAGCTCTAATTTCTGTTTAATTCCTCGTGAAAACATAACATAATTATATAACGTTAAAATTACGGTCATTCATCACTTTCTTACCAATATCACAAACCATTGAATGCGGAAGAATTCAGACTGATAGAAGTAATCGCTGTCCTATTTTAGGAGTGATTAAACAATTTGATCATGTCTTTAAATCTCAAAAAACCCTTATAAGTATGACTTTAGGAGTTATGACCAGGACGCATTTGAAAAATCTAGGTATATCGTTGTACCAGAGAAGCGAGTAACAGCGAAGGTACACGGGAGTACATCTAGAGTTACGCTTGTGGGGAATTTGCGTGTGTACGTGATTTAAATAATGTATCCTGG
This sequence comes from Glandiceps talaboti, assembly GCF_964340395.1. Taxonomy (NCBI): domain Eukaryota; kingdom Metazoa; phylum Hemichordata; class Enteropneusta; family Spengelidae; genus Glandiceps; species Glandiceps talaboti. The sequence goes on along the minus strand of NC_135560.1, from coordinate 7,782,106 downwards.
CAATTCAACCAGTTTGCTCGAATCCTATCGAGGCATATACAATATTTTACAATCACTTTTATGGTATCATAGACATGTACAAAATAAATTGATAAAGAACAAATCCAAATCTATCCGGAAGCCCTGGCTCTATTCAATTCTTATAAAGTCAGGACAAAGCACAAATATTTTTAAAAAAATTAAAAGTAATCCGCACAATGCCGAAATTGAAAAACATAAATATACTATTTATAGAAACGTCCTTACAAAACTCCTAACATCAATCAAAAAGAAATATTTTGCAGATTCATTGCTAAACGCCCATGGAAATACAAACAAGTCGTGGCAAGTGAGCAATGGAATTCTGAACAAAAGCAAGAAAAAGTCACCCCACTAATTTGAATTTCAAATGCCCCAGCAACAAAACGACCCTCACAAGTAGTACTAGCGACAATGCAGAAAATTTCAACGATTATATAACAAATGTATGCCCTATAACCTTGCTGCCAAAATAGAAACGGATATCTAAGGGAGAACTATCTACATTCGTTTTTCTTCGTTTTTCCTTCGCCAATGCAGTCAATGAATACGACGTTATCAGTGAAATTGAACTATTTGACCCTAAGAAATCAGTTGGGCAGGACAAGATTCACCCAAAATTCGTTAAACATGCTGCAAACATTATCGGTCTTCCACTCGCACATATCCATTACCTGTTCATTATTGAAGCCAAGGTAATGTTCCCAATCAACTGAAAATAGCAAAAATGATACCCGTCTATAAAAAAAGATCTGTTTCTGATGTCTGCAACTATAGGCCCATATCGATTCTTCCAATAGTTTGGAATCAATCGTAAACAAACAACCAGAAAGTCATAATATTCTTTTAAAAATCTCAGTATGGATTTCGCAAAAAACACGGTACAAAACTTGCCCTTGCGGACCTAGTCTCTGACATCGCAGAAAAAAAATTGACAATGGACAGGTATTTTCATAGATCTCAAACATTAAATCACAAGATTCTTCTGGACAAACTGGGTCACACTACGGAATTAGGGGCTTTAAACGATCGACGGGGAAAACAATAGTGTTCCGTAACGCGCGATATCCCTTAATTCATTTACATCTCAACAACGTAAATGTGTTATACACTTGCATTAATTAACTTTTCATTTTAAACAAAGATCATTTTAATACAGATATTATTTGCCACGTTTTGGGGCAAGGTTGGTGTATTACTGTGTAGTATATCGACCGTATACATGATTGTGTAAAAACAAAACCCTATATCATCATCTGTACAATAAAACATTTAATCTTTCAAAGGTTCGTCAGGTCACGCTCCTTCACTTCAAACACGTTTGACGGGCAAAAGAACCTCGTCATAAAATGCAAATTTTATCCAATAAATGGAGCTGACTTTTGCTGGGAATGATGCTGGATGTGATTTAAAGTTTGCCCCACTTTATACCGTGGCCAGTACTACCGTGGCCGAAGACGACAAATCGCTCTTCTAATTCGATCAGCGCTCTTCTTATTGAACCAGCGCACTTTACGCCTATAGTTGGAGTAGTATTGTTGAGACTTGTCATTACAATTGTTTTGAACATTCCAGAACATTCCAGCCTCTAAACTTGTAACAATCGTTCCCACTGATGTAACGATAATAATAATAATAACAATGTTGGTTCTTATATAGCGCTTTCCCACGCTGTGCTCAAGGCGCTTTACAATTATTACCCCTGGCTCGGATCAGAACGGTACAACAACCCTTTAGTCTTCCTCAACTCCCTGGGGAGCATACAATCCATTGCAAGCTGCTGCTTGCGTGAAGTTGAAAAGAAAGTATTTGCATATAAGTTGAACAAGCTATATCCTGTATGAGTCATTCGAACAAGCTTAGTTGATTGAGAGTGCAAAGTAACAATTTGCCTAATCAGGCTTTGTGGAGATAAATATTGTAAAATAGAGAGTTTAAAAATCATGAAAACCACCAATGAGCAAACTTTGACTTTGGCTGACTTCTATCAAAGATTCCAGACCACAGTCAATGCACCACGTTCAATCCTCTTCATAAACTATCTCAAATTTAAATGGGCATGATAAAACAAACTTTAAGGGGGAGGTGTCAAATTAAAAAAAAAGTTGATAGATTTTCCTTATACTTTGCATACTTAAAAATTGATAACTGAATATGTAAAAAATGCAGAGAACATACTATTTCACCACCTTTGTTTTCAGGATAATGACCGTTTCTTGTATGCACATATGTATTTTTGGGGTCAAAATAAGTAATAGCTCAGAATATTTATATCATTTTCAAAATTATACCTAAAACTGGTAAAAGGCATATTGCATTCCTCAAAAAAACCCTATTTTTTGACCAGTCTTTAGCTTTAAATCAGTTGTATCATGGGGGAAATGACAGACTCTGTAATGGTAATGCGTCTTTCATGACCCATGCATGACCTTGGAAGACGTTCTTTGTTCACTGCGCATGTGCAATAAATGAAATTATCACAGCTTCGCGCAGCATGTAGCATATATAGGCTCACGATGTTTGTTACAAGACGCTATGTATACTGTACTGCAAGGTAAATCAAGACAGTCTTAATTTTGAACACATGCATGGCATGTTACCGATGTTTACATTATAACTTTTATACAGTAAAACCCTAAGGAGTACTGAGTTCTAGAAATGTTTACATGTTGCCTGGTGGATTATTTTGACAAGTTCACAGTGAAGAAAAATCTTTAAAATAGAAGTAATGATTTTCACTCAATGACATATATAAATGATAATTCATGTAGCACACTGATGGCAATAACACAAGTGTTCCAAAAAGTTACTAAAGTTCAAATTGGATAACTTGAAAAAATTGCTACCGAAGTCAATATAATGCGACTTTGTTTAATAGGACGAATGTATTAGTACTCCTGATAAAATCATACAATAGTTCATGGCTACAGATATACACCCATCAGGATGATAAGTACTCATCTTCTTACAAAGTTGTTCTACGGACTTGTCAACCTTGCTAAAATGAAGGAAATAGACCTGTAACAAGGAATTCAATAAAGGGAAGAGAAAAGAAGATATAGAGAGACTGACGGGACAGAAAGGACAGAGAATAGAACTCAAAAAATGCACCCCCCCCCCTTTTCGTTCGCCCACCCGCCCTACCTGACTATTCCACTGGAGATGAGAAACAAAACAAAGACAAAAAAGGTCACCCTTATATAGAAACGCCTGTGATCAGAACGTCTCTGGTCGTTTTATCAGTGGTGGACAATGAAAGGTTGCTTTGAAGGTATCGAAAAAAAGTCTACTTCTTATCACTATATCAAACTGACAAACATTGATACAAATACAACACCGGGTCCCTCTGATGTAGGTTCATGTACATACAGTCATGTACTTGTCTGTGGTTCATGCGACTATTTTATTAGTTTGTCTGTGTCTGTGTCTGTGTCTGTGTCTGTGTCTGTGAAGTTTAGTCATGTGGTAACATAAAATTCGAGTGTAAGCTTATATAATGCAACGTAATAGTCTGTCTGGTCCTAAAAATAAACTTTAAGTGTATAGATTATATGTTGAGTTAGGGGCGAAAAATCCCCGACACAAATGACAATACAACAAAAAAACATATGCACGGTATTCAAGTCTGCAATGTATAATTACAACAGATGTGATCGTGGAGTTTGTATTTTAGCACCTAGGGATATTTGTCAGTCACAGGCATTTGTTTCCCGAGTTATGTCTCAGAACGTTTCTATCAGAATACAATAAAATGTCGATAATATCGTTAATATTGACGTATTTAGAAGTGTCTTTTTTTCGCAGTGAGTGGGCCTGCCCATGTGGAAGCAATGATGACCACTATAACCATGATAATTATTCTAATTTTGTTATCCACCTATAACTTAAGATCTCTATAGTAAAACTTGGACCACGAACGTTATGGTCTTATTACATTGTAAAAGGCTATTGAATTAGTCATTGTGAATAGATCATAAGCCATACCTTAGCACCTAAAATGACGGATGTATTTGACGCAACTGTTTTATCTCATTCCATCCATGAGATTCAACAGCTAGATAGAAGCTACATCAACCATGGGTAGGCGAAAGTTTCACAAAACTGAGTTTGTAAGTTAAATCTGTATGAACTAAACTTTTAGACTAGTACCACTGAGGATGAGCATGTGTGCTTTTGTGCCGGGAGGAGGTGGGGATGGGGGTGGTACGAAACATACGAGATCACACAATGGGAGGGTGACCAGGATAGCCGACTTAAGTTTCATGGTGATGGTACTGTGAGTGAGTGAATAAACAAATTACTTTCTATTTCCTAAGTTATGTAAAATTCTCCGTCTAATAGATGAGAAAGATCTTGATCTTTAAGGAGGGTAATTATCTTAATGTATTGATTTACTAAGTTTTGGACTCGGGTGTAATCACAGCCAACTTTCTGCAGTCCTGTGGCACACCTTTTTTTTCAAATTGATTTGTTTATTGTTTCGGTTCTCACTTTATTTTCCTTTTGTCAAATGAATTCTTATTAATTTCCCAACTGTCAGTCTGACACAACACACCGCATAATCACAATTAGTTCTTCTTTGGGCCACAAGTTCGACTAATTCCTAAGAACTATCTTTGTGGCCCTAGCCAGAAATTTGTTTTGTAATTCTCTACATTATCTATTCAATTTGTGGCTCATTTGACTTGTAAATTTTGACATTTTGTACATTTGTGGATAAGGTTAGAGTATTTTGTAAGCCTGTAATTTCTAGCAATAAAAAAAGTTATTATATTATAGACCCTCATATTCCCAGGGTGTGACATCATGAGTCGATAGATGAGTAGTGACAACCCTTTGGTCACGAGTATTTTCCGGCTGAATGAAGAAAAATATTGGAGAATAACATAATTATACCCGCGCCAGTAATATCACAGAAAAATCAAAAAGTAATGTCAATTTTGAACATTTTGACTCATATTTTGAAGACAGTATAACTCGTCACGTAGACTTTACACATGTTGTCTTGACGTAGACGCGCGTTGTCGTAACGTAGAACGACCAGAGTATATATTCCATATTTTTTGTTCTAAATGGCTAGTACATGGTGTAATAACCGGTATATGACAGCCTACATTAAAACTTTTAATCATCCTAAGAATGAATAGCTGTTGCTGTACCTTCTTGAATATGTAATCGACATTTTCTTAACTTAAACTAGAATTAATTTCATGAAAACATGATTTTATTTGTGTAGATGGAAAAAAAGCCTGCACTATGTATTCACTGATGTCTGCTCATGCACTATGTATTCACTGACCTCTGCTCATGCACTATGTATTCACCGACCTCTGTTCATGCACTATGTATTCACCGACCTCTGCTCATGCACTATGTATTCACTGATGTCTGCTCATGCACTATGTATTCACCGACCTCTGCTCATGCACTATGTATTCACTGACCTCTGCTCATGCACTATGTATTCACTGATGTCTGCTCATGCACTATGTATTCACTGACCTCTGCTCATGCACTATGTATTCACTGACCTCTGCTCATGCACTATGTATTCACTGATGTCTGCTCATGCACTATGTATTCACTGACCTCTGCTCATGCACTATGTATTCACTGACCTCTGCTCATGCACTATGTATTCACTGACCTCTGCTCATGCACTATGTATTCACTGACCTCTGCTCATGCACTATGTATTCACTGACCTCTGCTCATGCACTATATACTCAGTGATGTCTGATTGTGTACTCTGTATCTCCATTGACCTCTGATCATGTATTTTATGTATCCATTGACCTCTTATCATGCCTCTGATCATACATTCTATGTCCATTAATCTGTCTGTTAACCTATAATCATGAATTCTATATATTTATTGACCTCTGATCATGAATTCTATATATTTATTGACCTCTGATCATGAATTCTATATATTTATTGACCTCTGATCATGAATTCTATATATTTATTGACCTCTGATCATGAATTCTACATATTTATTGACCTCTAATCATGAACTCTATATATCCATTGGCCTTTGTACTCTATTACTCTATATATTTATTGACCTGGCTATATATTTATTGACCTCTGACCAAGCATTCTATATATACCAAAGGTACACAGTCAGAACAAGGACAGTTATGTATGAAAACTTGTAAAACTTTATTTGCGACAACATCAGGGTTCTTTTGATGGGATAAAGTTCCCTTGACATAAAACACAGATTATTCATTTACACTGATAAAACAAAGAGATGGAAAGGTACAGGACTAAAGGTACGATACAGCACTTTAAATAAAATGACATAATAGCGTGGTCCCTTGAATCCATAAGGATTTAAAACAAAGCTAAAAAAAATTCAGGTTTCAATTTTTTAAAAACTTTATTTGGAATAGAAGGCAATTAAAAACACTTGTGGTATGTTTTTATACAGAAAATTCAGTACTTGCTAGTGCAGTAGAAGTTTTTTTTTGAGGACCCATTGTTTTCAGTGATAGTTCGCAAAACTTGTACGTACAGTGAAAATTGACCTAAGAAAGTAATCATGTCTCAAATCTAACAGAAAGTAAAGTAAGTGTATATGAGCTATTGTGATGAGCTAATGATCACTGGTGGTGTAAAGATGTTGAAGTTACTTTATACATAAACAACATTTCAGTTGCGAGCTGAAGCCTTTTTCTGCATTTCTTTGTCTTCGTATGAAGGTACTTAATATGTTACTCTACTTGAGTACGGAAACATATTTTATTCATCACCAGCAATTTGTAAATCTAAGTTTTAGACAAACAAAATGAACCTTTCAATGACAATTTTCTGGTGCATCCATAGACTGTAAGATACGTCGAGTTGTTCAGCCCTATCAGGCTTCTTTATGACGAGTGCTGGCTTATAGTGTAGCACGAATGTCTGTATCTTACAGTCTTGTGCATCCAGAGATCATCTCAAATTGACCTCGTCATCACGGCCTGAAATTACTGTCATGATTTGACCTCATCATGATTTGACCTGACCGTATCATCATGATCTGATCTCATCATGATTTGACCACAGTCATGATCTGACCTCATCATGATTTGACCTCATCATCATGATTTTGACTCGGGTTTGTCAGGAATCAAAACATCAAATAACAACTTGACAGCTTCGGGGTGATTTCATACCCACTACTGTCCCATCTAAGGCTTGTTTGTATAGCCATATCATCTACCACACTGCATTTATCGCAATAAAATTATTTGTTTTGCACAAAAGTATTACTATATGCATATGTATGCACTGGTATTTCTAAATCATTCAGACTGGTGAATTATAAATAGTACATTTACATGGCGAGAAGCCTCTGTTCCAAATTCATACTCACTGAGTTGGATATTACATCAAAGTATGGCTTTTTTTTTAAAATTGAAATTTCATTAAATTATGGCTTTTTTGAAAACTGAAATCGGAAATAAAAAGATAACTGTATTTGGATGAATCTCGGAATGCATTTTAAATACAAATCATATCCAGGGAATTCACAACATAATAAGTGTACACAATACAGAGTGTAGACAATCTTCGCAAGAAATCCCAACTGTCTCCGTTACAGGAAAATAAACTGTAATATGTGAAAGAAAAATAGAAATCTAAAATCGGAGTATAGATCCTCTTGAGTATACAGATAACAAAGGTAAAGTCTTAACTACTTTCGCAGCAACAAAAATATTTTAGGGGTAGACAAATATTTATAAGCAACTGGTTCATGGTATCTGCGGGTACTGATCACCCTCCAACACAATACAACATTTTTGTGGGCGGCATGACAGAGATTATGTTGTTTCTTTCCATAATGAATTCTGAGTTTGCCTTGTACACATAAACCAATGAATACTGATAACAAACTGTCATGGAAGTGTATTGTAACTAGGAAGATATTAAAGATATGAACAGATTTATTACACCATCCTTTTGCTTATTCTGTGACACATTTACGAGTTGTATTAAAATTTAAAATCAGAAGTAACATGTCACTGCAATGCAGATAAGCTATGGGCAAGCTAACACAGACATAAACTATTAAGACAGCATGTTGATATAAGCCACGCAAAGTTCATTGATGTCCCTATCTGTTTGTGTTAGCGCCCTCACTCAAGTAAGGGTTCAGTACTTTTGTTTTTTGGTAAATATTTCAGTCAACACCCAGGCACATCTTCTCCATTACGTGTTCACCATGAAAGGAAATGTTACAATGCCAAGGATGATGAATGAAAACTATTTACACTACCGATCACAGAGGCAATGATTGGTTGAGAAAATGAAATGAATGTGTGAAGTGAGTGCCATAATTAATTCAATAATTACACTCACAGTAAGGTGGCATCTCTGATTATTTTTTTTCAAGTGGCACCACCTCATTCAGTGTTTATACTAATGCACCACTATCAACCACTTGTGTAATTTACTACATACAACAACATTAGTTTTAGTTTGTACACATCGTAGCTTGTGGTAGGTAAGTTTTCTGTCTTAATAAAACTTAACATTATGTTCTTTTTACATCAGACACAATATGGTACAGCAATAACAAGTTTTGGATAAACTTATCGCTACCTGTGAATGATGCCATGGGGTTATCTTCACACTTTTGTGTAATTTCTATCTATCTCACCCTCTGTGTGTGTGTGTGTGTGTGTGTGTGTCTGTGTGCGTCTGTGCGTCTATGTTTCTGTGTCTGTGTCTGTGTGTCTGTGTCTGTGTGTGTATGTGTACATTTGGAATTAGCTTAAGGATGTTACTTTGGTTTGATATCACAATGCTTTGGTTCACATACACAAAATCTTGTTGGAATACACATGATGATGTTCACAGCGATATAACAAAATTATGCAAAAAATAAATAAATTCAAATTTGACCTTCATACTGACATAAAAATAACCAAATTACAGAATGTGTTGTCAAAAGGGAGACACTGAAACTTGGAAATTGGCTAACTGAAAGTCATTCACAAATACTCAGATACACACACCAGGCCTGATAACTAACATATACATGGGTTTGGTCTGGTCAAAATATGTGTACTTGTTCAAAATTACTTGTTCACACTTGTTGTTTTGGCTATTCAATGGTTTAAGCTGGCTGAAAAAGTTCTAATGTGAATATCTACATAATCTATGTGTAAGCTGGAAAATACTGAACACTGAACAATGGTAAGTGAAAATAAAATCAAAATGAAACCGAATCTGGTTATGTTCGTGAACTTAAAGTCAGCTAATGAACTTGATGCTAACTAATGAATTTGACACAAGCTAATGAACTTGACACCAGCTAATGAACTTGACGCCAGCTAATGAACTTGAAGCCAGCTAATGAACTTGACACCAGCTAATGAACTTGACACCAGCTAATGAACTTGACACCAGCTAATGAACTTGACGCCAGCTAATGAACTTGAAGCCAGCTAATGAACTTGAATTCAGCTAATTAACTTGACACCAGCTAATGAACTTGAAGCCAGCTAATGAACTTGAAGCCAGCTAATGAACTTGAAGCCAGCTAATGAACTTGAATTCAGCTAATGAACTTGAAGCCAGATACTAAACTTGATGTCAGCTACATGGTACTCTCTTAGTTAAAATAAAAGGAACAAAACACAAAACACAAAGCACTGCAAGGAGATAATAAAACAGTATGCTGCAAAGATTAGATAGACCTGTCACTCTCTTGAAATAATGAAAGCATTTTACACTTCTGCCATATCTATGACAAAATATTTTGTTCACCTAGATTTGCTTTTCAAGCTCAAGATGACATTCTTTTTAAAAAAAACAAAGTATTCTACTATACAAATGATTATTTCTTCATCTGTCATTCGCTGTAAATGATAATTCAACATCTCTGACTTTGTTTTAAAAATTATCAAGAAATTGCCATTTGTTAAAATGTGTACTATTATACAAAACAATTAATACTACAAGACCTTCTTTACTGACAGTGTTTGAAATGTACATCAACAGATTACAACACATTAGATTAAATCTTTGTGCCAGGTCAAAGGTTACACATCCTGGTCTTTGCACTACTATCCAGTCACAGCTCATCATGTTGCTAAATGTCACTGCACGGGAGAGTAGATAGCAGCTCATAGCCAGCAAAAAAAACTACTCCATTCTTCATTCTGCTAGCTACTTCGTAACTTCAATGACCTTGTTTAGCGTGTTTCTGATTATTCTTCAAGATTTTAACATACTCCAAGATGAGCTGCATCACTGCTGTGGTATATCTTGCAATTCATCCTACTGAAAAAGTGTAACTCTTCTTTACGCCTCATCCACCCCTATGTAGAATGGTGTCATCCTTCATAGAATACATTGAATCATACCAAGCTAGCTTTAAAACAAGGTGTGGGGGTTGGATTGGTGCTGGACACTGGTGTTGTATATCTCATGTTTCCACTCATTTAAACAGTGTGCTCTTCACGCGTCATCCACCCCTATGCAGAATGGTATCATCCTTCATAGAAAACAATTGGTTGATACCACGCTTGTTGGAGACAAATTGAGGGGTAGACACAAAGATTTGATGTGTACAAAATGCTTCAATTCTAATCATCATACACAGGTTACATAAAGCCACTGCACAGGTATGTATTTTTGTCTCTCAAAGAGTAAATGTTTTGGGTATGTCAAATTCGAACATCACAATAATGTACACTCTGTCTTCACTGTAGACAGACTAGTACTGTATACACATCTGAAGAGTTTGCACGTCATGGCAACTCCAAACAAAATTATGTAAAGAACAATACATCTCCATGGTTACTGCAAATTAACAGGTTGTACCCATCGATGTTTTTAAACTGTTCCTTTCAAGTGGCCATTTATATTATAAATCTCAATGGCCAATATATCTCCGTGGTTACAGTAATTTACATGTTGTGGCCATCAATGTTCTTTAAAATGTTCTTTCAAGCGTCCATTCATACTCTCAACTGTCATATGTTTGATTACCAATGGCTTTGAGGACCTCTCTTTGGAACCTTTCAACTGTTGTGTCCACTGATGAATCTCCTACCTGGCCATCTTCATATCTGTACAACGAAACACGACATTTTATAGAGCCTGAGGTATAAAACTTACCAGATTCACATTGAAAATCAACAAAAAAACAGCTTGGAAAACACAAATGTAGAACAGTTGCCTGTTTGTACGATAGATACACATTTGTCGTCAACCTAGGGAGTTAGAGTATGGGGCAGATAGACCCTCTAGCTATACATCTGATATGTACATCCACTATACATGGTCACTGCTCAATGTGCACACTTAACAAACATATTGATTATTCTGTACTTCAGGCTTTAAATTTTCCGTGTTTTGATACAGCTAGCCTTACCCTGTGATTCATGGATTTTGATAATTGACCCTGAAGGTCAAAGTCAAGGTCAAAGTCTCAAAAGAAAGGTTACATTAAATAATATGGGATAGACATTTGAAAGGCGTCTCTCTTAATGACTTATTATGGACAGGTGTGCACACACACACACACACACACACACACACACACACACACACACACACACGGATGGATGGATGGACAGATCTCATTGTAATAGCTGGTACCCTGTTGATGTCTTCAAGGCATCCATCCAGTATGACTAAGTGCCTTGTCTCTCTGTCAATCGTATACCAGTTATCTGGTCATTTGACGTATCTATACAGTCAGATACAGAAGCCTAGTCACTGTAGTCAGTACATTCTAGCAAAACAAAATGATTGCCGTTTGTATATATAGCTGGTAGGGGACTAATAATCAAGCCATTATGACTATGATATCTATCTCTCTGCCATCTGCCTAGAAGGAACATCACTGAAGCTTATTTTTCTTAGATCGCCCAAATGCAATGGTTAACCTGATTGGCTGCCATTGACAACTCAATGCCCAATGGGGTGTGTCCATGTATCTACAGTAGAGAGGTATAGCATATTGACTTTACTCTCTCTATATATACATGTAGCAATTATCACAAACATGTTTTTTCCACTGAGAACAGTTTGAAAACTTTGTTTTTGGATATGTGAACCTCTTTATATCAAAGCACCTTTCAACAACTTTGAAGTTAAACTCGCTGATGGAGGCAGCCATGTTGGAAAAGCAGTCAACACTGATAGCACAAAAGGAACTCTGTGATTGGTCAATTTGCTGCTGGATAATGACAGGTTGTAACCGTCTGAGGGCGCTCTAAGATATATGAGTTCAATGACTTTCTTTCAAGGCAGTTGATGGATGTTGTGTAGTCATAATGTCTTGATTATTCAAAGTGAATGAAAACTAAATTGAACATAAAAAGGTACTTACACAAAGAAGAACCTGGTGCAGACAAGGTCTGGATTAGGACACACCCAAATATTGCCATTTTTACGTAGATCTTTACCATTTATTACTGCAGAACAAATATGACAATTTTAGCTGTCAGGTTCCTTGATTCAAGACATATACAAGAGATGCCATAGGTTTGCTTACAAATTGAAGTGGATATCAACTAACCAACTGTTCTTACACAGTGTTTTTGCTAAGGGCCGGAAACCTCTGTAACAGGATGTAGCAAATCTGACATAGCTGGCATAGTTTCTCATATACTATACAATGAATTTGGTGGGGAACCTTGGTAAAATGACGGGAGAACCCAGGTAGATTTTACCTACTTCAATATCGCCCTAAAAAACAACACTACTACATACACGTTCTGTATTTTATGTATCCCCAATTCAAAGTATATTCACATGTATTCAGTTTGTACTTTAAACCCCGATGTCGGGATTCCATGGTCTTGAATCAGAAGTGGAACCATCATTCCTTTGTTCAACCAAATTTAATCATTATTTGAGCCAGTACACACTTCTCAAGTTATTCACATGGAAAGAAAAGTTTCAAACGTTGAACTCACCTTCACATAGTGCTATACATGTTAAATTTTTACTCTGGAGAAACCTACTAGATTTAGACTTTGGCTGAGGGTGAAAAAGAAAGGGAAGTTAATGATCTAAACCATAAAATTGGACCGAAAACAATCAATATCCTTCCATAGTTGGCAATAAATGACACTTGGAGAAATGAAAGCCGTCATAGATATCATGGGTGTATTTAACTATTAATAAGAATTATGAACTACATCAGAAGGAATGATTATTATAAAGACACAGATAGTCTGTCTGTCTGTGCATGTATGTATGCTACATCCAGTCATCCATATATGCATACATACATACATACATACATACATACATACATACATACATACATACATACATACATGCATACATGCATACATACATACATACATACATACATACATACATACATACATACATACACACACACGCATGCACGCTTGCACACACACACGCACACACACGTGCACGCACGCATGTACACACACATACATACATACATACATACATACATACATACATACATACATACATACATTTGTAAATAAATATCTACAGACGTTGTACATATATAAATATGTACAACATACATACGTACATTGTACATCCATCCAACCACCCACACACCTACCCACCCATACACCTACACCTTCACTTACACCCACACACCTACCCACCCATACACCTACACCTTCACTTACACACACACACACACACACACACACAAATATAAGAAGTCTCAACCATTAATGCAGATGGACAGATACAGACATGCTATATTTGTACAACTTTCTAGTGACTTACATAAGTTGGATGGTGCCTTTACTTCCGTCATGTGTTTAGAGTCTAATGTATTTTAAGGTACAATATGAGCTGTAGCAATGGATGCACCATGCAAACATGACTTACCTTTTGTACACTCGGTGATGGCTGAGATACATGTTTTGGTCGGTGATAACTATGTCCCATACCTGAATAACCAAATGACATACTAGCATTCGGGCTAAGATAGATACCTTTGCCATAGGCACTACCGTGCATCTGAAAATCAAAATACAGAGAGCAGTTAATAAACAAGACATTCTGAGCATTTGAGATTCAATTCCAAAGCAGCAAGGGGGTTCATATTTCTTTTTGATCTTTAATATTCTAAAGTAGGTTGTGTGTGATTAATTTGTATTGAAAGGACTTATGGTTACAGGAAAAGGTTGAACTTGTACAATTACACAATATCACACAAACTCAATAAATGAACTTCGTTCATTTAGGGGGAGAAGGGTTAATGCGATTGCTGAACTTCATTTTCACACTTCTAACCAAATTCCAAAAACTTCCAAGCCTTTAATGATAACAGGTTCTGTATTTACTACTGAGATGTTGATAAGTTGATTAAAATTTGTGATATACTAAAAATGTGATATACAGTGGTATTTTAATGTGTTTGCTATGATCGTGTTTTTACATTGCATCAATCGTAGTGGTGTGACTGCTACAATTTTCAATATGTTTCACATCATAAATGAACATGCTGATGTCGGACTTGTGGATGTTTTTTAGGGTGAGGGGAGGGATTTTTGTCCTAAACAAACAAAGTTCAGTTATTGAGCTTGTGCGACATTGTGTGGTCGTCCCCAAAAGAACAGCATGTCTTTGAAAATGGATCCTAGAGTCACACAGATACACTTGATTAAATCACAATTTCCAGGAAACAAAAATTTAAAACATGGAAACAACTTGATCTTGTTTATTGATTACATAAAGGTAAGATGACTAGATTTCATATTTCATAACATATTTGGCTAACTGTTGTTTCATACAATTTGAAGACACAGAGCTTTCAAAATATGTAAATATTCAGGCTTACCTGGTGTTTTGTTCCAGAGGCAACAATAAGTCCATGCCTCATTATAGAGTGCCAGTTTTCAATATGTGACCCACTGAAACAACAAAATAGGAAATCAGAATGATTTGAGTTATCACAAGAACTGTGGATTCCCTGACACAGGGAGACTCCATATAATAAGTCAAGAAGATATCAACACTTTCAGTGTCAAATGTCTGTCTGTCTGTCTGTCTGTCTGTCTGTCTGTCTGTCTGTCCGCTTGTCTGTCTGTCAATTTGTCTGTCTGTCTGTCTCTCTACCTACCTGCCTGTCTGATTTCCATCAATCTATTTACTTGTCAATCTCACAATTTCAGAATAAAACACATTTTTTGTCACTTACTGGAATGCAAAAACACTTCCTTGTTCCTTCTTTGCACTTCTAAATGCAGCTTCTTTGGCGGGAGGACTACTGCACAGCAGAAACTGGTGGGGTGTGTGCATAAACTTGATTTGCTGTGAAGACACATAACATATTATAACAACACGCAAACCAAATTGAACGTGTTCAAGCAAAAAATATGGGAATTTATACCCATCATGCCAACACAGGTCTTCGTAGCTGGTTCTGAGATACTCAAAGCATTTAAAGTTACCATGATTATTTTTCCCCAATTTTTCATAAATTATGCTTGAGGAGTAATAATCATAGTATTCTCCAATATTTTTTTTCATTCAGCTGGAATATAATTGTGACTTAAGGGCTTTGTTACTACTCGTCTCACAACTCATAGTGACAAGGCCCCTTAGGTTACTCATATTTTCCTTGGCTGAATGAAGACAAATCCCCACATGACTGGATGGTAGGCTGACTACATCCATGTCTACTTATTTTAGTGCCGTCTACTTACCCTAGCATCTGGAAGTTTGACTATATGTGACCTGTTACTAGATATAATCCTGTAATAAACATAAAATCAATAAATTTCAGTGAAATAAACATCTGAAAAAGTTAAGTACGGTTTTCACACAATTTTGAACATTATATTTGGATTTTGGATATTTACATTTTTGGATATGATCATGACACAGGCCTTAAAAATATTGTGTGGTTCCGATTACACTCAATTTTAGAATAGGTGGGGTAGGTAGACTTTTTATTTTATTTAAAAAAAAAATCATGTGTGAGTGTTTAGTTCAGGTAGTTATGTTTTCCGTTGTTTTCCATATTGTCACTTATTAAGTTGATGTCAGTTTCCGTGTCCACTATTTCTGGCGAGACTTCAAAATTTTTTCACAATTTTATTATTTTTTCTCGAAAATGTAAAAAAAGTTTAGGGTTGGCAGTGAAAAACTAGGTGGGGGTTGGGTAACCGCGGAACCAAACAAATTTTTTAAGGCCTAAGTAAGATATCATCAACATTTAGGGAAATGAATGAACGTGAGAGTTTACCATGGTATGTACACCGGTTTAAAGCCGTGCACTAGCTAGCTGCAACTGGGACATTTTACAAAAAATGTTTTGTTAGATAGTAACAGGTGATATCATCATTTTCTTACTCTCTGAATGTTGTCTATATTCTGTGTACTTATAACCAAGTCACTTTTGTGGAGAAATGTACTGATTTCAAATAAATCTGTATTTATCACCTGTGGTTAGTCAGAATTCGCCTGTGAAAATAATTCCATTTTCACACTGATTGATTTTGGTGAAATCATTTGCTGAAACTAAGATAAGTTTTTAGAGTCACAATACATACTGTTCACTCAGTACTAGTACTACTGGTAGGAGGGGTAATCTAAATGAGTTTAGTGTTACATTTGTACTTACCACTGGAATAGTGGATATGCCATACAATCTTCTTTGTCCATTCTCTTCTTCATCTCCATAGAGCTAGCAATCTGTGTCATTTCCCTGACTGAGATAAAGCTATCTAAGGCCTTGGTCACTCTGTTAAAATTCTTTTTCTGAGAAAAAAATTAAACAAAACAAATTATACCATGCATGAGCCATCTAGAATAGAAAATATGGAATATATACTCATGACATGACAACGTGTGTCTATGTCATGACAACACATGTCTATGGTACTGATTCTGCTGTGTTTGAAATATGAGTCAAAATGTTCAAAATTGACATTACTTTCCCCGATTTTTCTTTGATATTACTGGCACTGGTATAATTATGTTATTCTCCAATATTTTTCTTCATTCAGCTGGAAAATATTTGTGACCTAAGGGTTGTCACTACTCGTCTATCGACTCATAGTTACCAAGACCCCTTAGGTCACTCGTATTTTCCTTGGCTGAACAAAGAAAAATATTGGAGAATAACATCTAAATGTTCAACATCTGATGAAGGATAAATAGAACAGTCAAAGAATGCGATATAATTTTATTAACCACTCGTGGTATTTGCCAACAGAAAGACAGTACTAAACCACAACATCCAGTGTGGTTCTATATTCACACAGTTTGACAATGTCGGCACCTAGGATCACAAACTTTTTCTTATTTTGCCTAATCTAGAAATATTGGTTAATCTTCAAATGATATAGCTCACCTTTGGGTTAAAAGCAAATTCTCTTGGGTTCTGTGGATCAACTATCATTGGATAGGGGTCAAAGATCAAATCTCTCCTCGGTGACCGTACAGCTGAGCTTGCTATAGCTACCAATAAATCAACCACTTCAGCCCCAGTTGCTATATCCTCAGCTGCATCTTGCATCACACCCAAATTTTGGAAGGCAAAGACACACAGTTCTCTTGCACAAACAGCAGGCTGAATTTTGACACAAAAAAATTGCACCAATGACATTACGGTTCCATTTGACTACCAAATTAATTAATTCTATGTTATTGTTATTTGAGAAGTTATATCTCAGTTTGCAGTTGCTCTGTCCTTTTTCATGGTTTCAGTAATGATTTGAAATGTGTTTTTTTCCGAGGACAGTGGCAGTTGCTAGGAACATTATTATGGTTGCTATGGATTTAAGCAATTGTTTTGGAATGTATATTTTCTGGGACATATTCTTTGTGTCTGAAGCATTTCTTAATATTGTATATGAATATCGAATGTTCATTTTTAGTGTACCTAGATTTTGTGTTTTTGATCAAAATACTTTGGTTAAACAGTTGCTATGCATGTTGTCTTGGTTGCTATGTTTGTGTGTATGTTTCAGAATTCTCCAATGAGGCCTACTAATAATCATACACCTGTGATACTAGTAATGTAATGTAATGTAATGTAATGTGTAATGTAATGTAATGTAATGTATTGTATTGTACAGTATTGTTCAGTATTGTACATGTCAAGTTGTTCACATCTCAAAATGATAATGTTACATGTAGTACGTACCTTGAGCATAGCACCATTTTGGAACACATGCGGTTCATCACAGACAACACAATATTCATTTAGCGTTGGTATCCTATTTCGTATGTACAGCATAACCTGAACCAGGAAACCATAGTCCAGCGTTGGCACATTTTTGGCATTTTTACCATTCTGTAATTGTAACAATACAGGATTAAACATTGGTTGTAAATACCAAAAACCTGATGCATTAATTTTTCATTCATTCAACTAAAAGAATGTATTTACCGGTATTCCAACTTGATTTTCAGTTGTTGTCACACATCTGTTGGTGCACCTATAGTAATGCATGTGTAGCATGCAAAGCACCGCACGATCATTGTGTCAACCAATAAATCGCATTACTTTTACTACTCAACTAGGGAGTAAAATTATGGTAATGAGAATTGAAACCTTTCAACTCACCTGTGTTAAAGAAGGCATTAAGTGTATCTCATCTGAAACCCCAAAGTTAGGGTCTATAAACATATTACTGCTAGAACTTGATGGTACTGACTTCTGCCGGGAAAATAACTTAGATTTGGGTTTTTTATTTGCATTATTATCTTGGGGTATTTGGACATCTATAACGCTGTCAAACAGAAGGAAAAAAAGAAACGTTACTGGTACAACAATCAAAGACGATAGACAGTTTTAAATGTGCCCTCCCCAGCATCAATATTGCCAATCTCATGGATCATGCTCGCCTGAACACGGGTGAGACCTAAAGGATGCCACCGGTGTTACGCCTGTATGTTGATAATCCTTTTTGGATGTTTACATGGTATAGACGTGCATTGTCATTATGTGTAAAAAGTGTTGTCAGAGGTATTCGACTTTCATTTGAGGAAACATAACACTGAAAAGAGTGAAAATAAACACCTAATGAAAATTCAGTATTTCACATAGATGAATAGTTCTTATTCAGCTCGTGATTACTCCAAGATGGTTTAGATAGTTACAAAATCAGACTACAGATGCTGAAGTTAAAACAATCTCAACAGAAAATTTTTCAATGATTTCTGAAAAGTCTTTCAGTTGAGAGAACTTTACTTGTGCAATGCATTCTGGGTAATTCCAAGATGGCCGTTTACAATGATAGCCTGAGGATGAAATGGTAGGATTCCTTCATCCATTAGGTATTTCTTAAAATGTTTTTGAAAGAGAAAAACACCTCGAAAAACCTAGTATTACTTGCACTGGTGATGCACATACTAGTGGTATTTTCACTTCAGTTCAATACCGCAAACATTATTGCATACTTGTATGCAAATGAGGACATGATTCTACACATAAGCGTGTGGTTGCATAATGTCATTTTTTTCAGAAATTGTTGTTTCGGATAAACATATGTAATAGTAACAGAACCCCACCCCACTTGAGTTCCAGTGTGGTGTACTCAGGGGTATTTACACTTGTGCTTGCGGTGCTTTCTGCTGTATTTTCACTCGCATGCTTGTGAAAGTACGACCCCAGAGAACACTGCAAGCACTCATGCAAATACCCTGCGTATGCCACACTTGCACCCATGCGTCATGGGGTTCTGTCATAGTGTCAATACACGTTTCAACTCAGCAGTTTTTATTCTACATGTATTCCCCATTCATCATCTGGTGTTTCATTACTCAGAGTACACCAACCATTTATTGTGTGTTGCCCTAGCAACATCTTTGCTCTAATTACTATCATGTCATTTTAATAAAATATTACCTTTCAGGTTGATTAAGTAATAAATTAACTGCCTCATCGATATTACTTCTTGTGACAATGAGAGCTCTGTGTGCAACATCTGAACTGAATCCCATCTCAGTAACTTTAGCTATCATTGACTCATCCACAGAGACACTGTAGAGAAAGAAAAACAACAGTGTACAGCAGTTAACTACAATCACACCAAGTATTCTTTCTTCAATTCAGGGTGGTAATGAACTATAGTCTAAGAGTACTCTTTTCTGGTTGTAAACTTACCTAAGAGTGCAAGCCTGCCCTCCTGTGTTCAATTTCATACAGGATGGTGATGAACTATTGGATGATTCTGAGTGTAAACTTACCTGCGAGTGCAAGCCTGCCCTCCTGTGTTCAATTTCTTACAAGGTGGTGATGAACTATTGGATGATTCTGAGTGTAAATCATTACTCAAGATAATGTGTCTGGCTTGGACATTGTCATTGCTGAGTTCTTTCCAATGAGTTGACAGAAATTGTTCCAAAATCCTGAAAAAAAAACACACCAGGAAGTCACGCTAAACAGTAAACCCAAGTATGTGTATAAAACCCAAACTCATGTCAAAACAGAGCGGTACCTTACAAAACGTAAATTTGAGTATTGTTTGTTAGCATTGATATCTTACACAGTCATTTTGTAGGGATTTAGTTTTTTTTATAAATATCAAACAAAACGTTCAGTTCTTATACATGTCCATATACATGTTTTGTATGTTTGGCAAAAACAATGATGGACAATCCTTTCGCTTCATTTACTTAATCTTTTCATAGAAATTCTATAAAAAAAATATCTCAAACTATTTTGTGGCAGACACAGACTGAATGAACTGTTTCATTCAATTTAAATTTAAGAGGAGATTTTCACAGCTTCATGTCTTGGTAGTGCAATATAGTAAGAAGTAGTTTTGAAAATGAATATAAAGTTATCGTTGGCTAAATAAATTCTTATCTAGACTACATTAATCATAATATTTATACTTACTTCCTGAGTTGAGCACCAAGTCCAAACTTTTCTTTATTTGATGGTTGGAAAACCTCAACTTTTGGTTCTGTGTGTATTTACGAAAAATATAAATGTATTTGAATTTTGTTGTTATAGAGTACATATATACATAATTTATATATACAACCATCAGACTGTGGAAGAACGGAACCTGTAACAAACAGAGAAAGCAAACAACCGAATTGGATTAATAACACTTAGCACACCATGTTGGAAGTACAGAGACTTGTATTACACACCATGGTATGATAAGAACAGTAGTATGGCCTCTTTACATAGTAGTTCACTTCACAAACAAATTTCCAGTTCCCCTGGCATTTCATGTACACATAAAGAGGCCATAAAATTGTTCTTATCAACCATGAAATGTAATACAAGTCTCTGCAGTTCCAACATGCCGAGCCAAGTGTTATCAATCCAATACAGTTGTTTACTTTCCCTGTTTGTATTAAACAGGTTCCATTCATCCATGGTCTGTTGTCAGCAGTTGTATATATGTACACATATAAATTTACATAGAGGTCACTCATTCACATATGTCGCCCCCAAACTATGGAAATCTTTGCCAATTGACATTCGTCAAGCCTCCAGCCTGGATTGTTTCAAAACAATACTGAAGACTTATTGTTCACCAAAGCCTACGGTGTGCTTTAGTCATTCAGCGCTACTGAACAGAACATTTCTCTAGAGATTGGCGCTCCAAAATTTGATTGATTACTTAATTGATATTTTGCATAATGTTATAAATTAAACACAATTTTACATTCATTTGCATACAATTTACACGCTATTAATTTCAATAAAATAGAGAGCATATTATACTATAAATACAAAGTGTTATTAAACTGATGACTTCCTACCTGTTGCATCTAAATACCTAGACAGGGAACAATGTAAGCGCACTACTATTGGCTCAGTTCTGTTCACCTTCCATGCTTTTGCAATCTCTTCCTGCAGATGAAATAAAAAAAATAATTACGTACATGTATCTACAATCAAACTAATAATTCATTTTTTTCTATTGGGAAATGAAATTGACTTGATAAAGACAACAAGACCAAAAATATTGATGGAATTCATATATTTTACGCTAAATATTATCCAAATAAAACATATCAACAATTCAATCTTTAACAATGTTACAAAGTGTACCTAAGTTGTCTGGTTGTTGATTCAACTTTCTATACAGGCATGTTAAAGTGGCCATAAGGATGAGGATTGGATATTTATTTTGGATTTTTAATTTATAAAACAATTTTATCATGGCTTCCTTCTTGAAAAATCAATGTGAAACAACATATGCTAAGTCCTTGTTATAACTCAATAACATGCAACAGATTAATAAATGTGTAAAATTTGTTATTGTACATACAATAACAAACTTTTCACACATTTTTTAGCTTTTGTAATGTATTGAGTTTCAAAACATAGACTTTGTCAATGTTGTTTCACATTGATTTTTCAAGTAGGAAGCCATGATAAATTGTTTTGGCCACTTTAACATTGAGGTCTATTTACGTCTATGTCACTGAACAGATGCACAAAATACTTTTCACTCTCTCCCTCTCTCTTTCTATCTCATCACAAATCAGCCTTTTTTTTGGTTAAGTCTAGGCCGTTTCATAACCTTTCTGTGTTTGCAAGAGATCTTTCTGATAATTCTGTCATGAGACTTGTCTTGTAACAGAATGGGCTAGGTAAAACCAATACTTATCAACGTGTCATTTTTCATAAAACAAACATTAAAACTATATGTCATATAACAAATGTAAAACTGTTGAAACTATTCAATAGTTGACAGATTACCACAAAAGTCACTGAATTGCCTGCGGGGAAACTCTGTTGCTAAAACATGCAGAGAGTGATAGCAGTGACCAGATAAACTGAAAAGGGTCATTTGTGGGATGAGTACTTTCACTCACAACAATGAGAATGACTACAGACAATTTGTCAGTAGTAGAGATTTTCAAGAGAAGGCAAATTTATGCAATTATATTCAACGCAGACCAATGTCTTGAATTTCATTTTCTTAGCAGACTGTACACAAACTTTTGGACTTTTGGATCTAAATAAATCAAAAATATAAACAAAATATACATTCAAGAAATCTAAAAATCTTTGACATGAAATATTACTTATATAGGTTCTGAAGTCATGTAATCAAGTGACAGACATGTTAAGAGTAAATGAATTTATGGGAGAAAGTGTCATTTTTTTACACATATTTGCTATATGTCCTTGAACCTCAAGGTCAAGGTTAAAGGTCACAACCTGACAAGAAAACGTACAGTTGATAATGTGAGGTAAGCTCTTTATTAAAAATTGTATTTAATACATTTTTTGAGTTACATGGCAAATTCTATTTTTTTTATGACAATTAGATGTGAAGCAAAGCAAATATTGATAATATGACTACTTCTGCAAATTTGGTTCAATTTAGTTGTATTTGTCAGTGATATTGCAGCTGCAAATAAAATGGCCTGACAGATGTATGCATCTTGGTCCAGACTAGTCTAGTTCCTATACGGTATCTTTACAATTTACACTAGCAGGTGGTTTAGTTAGAGATCATGTTGACATCCAGGCTATGGACCGACAGACAGACGGACTGACACAGGGACCGGACCCAACAAAGTAGCCCTTTTCAAGGTTGCCTGTTTGGGCTACAAATACACTAGAGAGGGTAACTTACATCAATGAAAGACACATCAAGGTTCAATTCTACATCAATATCATCAATAGCACCAAATGTCCTGAAAAAATAAGATGAACAGTTTTGTGTAAGTTGCTTTTCCAGGCCTCCTGCCCATTAGACTTGAAGATACGTCATGTTGTTCAGCCCTATTCGGCTTCTAAACTAGTGAGTGGTAGCTGATAGTGTGGCATGAATGTCATATCTTACAGATTACCAGCCCATATTGGTATTTGAAGTAAGGCGAGTGTCTCCACCTTGTCGTTTTTATTCAAGATATATATATGGATTAGTAGTGCACTATCAAGCAAAATACTCAGGAGCCGTTACACGGTCTTTCACACTGTTGCGATCATCAGTCGACTAACGGTATAGATCTATAAAATTCCAAATTCAAAGTTCAAAAATTCCATTTCACATGATATGGGTGCCACAGTGGAAGTTGGTCAAGATATATCTATTTTCATGTTGGGACTTAAAGATTTATTCCGAACGTTTATTTAATAAATTTGATTAATAAAATAGAAAATTTTTGAATATACATATATAGATATGTATAGATATAGTTGACTTGAATATTTACTAAAAACAAAGATTGCTATAACAAAAGGACTGGGCACTTGTGCGAGTGAGGCACTAACATGAATCAGTAGAGTACTCACCTTGTATTGACAGCCTCTTCACCAAATCTAACTTTTACTTGGTCTAAATCATCAGCTAAGACTGAATTGGTATGTACTTCTTCCTCCTCCTCTGTGGCATATGCCTGCAGTCAAATATAAATATCAGAAATTATATTGTTTTCAGCTCTAAAACAGATCTTCAACCAACTTGCTTTGAATTACTAAGAGTCAATCATTTATGATAACGGATAAAATAAAGTCTTAAACTTCTTCTGTTACTTTCTTCAAGAAAACTCTAACCTATTCTCAGTTCAAATTCTGAAACAATCATGACTCGCCATTCAACTTTTTGAGGAAGACATTAAAATGATCTTCAAAGTAACTCATTTTAGAATCCAAAATGGCTGCCAAACATGATCCCATATTTGTTGACTTGACATAAATCAAAAACTTACCTCTACTTCAAAATCTTCCTCGTCAGCATCATCTAAATCCTCAAACTCCTCGGCACAATCACTGTAATGACTTTCCTGCAATATATATGGAATATAATATTTTGTAACTTTATACTCATGAATTTCTGAACATTTGCACAGAATTTTTTTATGAGATTTGAACAACAGTACCATATTATGAGCTGCCAATGATGACTACTGGTTAACTGGACTGTTTGTTGTGTACTCAACTGAGTCAAAGTTCACTATCAAGTGTGTGCAATGGTTTTTACATCTCACTCAATGTTTTTGTACAAATTATATAGAACAAAACAGATAGTGATAACATGCAAGCATATAGAATGATACATTTTATCTCACTGTGAACACAAATCAACTTCACTGTCAGATGAAACAAGGAAGATTAAATGTAAAACTGTTTATCTGTTTTCAGATAAAATGGAATTCATGTGTGTGTTATCAGTGCCTATATTTTGTTTCTGTATCACAAAAAGTGTTGTGTGAGATGTACAAATCAACCTGCTGCCTAATTGAAACTCTTTAGTCTTTCTGGTCTGGTAGTAAAGTATACTTTATTTTCAGTATCAAACCAAGGTGGCAAACGTTCTGTGCATAATGATTGCACTTTGAGGTACTATGTAGAATGTTTCATTAGTCTCACTTGCCAGACAATCAACTGTATATACATCTTCTGAATTTCAAAACACACAAAACTACGAGGGGGGTGAGGTAAGTCAAGAGTGCTGGTGATGGCACTCATGGTACTCCCATATATTTATCAGCATTTAATATCCAGTGCAATATTTGAAAATCAAGAAGTTATCAAATATTTTGATAGTAAGTTAAACAATAAGGCCAAATAAAAAAAAAAAAACCAGTGTGTTTCCGATAATCTGACTAACCTAGTTTAAGCCCCTCACCCCTAAACATTTTTTTTTCATGCACAAAGGTAAAATGGTAACAATTTACTTCTATTTCTGTGTACATCTTCATACCTTTGTCTTATTGTGGTCACTTTTTTCAAAAAATTGTATTCCAGAGAGAAACAAGGTCTTTTTAGACTATAACAGTACAGTCTGCACTAAGGTGTTCGTCTACTTAACTTATAATTGTCAACATTTACTTACTTTACTTCCTCATCAAACTCTCATAGAAGGATAGTGACCAACGAGTACCTCATTTTGGGGTCGAAGTAATTTTTAAAAATTAAGGTAAAGGAAAATAAAATTCTGACCTACCTACACTATTTTCTGAAGTCATGTTATCGGAAACAATGTGGTGTGTTTTTTTTATTTTGCCTAAGAACATTGTTGAGGTCATAGACACTATTCTCAAATTGTCTGAATATTTTCCTCCTTACCATTGATTCCATTGTGTTATAATTAGGTCTGTTGTTTTCTTCTATGTCTAGAGATTCCATGCTTTCATCATTTGATACACTTGTAGGTAAATTTAGGTCTAATTTTTTCCAACAAGCTACAGAAATAAATGAAGATGGTGTCAATACATTAAGAATTCACATGGATGTATACAAAGTAATACTGTATTCTCAAAGAAAACAAGTCCCTATAAGATACACAGCCAAATAAGATACATGTAATTTGGCAGACCCAATGAAAAGATAGCCCATTTAGTACTATTCTAATATCTTGTACACCATGCTTGTAATATGAATGTAAAATTAATGGTAATTTACGAGTTGAAAATGCGCAAGTAAACCACACCCCAAAAGTAGTTATCAAATTCTTCTGTAAATTTTCACATCTACCCTTCATTTCCTTCATGGGAGGGATTTATTCTTCCATGCTTGTTGACTGCATAGATTGTGTGTTCTCATGGAGTTCAAGAAGTATAAATGGTTGTGCTGTTGCAGGTCTGTGCCAGGATGATAACTGTACAAGCTGTGAGCACTCTGTAGTTGTTGGGAAGTGGTGTTGAAAATATATTCAGGTACAAAATTGTGGAACAGTTTGCCAACAGAAATGAAATGTCTCACATCAAAACATCTTTTCAGGAAAGCTTTTAAAGAGTACCTACTTGACAAAATTTAAACAAATGAATACAATACACATTCTTGCATTCTTAGCTCGTTTTCATATTTTCGCCCATTATGATTTTTCTTCTAGTTCTGTGTAGCTCTTATCGCTCTTGATGCATATGAACTGTGAGGTGGAGCCAAACTTGATTAGCGAAAAGCTATTTTTTGGACTCCAAATTGCCAATTTGTTTATTTATTTCCTGTCATTATGTAATTGTAAATTGGCAATAAAATGAATGAATGAATGAATATGTATTATCGTCAATATCTCAATCTAGAGTACATTCTCAACTAACCTGCTGCAATTTGAGTAAATATATATGGTATCCTTTCATTCTTCATTTCTGGATTGTGGGGATTATCAGAGGTAGACAACATTGTATGATCTGAAACGAAAAATATGCAGAAAGTGCAAAATTCTCTGAAATCCAATAAAAATACATACAAAATAATAATACATGTAGTACGCCTCATTTTACATAAAACCCCTGCAGCAGAAGCATCATTTTCATGCTATAACAAGCAAATCTACCAAAAAATATATATATCTCCGACTTGACATAAATATCACGTTTCATAGCGATTCTTTCATTCAAATACATATTTGATACAAATCTATGCATACCTACAAACAATATACACAATGTAAATAATTTCTACTGTACAAAAAGTTGATATTTCTACTAATTTGTAAGTGACAGTGTTTATGTAATATTTTATCTTTTTAACATTGGTGAAATTGGAAGACAACCAGTATCATTTCTGCGGAAATTATACATATCGAAAAAATCTTCACAGAGTATGTGTTATCTCTGTTCCAACTTCATACACTTTTCACATATATTTGAATGTAATCATTCCATAACAACTTTGAGATTATTAATATTATTAAAATCTTTTTGTTTAAGCTGAAATTTCCTTACTCAAATAAGTAAAGCTATATATATATACACAACAAAAAATCTGACTGTTATCCTTGCATGTTGCAAGTAACGTCAGCAAATGAAAGAATAAATGTATTTTGCTTTCCAGAAAAGACATAATAACATCAACACAGAAAAAAACATTCACATTAAACTTAATTTGGTAGGGGTCATGTAAGGGGTCATGTAGAGGTCAGGGGTCACATACCTGGATAGTCATCAGACATATGGAATGTAAATACGACTGCTTCATCATTCTTCCTACAAGTAAAACTAAAGGTGTTCTCTCCTTGTTCAAACTCTGTAACAAAGGCAGACATTTGTTTGGTTATTTCAAACATTTTGAAAATATCGCTGTTGAGAATCCAAATACTATGAAATTGCAGTAAATAGGCAGTTTAATACTTAAACGCAAATTTACTTCACAAGATCAGAAAGACGCGCTCCTTCAGACTCATCGTCTTTTATTTTCTTAATGGCAGTAAGTAGGTAAAATACTGCCTGGATCCCTCCAGTCATTTTACCAGGGTTTCCAAATATAATTATCATATACTATTTCAACAACTACCGTATGCCAGTTTTTTCCTGATTCCCCACCATCCTGTTACCATGGATACCAAAACACCGTGTGGAAGTGAGGAAATTACAGATGAATTTCATGGCTTCAGATAGAGAGTACAAAATTACTCACTATCTATTACAGGTGACATTTATCATAAAAAGACTGGCAGTAAGAATGTCAACCTACAGTGGAACTATATATGATCCTTTGAGTTTGAGGAGTAAGGATAAAAACAAGCCAAAAAAGGTATAATTATGTCTTATTTTTTGTGAGTAAATTTTCTTGTATGTCTGTTGCAATGAATACTAGGAAAAAATTGATTAAAATCACTACTTGTGAAATTGACACTCTGGGAATGGAGTATTCATGAGATAGATTTTGTAAGGAATTACTAGCAACAATTTCACACTATAAGATCAGTTGTTACATTGTTTACAACTTGTCCAGGTAGACTGTAACTTAAGGTACACTGTGTTGCTCTGCCCAAGAGCGTCTTATTGATCTTCTGTATTGGCAGATGTGTGAAAGCAAACCAACATGGCCTACCTCACAGACTACCTGTCAGCATGGAGGTAGGATAGACTTCTTCCCTCCATGCTGCTGTCAGGTACAACAATCACAGATTTAAAGGGGTGAATTCACTATGTTTATAAAAACTTAGATGTTAATATATGAGACAAAATGCATTGGTTTCATTCACTTATATTAATCACTTTATCAATACAGAGCTGGCATCGATCAAAACTTTGACATAAGTGACATACAAACTTGCTAGGGAACTTCCATTTAAATGTATTCTTGACTGCCTTATATTTGCCTACATACAGCAAAGGGAAAGTGTTGGCCACAATGCATAAGGCATCGTGACCTCTGACCTCTGGGACATAGTCACCTGTCTACTCCAAGACATTTTCTGTGACAGCTATTGTCAAGCTGAAGGAACCGGAACACTGTTTGACATAAATCACTCTACCTTTGGGCAGACAAGTGTTGAAGGAAGAGTTGAATGATTGTAGCAAACCTAGTGTAACCCTAGAAATAATTAGTTATAATGATTTACATAACAATAGACTATCATTCTGTTAATTAAATCACTGATTTTAAACAATAGTGTAATTTGTATGATTGAATGTCATAGATCTGTGGTAGCATATAGTGACATATTGTAAAGAACTGTTGATAGTAATAAACGAAGTTATGACACTGTCTGCTACTACTAGATAATCTATTCCATATTTTCAGTTTGACTGCTACTGTACTAAGTACATACATATAATTTAAGATATTGCTTGGGGGTGATCAACTCTTACACCGAGTGCATAGGTCCACTAAACATACATGAAATGGGGTATCACATTTTGTAGTTTGCATTAATCAGTATGTAAGTTCTCATCTCAGACATCGTTTCATAAAAAGACAACTTTGAGCCAGAATACATGTTATTACACAAATCATGTGACAAGATATTGCTTGGGGTCAATAACTTTCCTTTTGCATGCCTATTAAGTTCACTAAACAAACACAAAACATGAAACATGTCACATTTTGTCACATTTTATAACAAATAGACAACTTTTCGTCAGAATTTTGCTAATATTTATATAAACCAGATACAAATTGATTATTTGTTTAAAAAGATATTTCTGACATTTACAAAATCAAATCAAATGTCTCAAAATCTTTCAAAAAACACTGCAGGACAAACTGAGATTTCAACATTGTTTTTCCTTTAACTCTATTCATTGCAAAGACTTCTGCTTTTCATATTTCAATATAAATGCATTCTGAATATAAAGTATCTAATTTGCTATGCATTCATGGGACCAATACTTAATTACAATGTGACATGTACTGATCTTTTTTAATGAACTGACAGACATTTCAGTTAAACAAATGTAACAATTTATATATATGACAGTCAGATATCAGCAACTACAAAATTGAATGCTGATGACAGAAATCTGTCTAGCTTTTTGTTGTGTTCACTGGTGTGACAGGGTTCCAGACTCTCTTAAAATAATTGATTATTTGGCATTTTTTTCCCCAAATAGTGATACATTATTATACTTTCATTAAAAAATGAGCTTGTATACAGTATAATATACATGCATGATCTATGGATGTACCCTCTGGCATGCTTTTGCTTTTGTAATGTTTTACTGTGATACAGCTGCTGTCGCTTTCATAATATTTGGCAACCTGTACTCGTGCCCATTAAACATATGTGTTAATTTTGAATGTCCACATGTTGATTATTGGGTCGGTACGGTGGCGTTTTACCAAAATAGCATCTTTTAAATCACAAGTTCACTGACCGAAAGATGTAAACAATACCAATGAAAATAAAGAACTGTGTGAAATTTATCATTGTTTTACAATGGCTTAGAGCTGCACATGTATCATTTTTTCTGTGACGTGGTATTGCTAGTGACTAAGTTTAACAAAGGACCATTGATTTCAAAAATGACACGAATGATGTCATACTCTAAACTGAGAACGACTGATATGAGGAAACCCGTCACACCTGATGTCGATATATATTATGTACATGTTTTCACCCACCGGTAAAGGGACAAGTTGGATCCTTCTCGCAAACATCGATGACGCTTTCGATGTCAGCCTGCATCTTCCTGTAACGATGGGACATTTTCCTTATTTCATTGAGTCACTACAGTGCAAACAGCGAAATCATTTGGTGGAGAAATGCCTGGCTTCAAAGATTGCGATATAGAATACTGAATAACATAGCAATCACCCGGAAGATTGTGTCGAGCTCTTATTGCGCAAGCGCGTGTAATGGAGCCGTGTGAATATTTTTTAGTGTTCAACAATGGTATTACACAATTTCCTGTAAAGTTGCTAAATTTGTTCTGGTAACTTTTTCAAAAATATCGCAGTGATTAAATATATAGCATATTTATTCTTGTATATATGTGATATTTATATTTTTTAACAAAAGTATGTTAACAAGGTCAAAATAACAAAGTTTTAGGTTATGCGTAACAAAATATTTCATCAGTATATCTTGAAATATATACTGCGCATGTTCAGATGACTGTTTTGGGAAGGCTTTTAGGACTAGGTCTTTTCCTGTATGTGTAGATGCGATTTCTGTCTTTCTGAGCAATATTTCATTGCCTTTCCAAACGATCCTATTGGGTCGTTGGGGGCAATTCAGTACAAACGGTCGTAGTACAATTTTACAGCTGATTTATGTTCATTTTATCGTGGATCGCGATTTGTTCATCCGAACACGATCGTCGAAAAATAATTTTTCCAAGATGGCTGGAGCTGTAGGAGGCAAGAATCCTCTGACGAACGCAACCCAACAACAACAACATCAACAACAACAACAACGGGCTACGATTGCAGCTCCATCGGCGAACGGTGCATCTCAAGCGATACCATACAACTGGCAAGCCACGAAGACAACAGTAAAGGAACGTTTTGCATTCATGTTTAACAACGAGATTCTTAGCGACGTACATTTCATCGTAGGTAAGGGGATGCAGACCCAGCGAATACCTGCGCACAAATTTGTCTTATCTGTTGGAAGTGCTGTGTTTTATGCTATGTTTAACGGGGGAATGGCCACCCAATCTGCCGAAGTAGAACTGCCAGATGTAGAGCCTGCTGCATTCTTAGCTCTGTTACGCTTCCTTTATTCAGACGAAGTACAAATTGGACCAGAGACTGTCATGACCACACTGTACACTGCAAAGAAATACGCAGTTCCTGCATTAGAATCAGCGTGTGTAGAGTTCCTCAAAAGAAATCTCAGTGCAGACAATGCATTCATGCTGCTTACTCAGGCTAGACTGTTCGACGAACCTCAACTAGCCGCTTTGTGTTTAGAAACTATAGACAAAAATACAGCTGAAGCCTTGAGTGCTGAGGGGTTCACTGATATAGACCTTGATACCTTATGCGTAGTTCTTGAACGAGACACCCTCGGTATCAAAGAGTGTAAGCTTTTCAATGCTGTCATAAGATGGGCAGAGGCAGAATGCCACCGCCAACAGATGAGCCCAACACCAGAAAGTAGGAGAAGGGTGTTAGGTCGTGCACTTACACTGATAAGATTCCCACTGATGTCAGTGGAAGAATTTGCATCTGGGGCTGCTCAATGTGGGATTCTCACAGATAGAGAAGTGGTCAGCTTGTTTCTACATTTTACAGTGAATCCTAAACCTACTGTGGAATTTCCAGACAATCCAAGATGCTGTCTCACTGGAAAAGAACAAAATATCCAGCGATTTCAACAGATAGAAACACGATGGGGTTACAGTGGTACAAGTGACCGAATCAGGTTTGTATG
Source organism: Glandiceps talaboti (assembly GCF_964340395.1). Taxonomy (NCBI): domain Eukaryota; kingdom Metazoa; phylum Hemichordata; class Enteropneusta; family Spengelidae; genus Glandiceps; species Glandiceps talaboti. The sequence goes on along the minus strand of NC_135560.1, from coordinate 7,749,644 downwards.
ATACTGTTATATCTGATGACAGTGACATTAAGAAAGTCAGATTCACACACGCACACCTGCACGTACTTTCACCATAAAGAAAACAATATGTTGTTGTCCTTTTAGAGGCCCTCAGTTTTGAACCATTCTCTAATGAATTGGAATTGTTTATAAGCTCAGGCCACGGTGTCATCAAATTGTCCTTGTGTATGCACTCTAAAAATGATACTGTAAATCCACATTCATGATGTACCAGCTGCAATACTCTCAATGGTTATATAAAGTAAGACTGACTATGAATTGACAGCTTGGCTAAGCGATATCAAAGTTGATAGCATGAGAGAAAAAGTAACATCTGGATTAACTCCCCCCCCCCCCAAAAAAAAAAAAAAAATCCAGAAATTAATGTTAAAAGTGGAAAATTAACACTTGGTACAGCAAGTTTAGTTTTTGTTTTTCTTTTGTAATCTTAAAAGAATTTCATAAATTGCAGTGTGTTTGCACAATGCAATGGAAATACTTACATTTAAAATAAAGCTACTGTAGGCTTTAAATTTATCAACAAAACAAATATATATTGGCATAAATATTCTGTAGAAATGGATAGTTCAAAGTACTAATACGGGTTAGAAAGTAAATCAAAGGAAATGTACATACAGGAATCTAGTTGTATGTGACTGTCATTGTGAATATATTTCTCTTTTCCAAGAAATGACATCCTGTGCTATGAATAATGGTCCAGGGAGGGATTTCACAATATACCCTATAATAGTATATATATATATATTAGTATATGGACAACCTGTGTACTATCATAGTCTATGGCAGGTCTATGGAAATTATTTTGGCCAAATAATCTTTTATTTTAAAGTGTAAGGAGACATAATTAGTGACTGTCTATTTAAAGATGTGATGTAGCATGAAAGAATATTAATTTTAATAATCACAGATGATGTTATATTTTGGCAGTATTGAACAAACACTTCAGTTGCCATGGTTATGTATGTCATTCATGTGTATGTGCATACATTATAGGATACTTGATTATGGTAGTCTTGGTAAATGTAGATGACTTCATGCATCAATGATGAATCCTTGAAGGTCACAAGTTAGCCATGGGTATTGATATATTGAAATGTTCACATTCTCCATCACACTTTACCCTTTGTACATATAACGCATATGCAATATTTCCACCAAAATATGACAAGTCATATATAATTTATTATTAATAATAATAATAATAATAATAATAATAATAATAATAATAGTAATAATAATGTATATTCATCAATATAATAAAAATTAACTTTAAAATAGACACATATACAGAATCTACATGGCAAAAGGGATCAAGAAATAGCAAAGCTAGTCAAGCTTGTATCCCTTTATAGTGACTAACAAACATACTAGTACTTGTAGATGTATATGAACAACATTCCAGATTGCCATAGCAACTATCACAGATTAGAAACATTTTTTAAAAAATGACAGCACAACAAACAACAATGGAAGAGTGAAATTGATACACATACAATTTCCACATTATCAAATTTAATGGTTATGGATAAACTGATTACAATTTTAAAATGACTATACAGGAGCCATGGTATGTCCTACATGTATAACATCACAACTTGTCTGGAGAATGCACTGTTCTAAGTTTTGCAACTATATAGGTAAAAAGTAAAACACAAAAACTAATTGACATGCATTGCCTTCATAGAAGGTTAGATGTGCCCGAGTGCTTTGAGGTGTCAAAATTATTTGGACTTTGTTCATGCAATTGATCAACCAGGTATATGCAGAGTTAAAGTCTAGAATGATCAAAACAAGTCATCAACAGACAGACAGACAGACAGACAGACAGACAGACAGACAGACAGACAGACAGACAGGCAGACAGACAGACAGACAGACAGACAAATATAGTTACCCAAGTCTTGGTCCATGGCCTATCAACTGATGTTTATATGGTTATCCTCTGCAGTTGAAACCTGAAGGCATCAGACACTAAGTATGAAGAATTATTAACAAGCAGTGAGGATGTTTTAGAATTTATTACTCTAAAAATCTATTCTTGGACTTAACACGCTGACTGGTTGCTCATTAATATTCATGCAAATTACATATTTAATATTCCTGCAATATCATAAAGACTAAATTCAAAGTAATAAGAACACATAGCTAACACAAAAACATGGCACTTATTTATGTCTTAATAGAACAGAATAGGAAGGGGGGCAAAAGTATGTTTATCACTTTCAAGTACATGTGTAGGAAGTGTTTGGCATCATCTAAGAGATGATAGCCAGGTTTGAGTAGTGTGTCTCCAAGCCAATTTGACATACCACTGACGCAAAGCAATTTCTTGTGATGCACCAAAATTTAGTTCCCCATAACCTGACTGTGTATACATTTGTATAATTATGAACATTCGATCTGTATCATTTCCACCCACACAACAAATTGTCTGTCTTGTTAGAGCGCACACAGCTTACAAGTCTGCCTCGTCTGTGTAGGTGGCATTGACAGAACCCTGCTTAGTATTAGCTGTGGCATTCTGTGAAACTCTAGAATATTTGGGGGTTTTTTTTACATTGATGAAAAATTTGAATAAAAAAAGAATTCAAAGAAGGAAAATACCAGTAACATAGATTTTACGTATCTGTGAAAAAGTCATAGAAAGACTTCTGTGAAATGGATTAGCATAAAGCTGCCCGTGGTATCTGTTTTAATTCGTATGAATAAATTAGCTGATAACGTTTGATGACACACCATAGCATGGTACACACACAATTTAATTAAAGAAGTAATAAATGTATATCATTGATAAATGAGTAAAATAGTTTAATTATTTCACTTACTATTACCATGGCAATACATTATTGTGTCTAGATTTATTCAAAAACAGCCATTGCCAGATTTTTATTCAGTGGGATTTTTTTTTTTAAAAGCATAAAAATGATAGAGCAGGTATTAAAAGGAATGCTATGTCAGGTCAGGTCATGGGAATTACATGTATTTCTCATTTGACATTAGATCTATGTCTGTAGAAATGCCAACTTTTGAACTTTTTGTCATTACTGAAAAACCTGTCATTCCTGACTAAGGCTTAAAAGCTTTGATCTTATAATGACATAATGTAGTCAAAAGAATGCCAAGTAAATTCATTGATCTAGTCATATTGTCAACTTTCTCGTCACTTTTAAGTATGAACTGGAAACCCTTTCTGTTCAGTACTAAGTTTTGATCATTATGACATGAATTTGATGAAACCATTAAAAGAATGCCAAGGAAATTGAATGCTTCACTTAGAACATCAACTGAGTATTGATATTGTTGCAAGAATGCAAAAAAGCTCACGGTAGTGATTACAACTTACAAAAATGTAGCTATGATTTTGTTACGAACAAATAGCATGTGCTCTTCAAGTTAAATAAAATTGCTAATGGTTTCATGTATGTAAATTTGGCATTGCATTTAATAAGAAGGAACATCTGTGCTCTTAGAATATTTATTGTGCTTACACAAGAACACTGTAATATTTTGTGTATCAGTGATTTTCTGAGAAAAGATGACGATGAGCCAGGGCTTGAAATTATATGAATAGTTTGGTTAAAATGCAAGTCACTAGGTGCAGTTGGGTGAATAAAGAAAACGAGAACACAACAATTGATGTCTCAATGATTTCCAAGAAAAAATTATGATAAGCCAGGGCTTGAAATACAAGTTACTAGTCTCTGTTGGGTGAATAAAGATAGCTTGACTGAAAAACACAACAATTGATGTATCAAATTCAATGGTTTCCAAGAAAAAATTATGATGACAGATCCACTGGAAATGTTGCATAATAAAAGAACATATGTCGTAAAGAACTGCATTCAGCGAGTTGCATCATTTTCAAGGGAGAATATCAGGGCTTACTTTCTAAAGGTCTAGCGAGATCTTTCAGAATAACAGTTTCACAACAAAAATACCTAGATTATAGTCGCACAATTGGTCATGAAAGTAGCTTATTGACTGTCTAACAGCAATGATTAGTTTAATTTCTTCTAAAAAAACGTAAATGTAGCAGACATTGGCATATTCCGTATAATTGTAACATGACAGGGGTATTCTGGTGTGTCTGCTCAATCACGACAGACACTGTTGCCATGGGGAATGCTAGATTCAGTCGTAATGTGACAGTATAGCAAAAATTGAGCTAGTTAACTGCAATTAAAAATGAAAAAAAACTCATAATATAGTTAGATAAGATGATCATGTTCTCAGTAGACAACACAGATTAATGTTCTCAACCTCTTTACTGTCCTTAATTGCAGATTTACTGTGAATCGTCGTATATTTGTAGTCGGATTTGGCCTATATGGTTCAATACATGGGCCAGCAGAATACCAAGTCAATATACAGGTAAGTTGATGATAACTTTACATATTGCAATATAAAGGGGAATGTCTCCGTAGGAAATAATGGAATTTGCATAACTCTGGGTCCTGGAGATTCATGTCGTGACTTTATATCACATACATACATTGGGGAGAAATCACTAAGTAGAAATTTATTTCTCATTCGTTATTCATTGGAGGTCTTTGCAGACATTATATTTTGCAGCAATTGTGCGTTTGTGATGTAAAATCATGAGACACTCTAGAACCCCAAGCTACGAAAGTGTCTTTAATTTCTACAGTGGTGTTCCCCATTAAGATTTCTCAGAGCTTAGTGCCTCTCAGAGATGAAAAAAATCATTATTTTTTTTATATGAATCATTTCATGATGAAAGTTTGACAGATGGAAAATATCAACTGTATTTTCATGAATAAAAGATAAAAAGAATTGTAATTTCATAACCCAAATTTCAGATCAGAATTTTGCAATTTGTTTGATCAGGAAATCAGATCCCCATATATGAAAGACTACCCTGAAGGCGGTAACTATAGTACATGTCTCTCACATTATGATGTTTCTGTCAGGGTATTTGAATTGTTTCAAATTTCATAACATCGGAGCATGATTTTCACAAAATACATCTCTCCCTCTGTGATCTACCACCAGATTGATGCTGCCTTGCAATGTTAGCAATGCATAAATCATTTACTGTGTAAGCCACACTCCTTTATATTTCTAAATTTCTTTATATTTCAGATAATTCACGCAGAGACTGGGAACATATTAGGACAGAATGATACAGGGTTTAGTAGTGATGGGTCTGATTCAACATTCAGAGTCATGTTCAAAGAACCAATTGAAATCAGTCCAAACATCAACTATATAGCTTGTGCAACCTTGAAGGTAAGATGTGGTTTCTTTTTACAGCAAAATTATCAAAATTATAAACATATAGTTTGTCCTGCAAACTGGGCATCTAAGACGTCTACCAGATGGAAGGAAATTAAATTCAGTAGTTAAAATGTGATCTGTATCTAAAAGTGAATGATGCTGTATAATGGTGATTCATACGTAGTATTTTGTTTTCTGACCGAATTCAGTCAAATTGTGACTACTTTGAAGATAATAAAAACTTCAATTTACACATAACAACAGGTACATAGTGATGCTCATAGACTCCATTCGACTTTCAGACCTGTGTTAATATGAATAGGCATTGTGTGTACTGACTTATCATTTTGACCTTGACCTTTATCTTCAAGGTCAAAGGAATATCTTGCATATTATGGAGTTTTGTGTATGTGACAAACTGTATGAATGGTATTACTAGTGTGATATGCACCAAAATATCCAGCGCTCATTCTCCACTAATCATGTGCTTTCATGTAGACTTTAATTTTCATTAATGTCTGGCCAAAATCAAAGGAACTTGCTTATTGAGGTTGGTAAACAATGCCTACTTTTAAAATCATGTTAGTGTAATTTTTCTACTGTATAAGGTTTCATTTTTTGTCAACAAATTGTAAATTTGTGGAATGGTGATTTATTTGATCACAATGTAAATTCTAACGGCATTTGACAGTAACTTGCAAATGAGTATTAGAACAACAAATCATGTGACAAACAGTTTCTGTGACACTGACCTGGACTTCCAAAATTCATTCTCTTGCTTTCTTTTTCAGGGACCCGACTCTCACTATGGAACAAAGGGAATGCGTAAAGTTATACATGACTCACCCAACAGTGGCAAAGTGTCTTTCCAGTTTACATATGCGGCTGGCAACAACAATGGAACATCCGTGGAAGATGGACAGATACCAGAAATTATATTCTTCACTTGATTATAAGCAGAGAGAAATTTGCTTCACACCCTTTTTAGCCAAATGTATCAGTAGTCTATTTGGGACAGTAAAATATAGCTATGGTTCTTTAGAACATTTAAGTTGGCATTTCAGTCCATCAGCTATGGACTTTGATCACACAGTGATTTCACTATTCAGCATTAATATCTCTCTCCAAAACTGGTGTAAAAGATATGTCCGGAATAATATTATTTCGCCAGTTTCAGAGAGACATATGCTGAATAATTCAGAAATTATTGCGTGATCAAGGTCTATAGTGGACGGATCGAAGGTCGGATTTGTTTCTAAAGTAACTATATTTTATTGTCCTATTGATTCTTGGAACCCAGAATAATATATACTCCAGTAGTCTATTTGTTTGAACGAGTAAACATTTGTATACCGGATAGCCTGTAAAGATATCATGAGAAGGGTTAGTGATTTTTGAGCCTGAGCTGTATAACCCATAGCCTACCTATTGACTTGAAGTTCAGTGCTACTACACTATATCCTAACTGACATTTTGAATTTTTGAATTTTCGCTCATCCAGCTAGACTACAAACAGTCCTTAGATCTGCTGGTATTAATTAAGCCACACCCCACCACATGTGCAAAAAGTTAATATAAAGTAGAATAGCGTAGAAACTTTCCCATACAACCACTCATGAAAATCCCTAATTATCATCAGTGGATTCATCATGTGACCTGATTGCAATTTAAATATGTCTTAGTATGATTTAAATATGTCTAATTATGTATTCGACCAATCAGGTTCTCTGAAGGAATGCCAGGGAAATACTGGCAGTTGCAAAAACCATCAGTAGCCGAGATGGACGAGCCAAATGTCAAAAAATCAAAATGTCAGCAAAAGATAGTGGAAATAGTGTACCCGGTAGTAGCGTCTACAGGTGGGCTATATAACCTTTCCAGTCTGTGTCAGTTTTAATGGTGTATTCCTTTTGTTGAACAGTGTAAGAACAGCTGCACGGTATAAAAATGGGGTGTGAGGGGGTTAGCCAGTGCAAAGATTGAAATCATGTCAATCCATTTAACCTTGCTGTAGCAGTTTTGGTTCTTTTGCTCAGCAGTTTAGTCCAGCTTAACTTTGTAATTAAGAATGGCAAACATTCATGATCGTAACAGCAAGTGTATTGTTTCAGTGGTTTTTCTCAGACAGCTTGCATGTGTAGATTAATTCAGAGATTTAACTATTACAGGAAGGTCAAATTTCTAAACTCAAAATAGACTGTGATGAGGACAGCAGTCAATAATCAACCGTGCATTTCATTTAGCATTTAAATGTTAAAATTTGTGAATGACATTTTTAAGTGAATTGCAAGTGTTACTTCAACAAATAGGATAAACCTTGTTAGCGTCCCTAACCCCCTCTCCTCCTCCCCATCCCCTCTCGCAACAGTATTGTCCTCCCCCATAATGATATAAAGTGGTAAAGTCTGCCCATTGTAACTAATGGGGATATACCATGATACTGTGTATGAATGGAGAATCCAGTGAAATTGACTTTAAAATAATATTTACAGTTTGAAGAAAAAAGAATGAAACATTCAACAGAAATTAAAGTATTCTTCATATATAGTGTGAAACACGTCAGATAGTGAACTTTTTGTAGTGTGTATATTTGTCTTCATTGGCTGCAATATTGGTGATTGGTCAATGGTGGCAGATATCTTCTCGGCTTTACTTCATGATATGACTCCTGTAATCTCTGCCCATCAAACAAACATAGACAGGTATAATACAGAATGTTATACAAGACAATCTGAATCTGCAGCAAATATGTAATATATGTAGGTCCCATTTAATGGGCAATACTGAAATATAATTGAATAACCTGCATGCAGAAAGCATGGCTTACAATGCACAAACACTTATACATACATACATATGTATGTTCCTACACACATGTATACATACATACATACATACATACATACATACATACATACATATATATATAAATATATATATATATATTCACACACAAAACACACACTGATACAGACACCTTTCCAGTCATAGAACTAATATCCCATATATATATACATAAACATCAGACTATATACATATTATACCACAACACAAATACACACTGTGCTATGATATAATTATCACATAAACTCTCAAAACTGGTATACACAACATAGACCCATTTTTGTTTTTGTTTTTATTAACAATAAACTATAGAAGCCATGGAAAAATTGTGTGATACCAAACCATATGTGTACAAAATAGTGTACTGTAGTTGTGTGCTGGACAGTGTAAATGTAGTGAAGATTTATAATACCAAATAGTACTACAAAATAACATTATGAACAACGGTGTAACTCTACATAAATTATAGTTAAGAAAAGTTGTGTTTTCAGGAATTTCTTCCTGCATGCTTTATCAGCACTTCATTGTACACTCGTATTTAACTCAGAGAGATGGAAAAAATGACAGTGAAATCAGCTCATTAAAAACAGTTGCAAGTTTTGTAGCAACAAGGTGTCAAACATAGGAATATCTTGTTATTTTTGAAACTCCCAACAGGTTACTGATTTTCAGTATGTATGTGAATGGTTATGAAAATAACAAACTACAATTCACTTTATTTCAAAAGAAATCACAATTTCAGTAACTTCATCCATTATATATTTGACACACTGTCTATTATCATTTAATTTTGAAAAATCATTTTACACATTTTTTTCATTTCGAGGTCCTCCAATAATTCAAACAGCATATTTTTAGGTTCTTCTCAAGATGAAAGTTAAAGTCAGGAAGATTTTAAGGATCAGTGTATTGAGATATAGATCTTTTTTCTGCATTTCTTAAGAACAATGGACACAGTAATCTCAGTAATGATTTTTAAGAAAAATTCACAGGCACACAACTTGCAAAATTAAACCTGGAGACAATGTATCTTAAGTTCTGTTTGCCTGATTTTTCAAGCATTAGGTACATTTTGTAGTGCATTCCAACAGTGTTCAGGCAAAGATATGGGAACCATGGTAACAGAGGAGGGAAATCTGGTAAAACTTGCATAGATTTCCAAATAACACATAGTATGGTGAAAACCCTGTGGTTTCTTGTGGCGCAACTCTATACATGAATAAAACGGACTGTAGATACAAATTCCAGGCAGTTTTTCATGATGACACAAAAATCATTAACATATTTATTATAGTTGCATTACAACACTCTGTCACCATTCCGTGTTGGGGAGCATGGGTAAAATACCTTGGCAACTCTTTAGCAGATTTCACCTTCTTATCACAGTATTTTTGCTAAGGCTTAGGAACCCAGTAATAGAAATGGGGAAAGGGGTAAAAGTGGCATAGTTTGCCATAGAATCTACCATACATTGTAACACTGTTTGAGAACCCAGGTAAAATGACTAGGTAACTCCAGTAGATTTTACCTTCTCTCCACCCTTACGAAAACACTAACACCCTGAACAAAAACATTTATTCAAGTACAGTACAAAATTGTGTGGCTGATGGCAGCATTTTTTGTCCACTGCTCTTAAGCATGCCCCTAATAATGACATTGATATCAGTATGACCACCACTATAAGAGTAAATTTGAAAGATGAAACAACAAAACATTAAAAACTAAACGTCAAAGTGTTCAGTAATTTGAAGTAAAAGCAAAGATGTTGTGTGTAAAACTGTTCTGTCATACCCGATAGTAGCAGTAGAAATCATATCACCAGACATGTATTTGTGAATGTGACAGGTTGCCAATGAGAGAAAATGTATGTTTTGTATTACATTGAAATTATTTTGAAATGCAGGTGAGGTGAGAATAAACAAACACAGTACATCTCTATGAATGATGCCAGTTTAATTTAGAATTTTCTATACGTTAAAGCTGCACTAGCTGCAACTGAAACATATTTTTGGAACTCCTCTGTTTGATATAATTACTCATAATATTGTACACCCTGAACTATCTTGAATCTTTCACCCCAGGCTAATTATATGTACACATAGTATGCCACCAAGCCAATCAAAATGCTTTCGGGGTAATATCCGTGCCCCAGTGCAATCACAATTTCAACCTGTTCTGTACTACTTATGGATAAAATCATGTATAATTACCATGTGCAATGTCTAATAATTGGTATTTTAACAAATGTCAATGAATGTATTGTTGGTTGTCTGGTTGGTTGATAAAATAAAACCCTAGTGACGGCTAGTGCAGCTCTAAGCATAACAGTAAAGATGACAAAATAAAAACCATGAAATTTATGTTCATCTGACAATGTAGTTTTTTCGGCTCCAAATGCTATCTTTATATTTATGGCAAATGTTGCAACATCACACTGACTGTTCATTTGTTTTTGTTTCTTCTAGCCTCTGTTACAGGCTTGATGGTCGACTTGGCAAGCATTTTCTCCACACAGCCTGTGAACTCAGTAATTTAAACTTAGTGTTTGCCATGGATATAATGCATTGAAACTGATTGGTTGAATAAGTCACATGATGCATATATTATGTTGATTGTGTCAAGTTACCAAGATGTCACCCCATTTCCTGTATATGGAAATGTGACTATAGTACCATAAACCTCAAATGTCAACTGAACTGAAAATGAAGTATGGTCAGAAAGTACTAAATTTGATGTACTGAGTTCACAGGCTGCCTCGCAAGAATGCTTGTGAGGTTGACTGTTCAACCTGCTACAGAGGCAAGTTTTCTCAGTCCTAGTATCTTCAAAGGTTACCTGTATTCTAACATGGAATTAGATTAGGATGGCATTGTCTGATATCTTGGTCCTTGATCTTATGTATTTGATTGTGCACTGCTGTGTGTGCATACTAGTGGTATTTGCACTGAAGTGACATACAGAAAACATTATTGTATACCTGCATGCATGAGGTGCAATAATTTGTTGTACACGAAAGCATGTGATCGCACAGGATCGTTTTCACAGAAATTTGCTGTTTTGGATAAACATATGTAATAATAACAAAACCCCATGCCATGTGCGTTCAAGTTAGGGTACTAGGGGATATATGCACTCGTGCTTGCAGTGTTTTCTGCTGCACTTTCACTCACCTACGGCCATAGAGAACACTGCAAGCACTGTTGCAAATACCCTGAGTACGCCACACTTGCACTCTCGCATCACAGGGTTCTGTCATATAGTTAAGCACATGAGTAAATTTGATAGATAAATCCTCTCCATTTTACTAAGCAGGGAAATCTTTGTAAAACAGAAAGGAGAACTTTACAAAGCATATGACCAGTGGATGTACAAGCTGGTATAATATTGGGCACCTCTCATAGTTTGGTTCTGAACAAAGCATTAGAACTATTGCTAGAAATTTGAAAATGAAAAATAGGTATTTGTTGTCAGCATCATTCATGGACCAACACATTTTCGTTTTGTTTGGCAATTTGTGCATTTAATTTTTCAATAGCCATGACAATTTAAAACTAAAGGGCAAATAGTGCAACTTTTTCAATCATAGAACCTGTAGGAAGATTGTCAAAGAGTACTGTAAAAGTCAAGTTCAAATGTCTTTGTAGTCTTTGTTTCTGTAAACCTTATAGAGTTACAAGTAAATTGTGTATGAAATATGCTTATATTTGCAAGTCACATTTTTTTTATAAGTGGAATTTAGTCATTTACAGTAAATTGGTCATAATTTTTTTTGCATTGTTACAATCCATTTCACTCATCATAACGAAAAAAAGACCATAATTACAAAAAAAAGAAGAAGATTTAGACAGTTGGAGTATTAAAACCAAAAAATTATGAATTATTCTCAGCCATCAACCACTCTTTTGATGGTTCCCTGGCTTTTCCAAAGAACACCAAGGAAAGTTTAAAGGTCAAAAAGCAATCTTGAATGGTATGTATTGTACCACAATGCCTATGACAAAATACTGTAAACTTGGAAATTTTTGCTAAAGATTTATTTTTGCTTATTTCACTGGGAAACAAAAATGTGAAAATAAGTAGTGACTAAAATGCCCCATTGTACATAAATAAAAGCTTAGTACTTTATGAAAATTAGCCTATGAGAACTAGCTAAAGATTTTTCTAATGGCAAAAATATCCAGGTTTACAATATAACGGTTGTAGTAGTGAAAAATCTTGCCAAGCATGCTAAATCCTGATATGTGATGTGTCAGTTTACTACCATTAAATCTGGTTTTCGCTTGACTCAAATTCTTATGTTAAAAGTCGTAGGTCATGTGGTAAACATGATAAGTAATGTACCATTTGAGATAGTTTGTATGATATGCTGTGACGGGGCGCCCTCATACATTGGCCCACCCTTTTCAGAAAAAGCCAATGAGGGCAGAACGACATGATATATTGTACTGTCTAAACTTGAGAGATTACTCTGTGTAATTTGAATTGTTCCTCAGCTATGGTATTATCTAACTCAAACCGCCCAGGCAAATATCTTTTATATACAATAATGTCCATGTTTCACATAGCATTGTTATTTCTGTTCAATGAGTCATTGTTTACCATCCTGTCCACCTGTCAAGTTATAACAATTACCTATTGATTAACATCCACAACATGTACATTCAGGCCTTGTGTATCTATATATTACAGGACTATTAATGATATGCATTTCCGTAGGACCTGCATTAATTGTAAGACAGCTTGAACCTTCAATGCATGCAGCCATGTACATTTATGAAGTAAACCACACACATGATCCCAACTTTGAAAATTGTTTGTTCTGTTATTTGTAAAGACAGTTTGGGGTTCATTCTCTCTTTTAAAGTCCTCATTGAAAGTCGTTGGTCATGATTACTATTAGAAAAATATGTTCTCCTGGTAGCACCTTCAAAATTAATAATATGATCAGCCATAAAATATGGATAATATATTCATTACTGGAAAAGTTGAAGGCCTTTTCACAATATACCTTGGTGGCGCTCTACTTCCTGTCTGTGTGTACCTTGGGGGTATACATGGTATAGGTTACTTGGTTAATCATAGAGCACTGCTGCTTTCCTTGATGTCTGAAAAATACAAAAAACATCCCTGATTTACACATCTACAGAATACCAAGGGACAAAGCTCTTAAGTAACGGTACTACATGAGGTGACCATACCCCCAATTTGAGTAAGGGCGCTGTATTCTCAATTAACTGTTTGCAGTCTGGAATGACCTAAGTGGCAGACTGTTAATGAAAACATAGATCCTGGTGTGTATGTCACGTGGTATTCAATATTTTACATGATACATAATTCTGTACAATTCAAGTCATGTGGGTATTATTTTGTAGCTACGGCTATGATTTATAATGATATATGCCAATCTGCTTGACTTCCCAAGTTGAGAAATTTCATCAGTAAATCAATTTATGAGTGTTTGGATAAAATGTGATAATCATGTGCAAAAGAACAGCACTTCAAAGAGGAACCTCAGTTTTTTATCCTGTTCACTCCAGTGGCTTTGGTGAGATGTACTTAAAATACTCCAGCCTATAAAATTACTTCATGATGACAATCAGGAAAATTTTAAAATGATTGTGAGGGTGAGCAGTTGTGTAATCAGGGTGTTCTGAATAAAATGTATTAATACGGATTAACCATCAGATAAGGAGCATTCCACGTATAGTTTGTAGCAACTATTACCCTACCCACAACATTAACCTGAGATAGAAACAGCACTTTGACTTGTGGCCTTTTACATTTCTGACAGCATTTTAACCTACATTTTGAACTACTTTAACAGGGGAAGGGTCATGTTTTAGAGAAAGAAAGCTGAGGCCTCTTTTTAATGTCCTTGAGATGTTAAAGTAAGGTATGCGAAAATGGGGACATGATGTCCAGCTGGTAATAACCATGTTGTGTCAGTGACTCAAATCTTTGCAGCTTCAGCGATCTGTAGTCCAAGATGGATATGTGTTCCCGGCTCTTTTAACTGGAAATTAAGTGAGAGAATCTTAACGTTAAACGGTTGCATTTTTTTTACCTTCCATGAGGGAAGGTTATATTTTGTAGGGATGGGATGCATATATGTGTGTGTGTGTGTGTGTGTGTGTGTCTATCGGTCTGTCTGTCTGTAATTGTTTACTGAAAAAAAAACACTGGAAAATTGGTGCTTATATTTTCTAGGCTAATGGCTAGAACAAATTTGGAAATAGCCATGAAAATTAATGACTCACTTGAATAATTAAGAATGTTCAGTAATTAGGCTATATATTAAGAATGAATGCTTCCAATTCAATATAATTTTGTACATATATTGATCATAATAAAGCACATATGTTGATACTGTAGCTTTTAGCTGTAATGAGTCATTTGCATACTTAACGATTTTCAGTAATTTGGCTATATCTGAAGAGTGTAAGCTTCTGATAGCTAAAGCTCAGAATTCAACAAATGTATGTGTGTAGGAACAAAAATCTATGGTTTTGCCCGTATGGAAGGGATTCAGTTTACATCTGGTTTTGAATATTATACCAGATGCTAGTTGCTTTCAGGTTTAGGATTTTTGACTGAAAATCACATTTTTTAGACCAATATTACATTTGGTATCATTTTCCTTGTGAGAAGTACAAGAATTGGTTAGGTTTTAGTTAATAAAGGCCATACCATTCTGCAAGGATTTACACTGATAATAGAGAAGATGGTCAGACAGTTTGCATGTTAACATTTACACGAATTTGTCAATAATAAAATAAGAAAAATGAAGGGGGACGGTAAAGCTGCGTAGGGTTTTCAGTTGGAACTTTTCACTTTGATGACACCACATCGCAAAATGTTGGTTAGGCTGCTGTAACAGCTGTTTTATAGAGATTGTGTACTATTAAAGGAAGACAAAATCCCACAAAATATGTGACCTGCTTCTGTAATTGTATTCATGGTAAGAATGGGTCATAACTTCCGAGTTCTGACCCGGTGACCTTCTGTCATCCGCTCCGTGTCACGCGGTATGCAAAACCTTGGAGTCTTGGCGTAATTATACTGTCTATAATTGGAGTAGTTACACTGTATAATTACTCCAAGGCAAAACTCGTGCCAAAACTAACGTAACACAGTTCAGTTTAAAACTGACTGCTGGTGTGTGTGTGTGCTGTGCTGACTGTGAACACATGGGAAACAATGGATAAGCGGACGCTCGTTTTTATATTTCTGACAACGATTTGCATGAAATTTTCCTGGAGCGAATCTCCACCACACATTCTCTTCATTTTAGCAGACGACTACGGTTGGCATGATATAGGCTATCACGACTCAATATTGAAAACGCCAAATTTAGACAAGTTGGCCGCCGAAGGTGTAAAACTAGAAAACTACTACGTACAACCGATATGTACACCAACAAGAAGTCAGTTGATGACCGGACGATATCAGGTAGGCAGACATACAGTAATCATGATCATGAAAGACTGCAGCTGGAATCACTGGTCACTGTGAACATGGATCTATAATATAATATTAAGATAGATCCATGCTGTGAATGACTGAATTTCATCAGCAAGTACAATCTGCTTTACTGAAAAATGAAATAATACGTTGTTATTTGGTGTTTTAAGGTAAAATGGAAGCATTTGTGGAGTTCCGTGTGATTTATCTGACATCGGACCGGGGTGGACTCGACACGCAGTTTCACCGTTCATGACTTGACCCCAGCTGAGAAATCACTGGTTGTTCGTGTACATGTAATATCCGTATAATATATGCTAGAAGGTAGAAGTTTACCCGGGGAGTTTACAAGCTTACGGAACCTTCGGTAATTATAGGGTGGGGGGACGGCCGGAGGAATTAGGGGGTGGGTCGCCTTTTACAAATCACAATCGATCCTCGGGGGAGCGCCATATTTTAGAAAGTGGAAGTCAGTGGGCTAATGGTTGAGGGCGCTCAACAGAACAAACTCATAAATAATTACATGTAATTGGTTTTTTTTCATTGAACTATTTTAACAATAGGAGGGTCATATTTTAGAGAAAGGAAATTGAGGGAGGGTCACTTTTTAGCACAACGGACTAGGGGGAGGGTAAAATTTTATGCCACAGACCAACTTCCATTTAGCCCCATACATAAACTATGCAAAGGCTACTGACAAGCACTTGTTGATGAGAAATTGTGGCTCACGAAAGGTCAGTCATTTATTCAAAGATGCTCTGGCAGACTTCTTTTTTTTTTTCTTTTTTTTTTTACTACTGATTTTTGGTCCTGCATACTGTTGTACTGCAATATACATATTTTGGGTATATTTTCTTTGTCAGGAAAAAGTTTTTGTTTTTTTCACACAATACTTTTGAAGTGATAACGATGTACAATATTTCAAGCGTTGATAAGTTTGATTTGTTCCAATAGCCCCAATGAGTACACTTAATAATTAAGATCATCTTTTGGTGGAATATAATTAGTTGATGCAGATATCGCATAATAAGTTTGGTTCCTAGTGTACGCTTTATCGAGGCGCCAAATTGCCCAATTTCATTTTTACCTAGAATTCAAAGAAAACAGGGCTGTTTTCTATGTAACAAAACGTTTTCCTCATAGATTCATACAGGCTTACAACATGGAGTGATTAAACCACAGCAACCCAACTGTCTTCCATTAGACGAAGTGACACTGGCTCAGAAATTGAAAGAAGTCGGATATTCTACACATATCGTTGGTAAATGGCATTTAGGATTCTATAAAGAAGCATGTCTACCAACTCATCGAGGTTTTGATTCCTTCTTTGGTAAGTAAAGTTTGTATAAATTTTGTCATATTTTGTTGTTGACAAACAGCAACTTTTTTTCAGAAAATGTGTATAGTAAAGAGACACCGACGTTGTAAAACGATGAGACTTAGTATTTAGAGGGGGAGGGCCGGGGGGGGGGGGGGGGGTAACATTTTACAAACCTGTTCTGGGGGGGGGGGGGTCATATTTTGCATTATAATGTTTGGTGGAAGGTCACCGGCATTTTAATATCCGTAGTTTTGTGACCACATTGAAGATTCAATGATTGTCAATTTGTTTTGTGTGTTTGAGATGTAAAAGTGATATGAGCACTCAACATTTATTTTTATGAGTATTTTACATGCCAAAGTACAAAAACATATTGTAAGAAAATTGTTTAATAAAACGATGCATTTTATTGAGTGTACCATCTCACCTTTTCACTCACACAGTCCGTGTGAGTGAAGATGATTTAGTATTGAATGTAATATAGAACACAGACAGTGATACATTATTGACTCAAGTAGTGACAGTGAGTCAGATGAGAGTGACACTGATAATGGCAATACTGAAGGTGAATTAGGTGATGATGATGACAATGATATCAGGGAACGTTTACAAGTGACCACATCAGGCAGAGTATGCACAACTTAACATAGAAAGCACGTTTTAGATACTAACTAGATTGTGTATGATTATAAGAGAAAGGTAACCGGCCAGTTTTTTTACTGTTTGTCACTTTATATGTAGCTTTCTAATGCAGTCAAAATCATTTAATTTGTATGTATACATATAATGGGAATATTGATTAACATTTAGTATATTTATCCTTGGGATTGAAATATTGCCCTTAAGGTTGTTGTATAGGCTATTTTTCATCCAATTCTTTATTGTACAAATATTGTTGTAACTTTGTTAAAAATAAAGATATTGACACCAAATTTTCTGAGTTTGTCCCTTTAATATTCATCATAACATTAAAAACATTAAAGTAGAGTTTGTTTAAATTATGATGAAATTTGACACCTGTGTATATTATTATATCATATTTTTCATATTTTCCACTCTGTAATAGGCAATTTTGATTTTTTTTAAATTTTTTTTTTACAGTTGTGATCATAAATATACATGTCAAAATCTGTCTAGACAAAATTTTGAAATTTTGATCCAAAATGCTTCAAATTAATTGTCAAAAAGGCAAATTTTGTTGTATGCGTACCCCATTTTCAACAAAGTAGTGCCGAGTGCCTGTTTCACTAACAAAAAATCCCTCTAACCAGTTTCTCGTCCTTCATCTCAATTATCAAATAAAACAAACCCGAATTCCCTAGCATGTATAATAAGCTAGAACGAGTAAAATGAAGAAACGTTCTAAATGGTCAAAAAGGCAAAAAAATCCCATTTTTTGACAACTTCTCAACCATTTTGCGGTACTTGTAAAAACAATACTTGCGAACGCGTAAGTGATTCTGTCTCTTTGAACCCTCTAGAATGAATGAAAATCGTAATATGGCTTGAAAACAGGTTAACACTCTGATATATGGCCGCTTACATTGCTAATATGTAGCGTTTCGGTAATGCGATCAACTGTGTCAAGGCTAGGGGGACATCACAACTCATGCATATTGCGCATGCGTATCTTTGATTTCAATACGGAGCATACTGTCACTCAGTTACTTTCTACAGCGTGATATGAAAACTTTTAGCTGCCGTTGGACAACCCTCGAAGACTCACTACCATATTTGGCACACACTACCACGATGCCGAAAACGAAACTAGGTAAAAGACGTTCCAAACTTCGTTACGAGGCCTTGGCTGAGAATGGAGGGACAGTGTTTCCGTGTGATCATATCTAGTCATGACTCATGCTTGCAGACGTAACTTGTACGTGCGGGGTGACGGTAGATTATGAATATGACCTTGGAGGACAGACTAGAGTTTCGAATTACTCCCTCTGAAACTACGCACCGGACTACAGCAAATCTTATGTATTTTACGCATTTTCAATAAAAATTACATAGCAAAAAATTGTGTCTGCAGACAACCATAAATTTGTGTCTGCAGGCAACCATACGCATTCCATTAGCCAAAGAAGACAGAGCGAGTTTGCCTACAGTGTGAGCTCACACGTGTGAACGGCGCGGTACAAGCAAACATGAGGTCTATGAGTATGATGCAAATCGTCGTTCCTGAAATTGCCTGTTCGATAGTCCATGACGACTCAAATGTACAATGTGAGCAAAATTAAAATGTTTCAGTTAGGTCCTCAGTGTAATATTGACGTGTGTTACGTATCATTCCCTGGGAAAATCATGATTTCCATCCGCAGATTGCTATAAATAAACACAGTTGCTTTGATTTGTTTATTGTTGTGTCTTTGATTACTTGATGTGTCGCCCATGTCGGCATGCAATCTGAAAATGGTTGTTTTATTCAGGAAAGCGACTCTTAAAATGTATCTAAGCCGTTCATAAAATGTTCAATATTTGTTGGCACTATCACAGCTAGTCATGACATCGACTAACATCGTAGAGACATACTGGGATTATATTTACCGCTACGGAGACCAAACTTGGCTCGATCAGTATTCACCGTACCGCATGCATTTGTTTTGAAATACATCGCTTGTGGTAATTGTATCGATGTGAACTCGTACTCGCACATGTGACACGGTGATGTTATATTATTAGCCTTTTAGTCTAGAAACGAATACGACGTGAATAGTAATACATGTAGTTTAGTTAAGATTGACTGCTTTCAGAGATGACACCGTGGCTTTTGGAAATAGAACAAGTTTAAATCAATCATAAAACAGCCTTCACCGAATTTTGAAAAACAAAACTTTGAAGGAAAATCATTTGACTTGAGATCGTGTACGTGTGTATCGACGCCGTACTTCTGAACTTATGCTAAACTCGGAGTGTGGGCAATACTTCTGCGGGCACCTGATTCTGTGAGAAGCACATGCTCACGATGACAAAAAAATTGTCATCCATCAAACGTTTTTTTTTCGTCTTTAAATTTATAACAATTGACAAAAATGCCGACACTCAACGTTTTACAGTCAGGCATTTAAAATACTAAAACATCTTTACGGCAGACTCTCACACTCCCCGTGTGTGTGTTACTCAGGAATTTGTCGTAGAGGGCGCATCAGACTCCCCAGCAAAATGTCAATTACTCTTAGTTGGTCAAAGTTTGTGGCTGTGTTACTGCTTATTGACGGTATGCCCTTTGCTAGTTCCGACTCCAATGCGTCTATATAAATATGTATAAGTGGATTTACATAGTTTTATTGATAAATTCACCTGACGTCCTAGCCCACACAGATATATTTTGTGACGTATATTATAATAGTGAGTGGGAAAGAACAATATTGTGTGAAATGATGTGGCAAGTTACCATTGAGTAAGTCGTACATGAAAAGTGCAAATCTGAAGTCTGTTTTGGTTAAATATATTTAGAAGGTGTAATTGATTAAATATGCAATTGTCATGAGGAGGGACATGTTTTACAAAATGGGACAAAGGGGAGGGTCACTTCTTACAAATGGAGAATGGGGGGGGGTCATGTTTTATTTAACAAACCATGTGTGATTTCCTCTGCCCCTTCCCTCTGTAAATACTGAAGGCTCCTTTATTCCTAATGATTATGACATCATCACTTTTATAGGCTATTTGCTCGGCTCAGAAGACTACTATACCCACATCAAACAGAATGGTTTTGACCTTCGTAGAAACGAGAAAGAAGTGGCCCAAAATTACATAGGTCAGTACTCGGCCATGATATTTGCAAAAGAAGCACAAGAGATCATAGAAAGACACGATCCCGAGAAGGTAGGATTTGTGAAACTTGAAAGCACGAAAGATAAGAAATGAATACTATATAGTGATATTTCATTATTAAAACTAGACACATATAAGTGCACTTCGTTCTTTAGATATTTATCACAGACATTACCAAGAATTGTGGAATACAGTATATCTGTTTCGATTGACCTTTGTAATGATGTAAAATGACCTTTTCCCGCCTTTCGGCGATGATATAATTGTACCTGGTTATACCTGAACTGATATTATGAAATAAACAAGTGTTTGATTTTTTTAATGAAAACTCAATATCAATACTTTAACATTAAAGTGCTCATGGAAAATTCCATAAATTTATTTATGTACTTTTTATATTATTTTATGTAACTGTCACATTATTAAAACAATGTACGTGTTTATATGACCAGATAAAGTACCTGATATGTTGGAAAGATGTGCCGTAACTTATTTTGTGACTACATCCTGACATTACTAAGGGTCTATGCTAATTATGAAATATCTCACGTAGATTCTTCTTTTTCTTCAATCTAGCCATTATTTTTATACCTACCATTTCAATCCGTACATGCACCATCAGAAGTTCCTGTACATTATAGCGATGAATACAAAGGTCTTATTGAAGATGAGAAACGCCAAACCTTAGCTGGCATGGTGACGTGTATGGATGAAGCCATCGGAAACGTTACTGAAGCTTTACGAAGATCTCCGATGTTAAACAATTCTGTAATTGTTTTTTCCACCGGTTAGTAGTGTATTCCAGTTTCTCTGTAATCTTTTAGTGTACAAACACTAGGATAGACTTCCATGGTCAAATCTATTCCAAATGAATTTATAGAGACTTAAATTATGCATTTGTACATCAAACAACTATATTCAGAGAGCAGGCATAATCACTGCCCTCATCAGAATAAGGAAACAAAGAAACAAAAGAGCTGGAAAGGGTATATAAAGTGTGAGCATAAATAGACATGTATATTCTCCATCCTTTGAATTTAAATTATTATTATTATTATTAAATGATGTGTGATAAGTGAACATATAGTAAATAGTAGAAAAATTGCACTCATAGATAGGCATTCACTTAGTTCCGCACATTTCAAATATTTTCATAATCACTGCACTA
The DNA here is from genome assembly GCF_964340395.1 of Glandiceps talaboti. Taxonomy (NCBI): domain Eukaryota; kingdom Metazoa; phylum Hemichordata; class Enteropneusta; family Spengelidae; genus Glandiceps; species Glandiceps talaboti. Next base: position 7,727,814 of record NC_135560.1, on the reverse strand, counting down.
TGCAATACTTTTTATCCTTGATGTGTGATATACAGAAAACACATTATATATATTTGGGGATTAATGATCATTATATTAGATAATGGCGGACAAATACTTAATGGTGGAAACAATTGGCCACATCGAGGCTGGAAGGGTTCATTATGGGAAGGTGGTATGCACGGTGTTGGATTTGTACACAGTCCCCTCCTGGAGAAGAACGTGAAAGGCACTCTAAATAATGAATTGATCCATGTCAGTGACTGGTTTCCAACTTTGGTCAATTTATCGGGTGGTTCTTTGAATGGTACCAAACCATTGGATGGCTACAACCAGTGGCAAACTATAAGGTAATATTTGTGTTTCGCATAGATTTCCGATGTAAAACTCGAAATTACTTTCATTTTAATAGAGGGTGAAGATGATAAATGTCTTGCCTGCTCCAAAGAATGTGTATAGTGAATGATAAAGTTGTATATAGCAATGGACTCAGGACTCGGTGAAGTCACAGATAGTGGTTAGTGACAATGACAGTGATGTATTAAATTGGAATAACTGAGAGAATCTGAATGACACTGACAGTGAAAGTGAATCACACGATGACATAGATGGTGAATCCTTAGCTACATGTATTTGTGGTCAGGGTTTGTTGAGAAGTTGCAGAATTCAATGCGACTCATTTCATTTCCAAAAAATTAATCCCCCATGAAACATGATATATTAGATCAGTGTCCACCTATTTTTTGTTGGGAAAATTTGATGGCCCTTAAAAAAACCTCCACCCCGGAAGTTAAAAGTGTACACTCCCTTATGTGTTTCATAGAAAAAAACTGTACATTTAATTGATTTGTTTGTTTATTTATTTATTTACTTATTTATTTATGTACAGTGAAGGTACGCCATCTCCAAGAAAAGAATTACTTCACAACATCGACCCATTAATGCCATTATCCAACGACACTGTGTCTGGTGAATGGTGGAATGGAACCTCGTTTAATACATCCATTCGTGCTGCTTTGAGAGTTGGAGATTGGAAATTGATAACTGGGAATCCAGGTGGGTGAAAGATTACATCATCAGTGTAGACTTTTTGAAAGAGTTCTTCATATACTCATTTTATATACTAGTTTTGTTGAAGTTAACAACGATGTGTTGATGACACGATGTATTCAGAGTAACATCATATTGCACTGTCTTTATATTGTAGGAAACGGAAGTTGGATACCACCTCCAGAATCAGGAATGGTCCCAATCCATCCCCATGAGAAACCCGGGAAAAAGCTGTGGTTATTTAACATCAAGAAGGACCCGGATGAGAAAACAGACCTATCTGAATCTGAAGTTGAAAAAGTCAACGAACTTCTAGAGAGATTGGAAGCTTACCAAAATACTGCAGTTCCAACTGTATATCCTCTGTTTGACCCCAAAAGTAACCCCAAACTTCATGGTGGTGTGTGGGGACCCTGGGAATAGAACACACACACACACACACACACACACACACACACACCATATTCAACAAACAATCACTCAAAATAGTGTATCAAGAATGTAAGGAGTCTTTTGGTGAACTTGTCTGGAAAAGTGTTTATAATTTTGTCAAGAGAGTTTTAGATAGTAATGTTTATGTACAGTGTGTTTATTCATGTATGTACCACGACTCCAGTGCATTGGAGAGATATTCTTTATTGATTTATATCACTATATGGTTTTTTTTTATAGTTTGGTTTTTGAGGATTTTTTATATGTATTTTCTTGAAAATTCCTGGTGTATTTCTTTTATATGGGCCTTTAGCCTGATCCAAACAATAAATAAAATAAAATAGATATATATATATGTACCAATGTGTTGGGTGGTTGGGCAGAGGGGGTAGTAAATCGACAAAAAAAATACATACCACAAATCATTCCGAACCAGAAATTTTATTCAATAAATACATGTGACTTTTGTTATTGAAAGAAAGCATTTTCCTGAAGAATAATCAATTCAGAGCTGTTGTTTATTTATTTATTTATTTATTTGTCACACATACACACCTACAAACAAGAATGACATTAAATACACAAATGATATTGCACATACGAAAGGTACATATGAAGTAACAACATAAAGTATAAAGTAGTAATAAAAGTAGATGGTACACATGAAATATAATAGAATCAATATAATAATAAACCATAACAATGTAAAGCTGTAAATTTTGAGGTGTAAATCTTGGTATGTAAATGAAACAATTCAATGTGGAATTTAGCAAGACATATGTGACCTGGGAAGATAGCTATTGCAAAGCTAATAAGTATCCAGGGACCCCCACCTGAAATGGTTCACATAGATGATAGCAATAATTTTGAAAATTGTGCCTGTAATACAATTCAGAAAAAAAAGAACATAGAATGCCATTGCCATTGGTTGTTAATCAGGGATAACCAAAATGAAAACTTTGAACCAATCCAATTAGTTTAAAGTCACTGACAGCAAAACACTCCTGACTAGACTAGTCACTCGCTAGCTTTTGCGCCACCAGTGGTCACTGTGGACTGGTCATTTGTAACTTACCGAGGGCGTTTGTTGTTTTTTTGTTGGGGGGGGGGGGTTATTTTTTAAAAAGTGTATGTAGGTGGGAGGGGGGTGTTACTTTGGAAAACAACAGGTGTATTTGTCATTTTGATGCCATGAAATGACTCCTGGACTGTAATTTCCCAAAATGTATTTAATGTGGGAGGGGGATACCCCTCTTCTTATCCATGTGATATTTCCATATATCATTATTATTTATTTGCCAGAGGTCGAAAAGAAAACAAAATTTACATATCAGTGAGGAAGATGAATTAGTTAAGTAAATACAATTGGTATCGCTTGTTACAGTCTCGGTATAGACTGATCAGCAAGGACGGCACTTTTTACTGACGTCTGAACTGGCCATATGTGTTTAAACCAATTTGTCATGAAAAATACAAACTTGCTCTGTATCTTATTCTGAATGAAATATAGAATGAATACGTTGGAATATTGGTTCATCTTAATGTATTAACTGATGTCACTGAAAAGTATGCACTTATTGGTATGAGTACAGCCAATTCTCTACATTTTTGCTACGCGTCACACTGCTACGTGTCACACTGCAGTGTATATTAACAAAATTTGGTGAGAGAGAGAGAGAGAGAGAGAGAGGGAGAGGGAGAGGGAGAGGGGGAGGGAGGGAGGGAGAGAGGGAGAGAGAGAGAGAGAGAGCAACATTCTCTTTGCAGTCTCATGCCATAGGTTTAAGAATTCATTGCGGTAAAACCACAAGACATTTTGCAAATGCATTCGATAATGACCAAACGACCACTCATGAAGTTCAGTTTGGTTCAAATAATGAGCAAAATATTTCGTGCCCCTCCACCTCTAGTGCCACCTTAGATGATCTAACATATAATCAGAATCAGCTAAAAATGGATATCCCTCTCTCACATTTATCTACAGAGGGCGCAAAATATACCAATTGACCATCGGTCCATCTCCTGAGTTGGTATCAATAGTGATGTTTATTTGAAGATCAAGTTGACAATAGAATATGCATATGGCTAAAGAGAGAGGTAATCTCGTGTCAAGTTTTTAATATATTGGAATGTATATGTACACTATTCTCGATTCCTTTACTAGATTCTATACTACATATGCACTTACCAATTTGCCAACTTTGCTGTATACAAGTAGTTGGGTTTGGGTTGGGTTGAGAGGATAGGCGAGTTATTTGTGTGTGTGTGTGTGTGTGTGTGTGTGTGTGTGTGTGTGTGTGTGTGTGTGTGTGTGTGTGTGCGCGCGCGCGTGCGTGCGTGAGTCTAGGAAAGGGTATTAGAGTTTTATTTCAACTCGTTTTTCAGGGCGTGATCGTGAAATATCAATTTATCTATAATAATTAAAATCATTTTTAGTACGAAGAGTTTGTTGGTATTTAAAATTCCATTTTCGTTAACTTGCTAACTTATCAAATCGGGGTGTCTGTAAATGTTACGTTAGTCCAATATAACAAAAGAATGTATTTATTCATAACAAAAGAATTCATTAATTCACATACAGAATGATACACATTGACGCGATTCTTTGAGAAAAATATCTATTGCCAGGGACCCCATGCACCCCCGTGTAATTTAGGGTCACTTGCGGGGTCATTCGCAGGGAATCTAACCGGAACTGACGTTTGATAGTAATCTTGTAACTTCTGGAGTAGTTTGTTTACTATTTCCAATTCAAACTGAGACAAATCTGTTTTCTCATTCGGATCATTTTTTATGTTGAACAGCCATATCTTCTTGTCGGTGCTCTCATGTGGATGAACTGGCGACTTTCCTGACTCAGGTGGCGGTATCCAACTACTATTCCCTAGAGAACATACAGGATGGCAATAATTAGATATTATTACTCAATCAAGGTAAAATACGAGTGACCTAAGGGGCCTTGTCACTGTGAGTCGAAGACGTATAGTTGAACTCATTAGGTCACGAGTAATTTCCAGCTGAATTGAGGAATACATGTGTATATGAGTAATTATACCTTCGCAAACATAATGTATGAACAATCAAGAAATTTAATGGAGATTTTGAACGTTTTGTCAAATACTTTTGACACTACAGAACCAATGACTTACACGTAGATGGGTCGATCGGTCGGTTAAAATGTTTTTAAAAAGTGAAAAGAAATGTAAGCGTATGTGTACGTGTTGGTGATTCTTTCATTTCCTAATCATATTTAACAGTTAGAAGGAAACTTTGAACTTGATCTATTTAAATTTGTTTTATTAGATTCCAAATTTCAGCAATGAACGATAATTTTCGCTCAGATGCACTTTTTTTTTATCACCATCGAGAGAGAATAATTTTTTTTTTATTTCGAGACTGACCTGATAAGTGAACAAATATTTTTTGGTAATTTTACTTTTGTACCTACCTGGATAGCCTGTCAATATCTTCCAATCTCCTACTCTTAAGGCAGCATGTATTGATGTGTTAAAGGCTGTATCGTTGTCAAAATGAGTAATGCAATCACAAGTATTGCTTGGTGGTGACGGGTACAATAAATCAATGTTATGGAGTAACTCTTTCCTCGGAGATAACTCACCCTTGCTGTAAGACATAATGGGATTTATGTATACTCTATCAGAATGATAATTTACTTAAAGATCAATTTTAGCTGAGATGTTTGTGTCATTTTTTGAAATAAATCTGTTACCTGTGCTCACAGAACAACAAATCAAGACAGAGATTGAATGATGAATGATAAGTGGAAGAAATTGGTCTTTTAATTTTGGAATAGAACGACCTAACTCAGCCTACCTTGAACAAGAAATGTCTTGGCACATGCATGTTTCGTCGAAACAGAGGGATTCGGAAATATGAATGAATGCTCCGTCAATTTCTTTTCAATGGAGAAGACAAGGTGTGAACTTTTGTGAAAATAATGTTGATTCTAGATAAATAAATATATAAATGAAAAAGTGTATCCGAAAAGGAAACGTGAGACATCATTTCTATGGGGAAGATAGGCTACATATTCGTCATACAGCAAATATTACCTTATAGTTTGCCACTGATTATAGCTATCCAATGGTTTGGTACCATTCAATGAACCACCCGATAAATTGACCAAAGTTGGAAACCAGTCACTGACATGGATCAATTCATTGTTCAGAGTGCCTTTCACTTTCTTCTCCAGGAGGGGACTGTGTACAAATCCAATACCATGCACACCACCTTCCCATAATGAACCCTTCCAGCCGCGATGTGGCCAATTGTTTCCACCAGCAAGTATTTGTCCGCCATTATCTGATCGAAAAATGTAGTTTGGTCATATTTTAGGGGATGTAATAACACATTCTGTTCAAGTTCTTGTTCCTTGACATTCCTACATGATTCTCAGCTCCAATTATTGCCTCAAGCTGAGTGCAAGCGAAAGCTATTTCACAATAATGTATATAAAGCAAAGTATTCAAGAAGTTTCACCCATTTTTAGGTTCCCTGTAAAAATGATGCATAGCAACCGCATGTATGAAGGTAGCAACGTTCTCACTGAATTGCACCGATGTCTTATTATTCAATGGATGGAAAGTATATTGATGCATTTCCTACCTGTTGAAAACACAATCACTGTGTTGTTCCACATCGGCGATTTCCGTAAAGTTTCGGTGATGTTTCCGATGGCTTCATCCATACACGTTACCATGCCAGCATACGTTCGGCGTTGCTTATCTTCAATAATACCTTTGTATTCATCGCTATAATGTACCGGAACTTCTAATGGTGCATGTACGGATTGAAATGGCAGGTATAAAAATAACGGCTAAATGAAAAAAAAAATGAAAATGTCTTAAGTACATGAGGCAAACTGTGAACTCATGGGATTGGCGTTGTTGATCTTTAATGAGACCTTCGTATTCCTCTATGCATTGCTTTGGAACTTGAAGCGGATTATGAACTGATTGCAATGGCAGATATATAAAAACATTGGCTGACATAAAGAAACACAAACAATGGGTGTTTATGACAAGGACAGAATCAGTGTACTTTGTGTTGTAATCTGACAATATTAACATTTTTAAGTATAAATACGCCATTTCCAATCGACTTCTTAGGTGATTAACAAACTTTATTATTATGGGTTTTAACTTTTAACAGTAAGTGTAACGCCTCAAAATTTGTCCCACAAAAAAGAAACACGAAGTAGACATATAGACGTATGAAGTAGATAACCCAACAATCGATGGTAATCCTGTCCTAATAGTACAATACTTTAATGTTATTGAAAAACAGCAATTTCGTAGACATATTGTTGAGTAATACACTCAAACTTACCAATCCTGTCTGTAGTAGCCTAAAAATGAGCGTGATAGTTAGATTTCTCAGATTTATTAATTCCAGTATTTTTAATAAAAGTGTACTATTTGGAGTTTACATCATACTTAATTTTTTTACCAGTTAGATATTATCCTCATTATCTATAGGTTATATTGTCTTTTAGCCTCGATACAAGACGGACAGCTTCGTTGCTGAGTACATTCCTCAGTCTGTCTGTCTGTCTGTCTGTCTGTCTGTCTGTTTGTTTGTTTGTTTGTTTGTTTGTTTGTTTGTTTGTTTGTTTGTTTGTTTGTCTGAAGTGTGGCTTATGGTTAACAGAAGCGCCAGCAACGGCGACGACAGTCTACCACCATACATCTCCAAAACTATTCCTACAAATCATGATAGCTTAACTGGATTTATTTTCTTCTCTTGTAATTCCATAAAAAGTGTACCTTCTCTGAATTATGTGTCTGAATAATTTTCTGTGCTTCTTTCGTAAATATCATTGCTGAATACTGTCCAGAGTAATTCGTGGCCACTTCAATTTCATTTCTCCTCAGATCTTTACCATTTTCAACAATGTGAGTATAATAATCTTCTGCCCCAGTCAAATAGCCTGTAAAAAAAGTAATGACACAATGACACGTGACCTCCACTCAGCCAATAATATTTGCAGATTAAAGATATTCTGGAATAATCACAGGACAAACTTTTTCTATGCAGACAACTGATTTTCACACTGGGGAAATCACTCAAGACTTACTTTTAATAACACCCCTTGGTGTTATCATCACTTTTGTGTAGATTACTGTTTCGCCTATCAATTATTTTCAATTGATGATATAGGTAAGGCCTTAAAAATAGTTTACTTCCGGTTATCTCGACCCTAAACTTTGTTTACGCATTCGAGAAAAAAATGAAATCGCGAGACAATATAAAACTGTTCTTCCAATCTGTAATGGCTGTACATCTGATGAGAAGAATCCAAAAACACAGAGACCATATGGAAAACAACGGAAAATATAACTACCTGAACTAGACACTCACATATGAAAAAAAAATTGACAAATCGACCTACGTACCCCACCTATTCTAAAATTGAGCGTAATCGGAACCACAATTTTTTAGGCCTAAATACATACCAAAGAAGGAATCAAAACCTCGATGAGTTGGTAGACATGCTTCTTTATAGAATCCTAAATGCCATTTACCAACGATATGTGTAGAATATCCGACTTCTTTCAATTTCTGAGCTAGTGTTACTTCGTCAGTTGGTAAACAGTTTGGTTGTTCTGGTAGAATAACACCATGTTGTAGGCCTGTGTGGATCTTAATAAAGGACAACCACGTGTTACGTTGAGAACATTTTGTCTAAATGAAATGTCTAACGTGCCACCATATAGAGACACCAAATGCAGACATCAAAACATTATTAGCGCCCGCGTATCTACGTCTTGTAACATGTAGCAAGAAATTGGGATCTTGCTGTATGTAGTTTCTTATGGGTTTCTGCGAAGTTGTATCAAACAGAGCCAGTGAACACTAACATGAAACGGGTAGTACTTCTGGTATTGGCATTCCCACTTTTCAACTATATATTGTAAAATGTCTTGCATCGCTTTCGAAAACCTTTAAGATTCACGATTTTTCCAGATTAAAAAAATATATATGTTGTGGTACATTTACGCGCCTTGTTGGTTAAAATGTGACATTAGACTATTGTGGTGTGAGTTGTTAAGTTTTGAAAAAATCACGAATATCGATTTTTCTCAACTGCTGTTTGACTTTGTGGAAAATGAAAACCTTATAGGGACATAGAATGAAATATAGTTGTCGGAATATATAGGTGAAAGGTCAGTCACTTTAGTTGAAGTATTTTGGTGCGTTGTTTGGCAGTAAACACCTACTTATTAAGGAGCTTTAGGCCCACATTACTAAATAGGCGAAACGCTGGTTTCCTCTAATGCCATTAAGATGTAACATATCATGTGCTCCCCAGTCTGTAGAGTGTCAGTTGACTGTGCTGTCAAAGTGTTCGGAACTCTAGTCTCTAATCAAGACTTCGGAGGAATTTGTGCGTTGTATTAAAAAACATGTACAGTTCCCCCAACACTGCGCGACCTTTCGCATCAGAGACCCGCACTGTCTGACCTACATTGCATTGCAATGATTGAAAAGGTGCAATGTACGGCATATTACCATTACTTCCTGATGAGTGCCAACACACATGTATGGGTATGTATACGTCGATAACACCCGACTACCAAGTGCCATATTAGCTATATTCTATACCTACCTGATATCGTTCGGTCATCAACTGACTCCGTGTTGGTGTACATATCGGTTGTACGTAGTAGTTTTCTAGTTTTACACCTTCGGCGGCCAACTTGTCTAAATTTGGCGTTTTCAATATTGAGTCGTGATAGCCTATATCATGCCAACCGTAGTCGTCTGCTAAAATGAAGAGAATGTGTGGTGGAGATTCAAAACAGGCTGGCTTCGCCAAGATTGCCGACACGAACATTAAAGCTAGGGTAGATTTGGCCATGGTCATATTCATAAAACCAACGCCGTAGATTCGTGTACCCTGGCCGTGACGTAAATTGTAAATTGGAGATTTGAACACAGTTCTGCGCTGACACTGTTAACTTAGCTTACAACCTACATGCACGTTTACAAAGTACAGACTGGTACGTCCTGTGACCTGGCGAGTTTTTTTGTTTGATGTCCTTGCTATGTCACTGAGTCGTCACAATAGATCTACTCAATTGACAAGCAAGATCTATACGGAGCGCGTATATATACTGCCAGTAAATACTTGCATAACCTGAAAGAGAGTGTCGTCTGGCAAACATCGCTAATGTTACTACATCTTTGTGTTAATAACAAATAATAAAACCTTGCTTGATCTTTGCCAAAATATTTACAATATATTTTGAATAACAATGGCCGGGGATAACACCCTGAAAGTTAAAACGGGACGAAACAGTTTTACAGCATCACCCATAGCCACAGACACTTGTGAATGTATAATAAGGCTTAAATAATTATGTGGTTCCGATTACATTCAATTTGAGAATTGGTGGGTTATATATATATATATATATATATATATATATATATATATATATATATATATTCCCATATGTGAGTGTCTAATTCAAGTACTGAGATATATTCTCCGTTCTTTTCCATATGGTCTCTGTGTTATTGGTTTCATTCCTATCAGATGTGCAGCCATTACAGATTGGAAGAACACTTTTATATGTCTTTTTAAGTTGATGTCGGTTTCCACATCCCCTATTTCTTGCGGAACTTCACACAATTTTCGTGATTTTATTATCTTTTTGTCAAATACGGTAAAAAGTTTCGGGTCAGTGTGAAAAACTAGGTGGAGTCGGGTAACCGGAACAATTTGTTTACGCCTATTGTAAACGTATACTGATGTGAAGGAGATAGAGTGTTTTTGTTAACGGCGGTAAGCAGATAAAATCTATACCTGAGTTCCCATGTCATTTTTATCGGGGTTCACCACCAAAATTATGGAACGTACAACGTATTGGAAACTATGTAAGATACGTCGTGACGTGGCGCCCTCACCGGCCTCTTTTGTTGGCCGGCGTACATTTACCGACAACTCAGTGATGACTGTGCGATCCCAGAAACTCATTCTGTGTTAATGTTGTGAAACGCCTGTAACAGAAAGGGGAATATTATGGTAAACTGGCATAGTTTTTCCAATACATTGTACCATAATTTTGGTGGTGAACCCCGATAAAAATGACATGGGAACTCAGGTATAGATTTAAGGTCGCGGCGTACAGTTACAATGATAGATATCATCAACCGAAGTCCATGTTATCCCTTTTACGTATACGTATTTGATATCGTCAATATCATCATTTCATCCACAACATTCTGAAATAGTGTGTCACAAGTGTCTGTGTCAATGTCATAAATGGAATGTTAATTCTGATGCCATTCATAACTAGACAGTCATTCATAACTTGATCATTGAGTATGTCCTTCAGGATGATGTTATGGTCCATGATGTATATTTATAAAAACAATAAAAAACGTGAGGTTTGATTCCATTGACGTCTTCATCTGCAGGTACCCGTAACTTGTCATGGCCAAATTGCAGATATTTTTCACGCATCATATTAAATTTACAATTTCACCTGCACAGTTTTTAAACAGTTATTAAAAGTTCCCTGAATAAGTCAGAACGGATTTAAATTTGACAATATCATCACCATCTTTTTTACTTCGAATTTCATACAGTGGTAGATGTGTCTTTTGTCTTCAATGGCGGTATTACAAGAAGGGGTATATTACACGGTACAACTATGTGGGAGACGGATTTATTGCACATATTTTTTAGGTCACATCTTTCTTCAATCGTAAGTTCGTTCGGGTAAGGTATATTGTTTGTTCTACTTCTACAACAGATAGTACTGTCACATGATATTTCAGGAACTGAAACGAGAAGGAAAAGTTGAGTGCAAAGATACGTCATGTAATTCCGCCCTCAACGGGCTGATCATTCTTTTATTCTTTTCCAATGCCGTGTGTTGTCCTCCCCCGGGGGGGGGTACTCCCATAGAAAGGTGTACGGGTATGTGCCACCCAAATTGGCCACTTTTCACGTAAAAATTCCTAAATATGGGTCGACTTTTCATCTGGAAATTCCCTAATCATTGGTCGATAACATAGGAAACGTCCCATGCTAGTACACGTATACCTAATACAAGTCTGCCCTATAAATATGGCCAGATTAAAATGTGAAAAAAAACCAGCTGCCCGGTAAGGAAAAAAATGGCGTAGAACAAAAGAGCGATCATATATACTCCTTACTGATATGATAACACTAATTCTAGAACGTAGGACACAATCCCAGGCCTATAAAGAATATCTAGCTAACAGTACTCAAATACCGAATGGCATTATACTCATAATTGTAATCGTGACAAGGGGTGATGTTTTCGGGAAATTTTCAAGGCCTGTCGAAAAACACGGAGGCCTTTTTTTAAAAGACTGTTTATCAATTTTTATCGTGGCTTCAGAAACAAAATTAAGGTTGGCCTTGTAAATGATGTAATGGTGCTATATCGCATGTTCGATTATTTAGAATGACACAATGCTCCGTGATATTATTTCGTTCAATCTTTCGTTGACATTTTCATATGTTTTCTCTGGAATATGTCATTCCTTTTCTTCATGAAATGGCGTTTATTACGTATATATAGATAAAACTGTTACCGAAGCTCTCAATGATAGACAATACACATCGTCATCGTCATCGTCATCGTCATCATCATCATCATCATCATCATCATCATCATCATCATCATCATCATCGTTTGTACAATTGAAAAAAAAAATTGGGAGTTTACAGTCTCGTTTGAAAAGAAATCGATAATCTTGTACATGAATTTTTCAAAAGATTAATTTCATATTTTACGGCCATTTTGGATTCTAAAATGGGTTAAATGTTGAACTTTATTCTTCATATATTTCCATGGTGATTCCTAATTTTCTTCCATGATGTCAACAAAGATTGGGTTGGCGGTATTTTGAACAGAAATAACAGCAACAGTTCTTTAAATTCTGAGACGCACAAGACGTTAATAGAAAAGATATGACAAACCTTCATCACTAGCATGACTAGAGTGAACACAAATAACCCCACCACACAGACAGACAGACAGACAGACAGACAGACAAACAGACAGACATACACACACACACATACATACATACATACATACATACACACATACACACACACATACACACACATACATACATACATACATACATACATACATACATACATACATACACATATACACACATCCATCCATCCATCCATACATACATTCGACAATATTTATTGAAATTGGACGACTTTATTTTTAAGAATAAATAAAGTATTTAGTAAAGTAGATGAAATATATACACTTTACAAAATAATGACTTTAACACATATCAAACTAGTTCACAATATAAAATGTATATCACAGTTTTTCGCAACATACATTTCCTTTGGATATTTCTATGCGAATTGGTACAATAAATTTCTGTATTCGAACTTATCGTTCCTCTAGGTATCATTTCTAGCTCGATCTATATTTATCTCTTCGAGTTCAATTTCTTTGCATATTTTGTACTTGACTTAAATGTTTTGTTAAATAGAGCACGATGTGTTCTACGTTAGTTAATGAATGGTCCTTTTTCGTATGATCAATATTGTTGAAGGTTTAATATTCTTCGACTTCTTCTTCTCCCTCACCGTCCACGGAATCGACACCGACCTCTTCGTAGTCCTTCTCCAAAGCTGCCAAATCTTCACGGGCCTCGGAGAATTCACCTTCTTCCATACCTTCACCGACGTACCAATGGACGAAAGCACGCTTGGCATACATCAAGTCGAACTTGTGGTCAAGACGAGCCCATGCCTCAGCGATGGCGGTGGTGTTGCTCAACATGCATACAGCGCGTTGTACTTTAGCCAAGTCACCGCCTGGTACAACGGTTGGTGGTTGGTAGTTGATACCGACCTTGAAACCGGTTGGACACCAGTCGACGAATTGGATGGTACGTTTGGTCTTGATGGTGGCAATAGCAGCGTTGACGTCTTTGGGTACAACATCACCACGGTACAACATACAGCAGGCCATGTACTTGCCGTGACGTGGGTCACATTTTACCATCTGGTTGGCTGGCTCAAAGCAGGCATTGGTGATTTCAGCAACTGTAAGTTGTTCGTGATAGGCCTTCTCGGCAGAGATAATTGGGGCATAAGTAGCCAGTGGGAAGTGGATACGTGGGTAGGGTACCAAGTTGGTCTGGAACTCGGTCAAATCGACGTTCAGGGCACCATCGAAACGCAGGGATGCGGTGATGGAGGAGACGATCTGGCCAATCAGACGGTTCAAGTTGGTGTAGGTTGGACGTTCAATGTCGAGGTTACGACGACAGATATCGTAGATAGCTTCGTTGTCAACCATGAAAGCACAGTCGGAGTGCTCCAGGGTTGTATGGGTGGTCAAGATGGAGTTGTATGGTTCGACTACAGCGGTGGAGACCTGAGGAGCTGGATAGATGGCGAATTCGAGTTTGGACTTCTTACCATAGTCAACAGATAGACGTTCCATCAAGAGGGAAGTGAAACCAGAACCAGTACCACCGCCGAAGCTGTGGAAGATGAGGAAACCTTGGAGACCAGTACATTGATCAGCCAGTTTACGGATTCTGTCCAACACCATGTCGATAAGTTCTTTGCCGACGGTGTAGTGACCACGTGCGTAGTTGTTGGCGGCATCTTCCTTACCAGTGATCAACTGCTCTGGGTGAAATAGTTGACGGTAGGTACCGGTACGTACTTCATCTGTGATAGAGAAATATGTAAGAAATTACTAAATGGTGTTGGTGACATGACTCATTTGGAAATTTTAAAACAAAATTATTTGGAACGTAGTATTTAAACCAAATCACCGCCCTCGTTTAGAATCTGCAAGGTATAAAATCCATCACTTACCAATTACGGTTGGCTCCAAATCGACGAAGACAGCACGGGGGACGTGTTTGCCAGCTCCAGTCTCACTGAAGAAGGTGTTGAAGGAATCGTCACCACCACCAATGGTCTTGTCACTTGGCATCTGACCATCAGGCTGGATACCGTGCTCCAAACAGTACAACTCCCAGCAAGCATTACCGATCTGGACACCGGCTTGACCAACGTGGATAGAGATACATTCACGCTATGAAACGAAACAAATGAAAAAAAAGTTAATAAATCAGAATAAATCAATATATTCGCACAAGTTGGAAAAAGTACAGTGGTTGAGCATTTGTTTATGTCGATTGGTAAACAAAAGTTTCCAGGTCAACGGACAAATCGCCGCGAACAATACAGTAGAAAAATGTGATGTCATTACGTATTATTCACTCAAGAGTAAACAGTATAGAAATTGCCTAATTGGGTATTCTCAAGAATTAATTGCCATGATATTGCGTTTTCATACAAGTTGTTACATGCCCAAAACAGACTGTCACTGCCATTGGACGTTAATCGAGTTTCATTACACATTACAACCAAGCAGATATTTCCATCCAGTACACCAGATAAAACACTGGTTTGGTGGTTTAATTGCATCAAAGCGACCAGTTTTTGTTTGTTTGTTTGAAATTATGTGAAAGACACTACATACTCTCAGTAGCCGTCACTTCGCACAAATACGTTGGGTGGGGGGGGGGGCGAAGGTGTGTATTTTTCGCAAAACCGCTTTTGAAAAACAAAACATTTCTTTTCCTCACTTGATTCGTGCTTGATTTTATATTAGAACAGCAAATGTTTCTAACAAGAGGCGATAACCAATAGAACTTGATGACGTAACGTAATTACAAAATGGATGACGTAAATGGTGAGAAAAAAGAAGAATTTGGTCTCTTCCGTGAATCAGAATTAAGTAATTTGGTCACTGACTTACCCAAAAAACTTTAGTAAGACTCGATCATAATCAGCGTTAAAATAAACTTACACAAGAATTCGCAACATAATACAACCCATAAACATAGAAACTTTACTTTGACGTTTACTCGTAAACTGCCTGTGGCGTCTTGATTTGAATTACTTAAAGAGTAGAGGAATTTGCATCGATTTCATTGATATGTAAAGTTTGACTAGATCGGAATGTCAAGACAAACTGACACAAGAAGACAAATAATTTGGCCAAGCGCGTGAATAAACGTGATGGAAAGGATTGTACCAACCGCTGAAAACCATCGATGGCCATCGAGATCGATTCTAGAGTAACTGTTGCAAAATATCAACAGAAGTACAGAAAATATTAGGTTATATCTCTTCACGTTGGATCACTTTCAAGTTGGTGAAATGCACGTTGAACCATTGATAACGGGACTAGCTCAGAGGAAACACCACGTACCATGTTAATAAATGTCCCTATCCATACTTATGTTCGGAAGGACCCAATATTTTCGATATTGACAGATTTTTTACAAAAAAAATAGTTATCTGAACTTTTTTCGAACGCTTTATCTAAGTCAGTTTGTAGGTATCTCACCAGGCAGGAAGCAATATGAAAAACTTGCTTAGTGAAGACGGTCAATGTTAGTTTTAACATATAGAATTATTGCTACTCACCATTTTGGATGATTTGTCAAATTATCGTCTCACAATCAATGACAGCAATGAGTCTATCGCGAGAATGTCGCAGTTCGAGGTGGGAACCTCCTTATATAGTCACTGACATCTGTTGTCACTATAGCAACAGTCTGTACCATTTTGAAGACAGGTAAATCCGGTATTGATTGCTCTTGGGGTGAAGGAAAGTGTGGCAACGTGTACTATTTCGGGATGCCTCATGAGTTTCTTTAATAAAGTATACACTAGATAAAGTCCTTTTAGCAGAATAATAATTTTGCACGTGAAAGATTCAGTTAATAATATATTGTTGACATCCTGTGACGAATGCGGTAAACTTCAGATTTGACACGTAAGCCCAGTAACGACAGCTATTGTCCCTTGTCGGGAAAACAACAGTGTTCCGTAACGATGGTCCAATCTTAATTCATTTACATCTCAACAATGTAAGTGTATTAGTTAACTTTCTCAACACTTGCATCAATTAACTTTCATCGCATTTTAAACAAAGGTCAATTTAATACAGATATCATTTCGCTGTGTTTTTTATGACGTTTTGGCGCAAGATTGTGTATTACCGTGTAGTATATCTCAGAGCAATATATAAATAGTGGTCTGAGAGTGTATCGACCGTATACATGTGTACAAACAAAAACCCTGTATCATCATCAACACACTGAAAGTTAATCTCTCAAAGTTATGTCAAGACACTCTCCTTATCAAAAACACGTTTAAACATAGGCAAGAAAATCTCGTCATTACATGTCCATGTTATCACCATTTTCGAATAAATGGATATATTGGACTTGGTGTTTATTGGGAATGATGTTGGATGTGATTTAAAGTTTACCCCACTTTACGCCTATAGTTGGAGTAGTGTTGTTGTCATCATCACTTGTAATTAAAATTATTTTGAAAACATACAAGGTTCCGAAATTGTAACAGCCGTTCTGACTGACGTAACAATCACACGAGCAGCGTGAAGATGAAAAGAAAAAATTTGCATATAAGTTGAACAAGCTATAACATGTATGAGTCATTTGAATAAGCTTAGTTGATTGAGAGTGCAAAGTATCCATTTGCGTAATCATGCTTTGTGGAGATATATATTGTCAAACAGAGAGTTTCAAGCGCTAATGAGCAATCTTTGAGAGGTTTGAATGACTTCTCTATCAAAGATTCCAGACCTCCAAGCAAGGTCAATACTCTTAGATAACAGTATACCAAATTTAAATGATAAAACAAAGGCAATTTGGGAAAGGTATTATTTATCGACCTGTCATTGATTGATAACAGGTGCTGATTGCCATGGAAAAAATGCAAAACAAATGCGAAGCCAAAATTTATTGAGAGGACTTGTTGCAAGATTATGGCTGCCTTTTATTGAGTAGCAGAGATAAACTTCATCAAATTATCACCATGTCATACATTTCCGATTCGATTATTTAAAAGTTAACTTTATTACGAACGATATAGTATCAGTTACCACGCAATGTTGACAGTTTTCTGTCGGTATTTACACAACAGGGGACCAGTCAGTTTCTTCGGCCAGGGGATCATCCTGTTTTTGAAATCGGCAGTTGGACAGAGGGTCATCCTGTTTTTAGAGGGATAATGGTATTTTGATGGAAGAGAAAATCAATTTCTACAATGCAGTGGCATGACCTTGTCTGAACTGTGGGGTTTGTTCTTGTCCCTGTTTCTCACCCATATTCTTTAATATTTAATACTTCACCTGGAGTGACGCTCAAACAGAGGGCACCAGTACAAACTCTTCAAGGAACATACAAGGCTTGACATACGAAAGTATTACTTTGTGAACAGAAGTGTAAATACGTGGAACAGTTTGCCACAGTCAGTGGTCTTTGCACCAAGTGTCCAGTCCTTTGAGCGATGACTTGATGAACTGTGGAAAAAAAACTTACCATACAAATTTGACATTGACTCTCAATCATCAACTTTAGACATTACATGCAATACACACTCAGCGATGTATATTGCTGACAACGATCTGATTCTGAAAAGCCAAGTATCAGAATGTTTCCTGTATAATGTATAAAAATATGCATGTATTACCTAATACACTAGTTACAGAACATGTCATTTACATATACTCAACTGCTTCACTGCACAATCAATGGCCAATGCTTCACATGTATATCGCACTTTGGAGCAAAAGTCGAAAGTTCGATTCCCTAATGATAATATTCATAGATAGCTTATAGGTTCATAAAATTGTTCGACTCTTCAGTATGAAGGGATTAATACACATGATATACTTGCTATTTCGGACACTACATGGTATCGACACTACAAATCTCCACATTTCATCACATTTCATTTAAGTTTCTATTATATACATAGTAGGTATGAGCACCTAAAGCTGCAATAGTAATGCCGATATACCAATGTTACAGACACTACCTGACCCATTTGTATGTGTCATGCGAAACTCATTTAAAATTTACATTAACCATAACTTTTTGAAACTGTGAAATATTACCTCAAAGGCTATCAATAACCTAAAAACTGCCTTAACCGAGTAAAACACCTCCAGAACTAATAGGGGAAACCCTCCAGGATTCCCTCACTCCCAGAGGTCACTCATGCAGTCAACCAGCATTAATCAGATGTACCAACCTTTTACTGTCATAATGGTATTAAACTTTATGAAGATTAACTGCAAATTTTAGAAGATACTGTCTTTTAAAAATGAAACTCTCCAGCTCTTCCCTACCAATGATACAACCATCAGATGTACTGACCTTTACTATAATAGTGATGTCAGAACATATTTTCAACCCTGTGTATAAAGAATAATATGCGATACTTGATGGTACTGTCTTGTAAAGCTTGGAAGTGAGTGCCTTGAACCTTTTACTGTTTAGGTGCTATTTGACTTTTAAATAAAAAATACTTCAACCCTATGTAGTTGCTATAGAACTTTGATTAATCCTCCAGGTGAGACAACACTGACAGAGAAAGCCGTAACTGTTGAAATCTGACCAATGGGCATGTCCTTATAGTGGTCTGAGCTGTGACCCTGTCAGTATCAACACATACTATTACATACTTTGAGAGTATTTTTACAGACCCTGGGTTGATTTTAATATATACTCCTTTCTGTGATGTGTAAATCTTGGACTTTACGAACGTCTTCAACTGCACAACTTTCTTTCGTAGAACATGGCGTCCACGCAGTCATTGTGATGGATAAGCGGATAAACACACGCGATATGCTGTGGGAAGAATGGCTGACTTGGATACTTGGATTTTTTGCACACCATTCCTTTCTACTCATAACATTCAATTCTTCTGTGTAAGAAAAAATAAGGTACAGTTAAAACATAATATATGTTTTTACTCAGATCCTTGTGGGCAATAATTTTCAAGCTTTAAAAGACACGTCGTGCAATTACGCCCTCAACGGGCTGATCTTTAATAAACTTTTCTCTTGTGTGTGTTTTCCTCTCATTTCATGTCGGTTACAAAATACTTGTTTTTAGGTATTGTACACTTTAAGGTCGCGGCGTACAGTTACAATATTAGAAAACATTCAAACATACGACATTCCTAGATGACCCGTATGTCTAAAAAGTAGACCTGTTGTTTGGTGGATTTGACGTGTTGTAAGGACACGATCTAACATGTAACCATGGTAACACATAAACATTATGCAAATGAACACTACATGCGCCAAATTCTTTTCCAAAAACATGGGTTTGCCTGGTCCGTTAAAAAGCTTTTTTTCCTCCTTTTGGCCCGGGAGAACGAGACAATGCTGCCACGCACACAAAATGTAAACGCGACAAAACTTCAACGTCGCATAATAGCGACTGCCTTGTAAAGGTCGGTTTTTTTAACGGAAGTTGGAATTGTCAAATAGAAAGAAATTGGACTTCTCAAACTAGTTTTTTATATTGAAATGATATGTACATGTTGTAGTCGAATCTTCCAATTTCAAATAGCAAGTGTCATTCCCAAATGGTCTCCTGCATGTTATTTCATGGAATTATAAGTAGTAGTCAACTGTGTCAGTGACAAATAGCAGGTCGCAGTTTCAAATGGCGTGCAGTGGTCAAATGTCTCATTGACAAATAGCAGGTAGCAGTCTCAAATGGCATGTAGAAGTCAAATGTCTCATTGACAAATGGCCGGTCACAGTCTCAAATGACACGGTAGTTTTGGCATTGATAGGACGCCATATTAGCCTGGCACCAGTCCCTTGGGAGAGTTTTTTGTCTAGTAATCTTGAATTTGTCAGTCATTTCAAGTATAGTGAAGGAAAAAGTGGTTTATTTTTCCCAGTTACTTGTAGTCTCTCAATGACTTAGTGTTCCCCCGACTGTTCACAGTCAACTCACTCAGGTCACCATATTACACAAAAGAACACAATTGTATTCAAATAAAGAGCAACACACGCCCTAGAGACTTCAGCAAGTGTATCTGACATGACAGTCTCCTTTAAATATATGCATTTAGGCTAGGCCAACAGTTTTCAAGGACGTAAACGAAGCGTTCTTGCAGAAACCACTCGTTGTGTCCAGACAAATGGCAAAGATCGCATTTCACACTTCCTAGTTCCTTGTTTTTTGTTCAGTTGCTATCAACAACAAAAATCGCCTGCTGGCTATAACGTGTATAGGTAAAACTTGCGCGTTCAGAAGTCATTCTCGCCTCGTCGGTCTCTACGTTTATCGCTAACGTTGTTGTTGTTGACGTGCATAGTTTTCCTCGATGTAATTTTGAAGCCAATCATCATGGTCATGGCGAGATTGTTGTTCAGTGGGTCTTTGGTATGTTGTCTTATGTTGGTGGATTTATCACTGGGAAGTCCTTGGAAGAATACAGGTCTAATAAGTAATATCGGAGCACCAATCCGGGATGAAACACATGCCAAACATCTAGTGGTAAGACTTGATTTTTACATTCCGTAAAGAAGGTTCTATACACGTACATATTAGGGATGAAAACTGTATGTGTCCAAGCGCGCGCGTGTGTGTGTGTGTGTGTGTGTGCGTGCGTGCGTGCGTGCGTGCGTGCGTGCGTGCGTGTGTGTGTGTGTACCGACGGTACATTATATCACGCATAAAGAAACAATTGATCTGGATCAAATTCATGAAATTGTCGAATAGATAATATTAAATGTAGAAAAAAATCAACCACTAATGTAGTAGTTGTGTCCAAACAATTTTATCTGCAATTATTAACTTTGACTGACCTTTCAACTTATTGTTAACCTTTCAGCATAATTCAGTTATGGATGCAGACGACGAGTCAGCTCAAAATGTCCATGAATCACTGGTAACAAAATCCCGAAAGAAGAGGGGAGTTCCTGGCTGTGGTAAGTTCACGGGATGCATTATTTGTGAAGTATGATTAGTACTAGATAAAATGAAATACAGTAACTTGCTGATATCATAACATTATACATGGTTCAGCTTCATATGGAAGAGGAAAGCTCCCATACATGATATTTCCGCTACATGCACGTGATTTGATTGCTGATTAGAATTTTTCTAAATTTATTTATTCATTTGTTTGTTTGTCTATTCGTTTGTTTGTTTGTTTTTTCGTTCGTTCGTCCGTCCGTCCGTCCGTCCGTTCGTTCTTTTGTTCGTTCGTTTGTTCGTTCATTCATTCATTCATTCATTCATTCATTTGTGGTGGTGGTGACGGCGATGGTGGTGGTGGTAGTAGTAGTGGTGGCGGTGGTGGTGGTGGTGGGGGGTGGTGGTGGTGGTGGTGGTGGTGGTGGTGGTGGTGGTGAAATAAAACTTAGTCTTATTTTTTCTATTCTTTTCTTCCTTTCTCTGGCTAGTCTTCAAGTTCTCATTCGGTTGAATATTCACTTTTTATTGACTAAATAAGGGAGTGATCAGTTTTTACGGCCGGGGGTGGGCCGGTGACTTTTTGTTCATGTTGTAATTAAAAATAGTGACCCCCTGCAATTCATTCACAAAACAATTCAACCACCCTCTGACAAATAAAAAAACACAATAAACCCCCCCCCCCATCTGTTGACAAGAAACACTCTATTTGTTCTTGCAAAAGACACTCTATTCTCAAAGCATAATACCGCACACTGCACAGTTAATTTTACATGTTACATTTTCAGTAATTTTAAGTGTATCTGGTAAATTGCTATCCCAAATCCATTGCTTCACATGTATAAAGCTCTTTAGATAGGAACCCTATGAAAAGTATGATTGTCTGTTCACGTACGTACAAAATATTCATGGTTTAGTAACCAAAAGTTCTAGGATATCTCGTAGATTAAGTCACGGAACTATTAATATTTATTAATTCAGCTAATTATCAAGTACAATATTATAAATGGAGTTAATATACTTGTAAACCCATGTCCGTAACTGTCACACATAATGATGTACTTGCATCATATAATGAATTGTTTACATCATATAAAGATATGTTCACATCATATAGTCAATATATTGTTTTCTTTAGACTTAACACAACTGCGGCTTTCCATACATGTACACGTTTGCACTTGTTTGTCCTGTTCATAATTGTTCAGTTTAATCATGGCACTGACTCAAAACTCCACCCCACCCCCCATTCACTGACCACGCTGATAATTTTGAAAGGTTTTGAATAATGAAATGTGATAAATGTTATTGGTTTCAAAATAGAAATTAAAAAATGTCATAATTTTTTTTTCTGTACTACAGCAGTTTCTAAACTAGATTACTAATTCAATTCACTTACTACTTACTGGCTATGTTGTCCAGTATACTACTGGCAACATGATAGCCTTGAAAATAAATACACTCTAATACCAAGGAAATGTAACATTATGATCTGCTGACAAAATTTTACTCTCGGTATACAGTCACTCAATGTGGATACTAGATATTCCAGAGGAGATGTAAAATCTAATTTTCCTCATAACTTTGCACCGTGTCAGTACTATAGAAGTGCTGGCTACAGTAAATAGCGCTTTACTAGATCATCATCAAACAAGTCTGTGTTTATAACTTGTTTATCAGTCATTCACATAATATATATTCTCTGAGATGAGAATCAGATTAATATTGTGTTCACCTTGGAATATATTTCTTTCTTGGTAGTTTATGGTGTAAAACAATAGCAAGACAAAAGGGGGTTTCACATGTAGCCTGGTAACATGTATTAAACTTGATTATGGTCACAGGTATCAGAGAAGAAGTGAACCACAAACACAGAAAAGTTATTTTTGATAAGACATGTAGTTCGTACTATAGCTATGCCGAGTAACAGTTCAATAGTTTGTACATGTATGATAAATCAACATATTAGGGGTGAGATCAGTAGGTAAAAAAGCCAATTCTTTTAGTAAGGCCTCAGAACCCCTTCCTCACTCCTTCTAACTAAATTGGTAAAATTGTTGCAGACAGCACAATCAATATCAAATCAGTATGTAGTATCATGTAGTGCTATGAATACAAAGCCAGTATGTAGTGAGGAAAAAATAGCTTTTTTATTGGCACAATAATGTATTTTAGGGCCATGCATGCATAACAAATTTTTTTCCCATTTTTCAATCTGACATTTTTAGAAATGTTTGTATTGGGGTACAAAACAGATTTCATTATAAAAGACCTCCTCTCACCCCCATCCCTCACTAAAAGAATTTAGTTTTTACCCTACATTGAACTATTGATCTCAACCATAAATCAATTTGGAACTTCTAATTGAGATGATCGTAGTTATCATACATTATATGTACAAAAATGTATAGGAACTAGACTAACTATATACATGGACATTGAATATCCAATATCTAGACACAAGCTGGGTCAGGCACTTGCAGTCACAGTGTTTGCCACATATTATTTCAAAGTGTCCTAAATTGGTTATGTTTGTACACAATTCAACATGTTCAGGTCAATAGAGGAACAGATTTTAGAGCCAGTAAATCTTAAGGTATTTCATTTCTTATGTTTTACATGTACAGCTACACATGCAAGTTTTTGTACCACAAGATGACACAATGCAACTCATGGCGTGCAATAGCGAGAAGTCAATTTTATAACTGTTGCTTAAAGGTGGCCATGGTGCAGTGTTGTGATGCCGTACCATATGTATTGGATGTATCAAGAGACAGATTTTATGTTATATTTGAATGTATATTTATAGCTATTTGTTTATGGTTTATTTTATGCACATACATTTTTTGTTTAATAGCTTGCACAGCACCCACAAGCGGCAGCATAGCGGCTCAATGACTAGTACGCATGCAAGTTCTATGTACGATGTGTAATCTCCACGCCAAGGGCGCTATCTATATGATATCATTGTGAGGCAGCCGGTCACAAGTGAATCTACCCAGCTGTGCGAGCTTAGGGGCTTTGGCCTAGTTATGATATTAAATGTATGGACATTGAAGTACAGGCGCATGGCTCATGATTTTGTTTAGTTGAAAACAAGGTGACCCCCCCCCCCTTTATTCACCTCATAAAATGATGACCCCCCCTTCTTTAAGTCCCAAATTGAGGTGCGCCCCCCCCCCCTCTGATTTACCGGCCCACCCCCGGCCGTAAAAACTGATCGCTCCCTAAAGACGTGTTGTCCATTCTTCTCCCCGTTCTTCATTCTCCAGTCTCTACTACTCTTAATCACCTTACACCTAATCTGCATGCGATTGCATGTTTAATTCGAGGTGATGATCTTCTGCAATGTAACCAGGGATGTAATCCCAGTGTATCTGATACTTTGGCAAGTGTTATGCTCGTTGCTCCCTGTGTTACATATCTCGTAAAAAAATTGCGAGTCATTTGAATAATCAAATAATTAAGTGAAGAACATAATTGGAGCGGGTTAGCAATGATGACGCTTACAGTTTTTGTCATCCAAGTATTGTATGTACACAGATAAGATGTTTTTTCGTTTATTTTGATCAGAATAGCAACTTTTAAATCAGGAAACTTTAACTCCAAACACGTATAAATAACACTACTATAGACCCAATTTGATTAAAATCTGATGTGGTGAAAGCGGCTAGATGTCTTTATTTACCTCTATTTCCATTATTTTGTGACATTTGTTTTGTTCTTGGTGATTGCAGCCATGATCAGATCGCTATAGAACTAAATGTTCATATTTTATAATTGAAACCATTATTATAATTCGTAACGAGTCTGGAAAACTGTAGGAACCCAAAGCACAAGTCTGGGCTGTTTCTATCAGGACTATGTTCTTAATGAACTATATTTATTTTCATGGTCATAGATTCAATTTGCCAATACTGGGATTGCTATGTCAACAAGGCATTTATAAAAGAACAAGAAGGCTTCGAGACAAAAGGCTATGTACCAGAGGATAAAGTAACCGGGCAGCCACTGGGTAACAGTGGGGTAACCATAGGTAACGGCATTGATCTTGGATCTAAAAACGCCGAATACTTTCGAAGTATATGCGTTCAAGAAGACACGATCTCAACTTTGCAACCATACTTCGGATTGAAGGTACGTTAGATAAAAGTATTTCTTTGCCCTAAACAAGAATACTAGAACTCTTGATTACTTTTTTTCTTTCATCAGGAAGAATCTATCGTTTCCGTCGTCACTGTATTACTGGATTCTAACGTTGTTTTGTTACAATTGTTTCAGCGTGAAGAGGCGCAAAACAAACTGAAAGACGATCCATTATCCCTACAGGAGGATGAGGCCAAGGATCTAAGCAAACGAGTTATGGATAGTGAAATTTGTAAAACTGCCGATGTTTATGATGCAGCTGTTAGGAAATTAGGTAATTTGGTTTGGAATTCCGTAGAATTTCACTGTCAGTATATACATTGCCAATCGTTATCCATAGGAAATGTTGTGTGAGTGACAAACAGGCAGGCAGGTATGTAGGCAGACAGACAGACAGACGGGCGAGCGGGTGGGATGCCCGATAGGCGAACGGACGGACAGACTGACTGACTGACAGACAGACAGACAGACAGACAGACGGACGGACGGACGGACATGCAGACAGACAGACAGACAGACAGACAGACAGACAGACAGACAGACAGACAGACAGACGGACGAAAACTGCGTAATTATGTTTGTATAATTTAACCACCACTCTCTGCCTTTGTAGTCAAGCGGTAGTTTCATAATTATGGTAAGTATCGTTCAGTCACAAACTGACAGTCACTAATCATTATGACGTCATTTATTTGAGCTGCGTGAGAGAAAAGTGTTTTGTCGTTCAGTCTCACACCATTTCGTTATTCAGGAAAAACAGATTTAAAGGAGTTTCGTCAGCTTACCATTGCTCAACGCACAGTTATTTCATCTGTGAAGTTTCAGTACGGCAGAACGTCGAGATTTCCAACTTTCTGGGACCACGTGACCAACCAGAGATGGGATGATGCTGTATCAGAACTCAACGATTTTGGCGATAAGTATCCATCACGACGAGAACGAGAAGCCAATCTCTTGGAGAATGATTCAGGAGAAATAAACAGTTGTGAAGGTACTTATAGAAACTTTTTCTGCATCACTGAAGGAAACGGTAGATGAAACGTTTTACTTGGAATGTAATGTTCGAGAACAGTCAGTAACTACAAACATGACAAAGGGGTACCACAGAGGCAATGGAAGGATGCTAAAATCACAAAATAGTACAAAGTCAGATAATACAATGAGTCAAAGTAAAATGTGACCCTCCCCTAATTCCCTTTTGCTAAAATATGATCCAATTCGTCAAATTCGATCCCCCACCCCCTCCATAATTCCCCCACCCTCTCTGATCTGCAATACTAACTGAAGATTCCCTTGTTGGGTAATCTGCTTTAATTCCGGATCTTTTAAAAAAAATTTGTAACATCGCTCCAGAAGATTCACAGAGCAGCTTCCTGTAAAAAGGCAGTAACAAAAAACTATCGTTGACAATAGAAATCAATTTAAAAATGACAAATGTTTTGGACTCCACAATGTGCGAGCGAATGGGAGGGAGAGAGAGAGAGAGAGAGAGAGAGAGAGAGAGAGAGAGAGAGAGAGAGAGAGAGAGAGAGAGAGAGAGAGAGAGAGAGAGAGAGAGAGAGAGAGAGAGAGAGGGGGGGGGGAGGGAATCGAGCTGTAATTTCTCTGACATCTAGTCAAATAGCTCGAGCTAAATCACACAGTGATTATAAATGATGTTGACAACATGAGACGATGTCGTTTGTGAACTTCTTTCTTTGAAATCGTTCATTAAAATAATGATTTATCTCGACCTTTCTTCACATTCAATCGCCGTTTACTCGTTAAATCGTGTACAAGAGTGAAACACTGTATAAAAATATTTACATCTACGGACTGCCAACCTTTGATTTACAAGTATGGATAGTCGTATTTCTGTACAAGACCTTCCTAAATGATTATTCTGTGATTCTTTATTCTTACATCCCATACAGACGATCCGTACAGTGGTCTTGACTTCGACACTGACGGTATCAAGCAAACAACTCTGAATCTTTTCAGCGACCACGCCACATATGTATCCGATCTCTTCGAAAGAAGTAAAGAAGATAGCAGAAAGGAACTACAGAAAGAAGGTAGAGTCAATGTCAATATGCTACATCCGAGTGGTCGAATATAGTGCCCAATATGTAAACACAGATTTGAATGCTTTTCCATTGCCAAAACGGTGCTCACATGACCAGGTGCGTGCAATCTGTTTATTCTTTGCCGAATACATGCATTCCACAGAGATTTAATGCCATGTGACAGAACACCCAAATCATATGTTTATGTTACCATTGTTATTGGTACGTACCAATAAGAAAACGAAATGTCAAGTAAAAGGATT
Organism: Glandiceps talaboti; assembly: GCF_964340395.1. NCBI lineage: Eukaryota > Metazoa > Hemichordata > Enteropneusta > Spengelidae > Glandiceps > Glandiceps talaboti. The sequence goes on along the minus strand of NC_135560.1, from coordinate 7,700,066 downwards.
TTTTATTCCCAGCGCCATATTCCCAGCTTTCTTTCATCCACAAATGGAACACAATTTACGTTTAGTTAAATATACAAAAATAATTTCAAAAACTTACTTCCATTTTAAACTATATTACAACTTCCATACAGGAAAAACTGACACAAATATTTTGAAGGCTTTCTCGGAAGTTTTATGGATGTACCGCGTGACTGAAAGATATGGTGAAGAAGAAGCAAAAGTATTCGGTGATGCGCATGTGCGATCGGCTGATATATCACGTGGGGAGAAAGTAAAGGACTTGATGAACGACAAAGTAGGGAGAAATCTAGCACGGACTAATACGGGTAAATCAGATATTGAAACTGTTAAAGATGCCATGAAAAACGGCGACCTGCAAGTCAAGAAATATGGAGGTATGTGTCTATGTTCTATGTTCTATGTTATAGTCATCATGTTCATGTTAACTTGTTGGGTGGTAACTATAGATGCATGATCTCGATCTCATTTAGACGCTTGGTTCAATTAAAAACACACAAATTGGGGAAATGTTAGTAAATTCTAGGATTTTCGCATTGTAATACATAACACGATGATAAGGTGACCCTTTATTAATTCAAAGCTTTGATTGTTTCATCTGTTTTTCTCAGGGCTTATATCTTTGTTGTTTTTGTTCTATGTGTGTGTGTGTGTGTATGTATGTATGTATGTATGTATGTATGTATGTATGTATGTATGTATGTCTGTCTGTCTGTCTGTCTGTCTGTCTGTCTGTCTGTCTGTCTGTCTGTCTGCATGCATGAATGCATACATGCATATATGCGTGCGCGTGCGAATGAATGAATGAATGAATGAATGAATGAATGAATGAATGAATGAATGAATAGATCTTTCAATGGACATTGCAAAGGGTAAAGTTAGAGCTGTTTGATCTCCAAATGATTTATCCAAAGGATCTCTTATAAACATCTATCTTTAGGTCTACCTTGTTTTTTTTTCTTACACAGAAGAGTTGAATATTGTGAGTAGAAAGGACTGGGGTGCAACAAATCCCGACCAGTGGAAAAAATCCAAGTCAGCCATGCTTCCTACGGCATATCGTGTGTTTATCCATCATACTGCAGGGTCGGCATGTACTACGAAAGAAAATTGTTCGGCTGAAGTCCTTAAAATCCAAAGAGGTCACATCAAAGATAATAGTAAATCAAATCAATTTCGTATTATTGAAACTACTATTGAACTTTATCTTGTCTGTTTCATCTCCAATCAAATCTAGATCTGGAAAAAAATACTCTCGAAGTATGTAATTGTATGTATTGATAATGACAGGGTCACATCTCAGACCACTGTAGGGACGTGCCCCACTGGTCAGATTTCAACGGTTTTCTGTGTCCAGATATTGTGAAGCATTTTATAAGGTTCATTCTGATTGGTCAGAAAACAAGGGAAACAAGCACATCTGTATTGTTATATAATGAGCAAATAGTATATGTATGTATTCCATTGAGTGACAACCTTGTAAATTACAACACCTTCACATCGCGCTTCTGATATATGGGGCATCAACGTTTGGGAAAATCCATTAAAACTGTCGGTGTTGTAATTGTTAGGTACGCCCAAATAATGCATAAAACCTCGACTGTCAGATATATCGTGTCGCTCAGCCATCACTGATGTGTGAAGGCGCCCAGTCAAGGCATAGTAACTTACAGACTGGCATAATTATATACATTTTGTACATATAAGGGGCTTATGTAACTGGATAAAAATTATATCTGAAGTTGGCGACAGTGATCTGAAGTCATATTTGTATACAGTGTGTACTGATACATGTTTTCTATTCATCTTTTAGATTGGGCAGACATCGGTTATAACTTTCTTGTGGGGGAAGACGGTAACATATACGAAGGGCGTGGTTGGCGAGTACGCGGTGCTCATACTCCCCCGTATAACTATTATGCATATGGAATAAGTTTTCTTGGCAACTTCGAGGATGTCATGCCTGATGAAAAAGCCATCAAAGCTGCAAGAAAGTTGATAGACTATGGCATCAACAAGAAGTACATCAGTGAAGATTATATCTTGCGAGGTCATCGAGACACAAAAAAGACAGCCTGCCCAGGGGAAACCTTCTACGGCGATGTCAAAACATGGACACATTACACCACCCACAAGAAAGGTAAAAAAATTTTATAAAATTACAAGCAAAAGCTTTCGCAATATGATTGAATCATCTTTGTGATCTTGTTGACGGTGATTGATAAGATATAGGTAAAATAACAGCATTGTACATTGCAATCTGAAAATGACATCCAATCCTAAATGAACAAGGTACTTATAGTTTGGTGTATATGTTGCAATAAAGCGAACGTTGCCTTGGTAACCGCATGTTAAAAATACAATCTGGTTAATATCTGATGTAGTGAACTTGGCGCGATTTCCTTATTTACCTCCTTCTGTTATATAATAGTTTGTTCGTTTTGTTCTGTGAGAGACTTGTGCCTACAAGGGGGAGGGTCCAAGTCATATTGTACACAACAGCCCGAGCTTGATTTCCGGATCCCGCGGTCCCCCCGGCCCCCTTCTGATTACTGAAGGCTCCCAGTAACGTTTTATATCTTTCAGTGTGTGATGTCATCAAGAATCGCTTCACATCAGTAAATGGTATTGAGATTGGGTCAACTGGTATCACTGCTGCCTTGTCCAAGGTTTTCATTACTGACACTGGTGATTTGTGTAACTCAAAAACTGAGGGAAAATGTGTGAAAGGTATGTTTGCATGCTTTAGTGAAAGTGTATGGATTGGTGATTGATTTGATGGATGCATGGATGGTAGACGGACGGACGGACTGGCTGAAGAATGGATGGAAGGATGGATGGATGGATGGATGGATCAATGGGTGGGTTTGTCAATGGAAGAATGGATGGGTAGGTGGGTGGGTCAGTGGGTAGCTATATACAGAAAGACAGGTGGACAGATCGATAGCTACGATACAAGACAGGCAGGCAGGCAGACAGACAGACAGACAGACAGACAGACAGATAAGTAGATATGGTGGTAATGCCAGTAATTTTGACGTGGCAATACATATTTTCACAAACATATGTATGACAGCCAGAAGTAGACATAGTTTAACTAGTACTTATAATCTACATTTCGCCTTTCGTAGACCTAGCGAGTACTGCCTCGTTTTTCATCGGTAAAGGAGGACTGATGTATGAAACATGTGGTTGGGATCATCAAACGAGCGGAAGCAACCAAGCAAATGAAGGTTCCTTTACGATAAAGTTCATCGGCAATCACCAAACCAATAACCCCCAAAACAAGCTTTTCCAGAGAGCGATGGACTTGATCGAATGTGGAAAGGAGAAGGGAAAGATCAAGAATGATTACACCATAAAGGCTTCTGATAGTATTAAGAGAAACAACTGTGAAGGTGTTAACAAGGGGAGTCTGTATTGTGGAATCAAACAATGGCCTAAATTTTAGGAGTAGTTGACAGATTTACCATAACAAAATTAAAACCAGAATAACTATTCCTTATTATATCACCGAGTTTTGGCGTTAATTGTGGACAGTTATTCTCTTAAACCAGAGCTGTTCTTCCGCGACACTGCGACGGTGCCGTAAAAGAAGAACATTCTGCTAAAACTTACATGCAATGTATATGATTGAATTAATTAATTAATTCCAGGAACAAACCATTCCATAAAGAAAGACCACTGTAGTCCCACCATTCTAGTCTACAAGGACTAATGATAACGTGTTGCTAATAAGGAACTGGAGAGAAATTACAGCTGGGGGAGGGGGCTTTTTGGTTAGGTTTGCCATTTTTCATGCAAGTGTTTGGGGAGTGTCATTGTAGTTTTTGCAAATTATATTTTTGGTCACAGACATTCCAATGGCAGAAGGGGGGGTGCCAATAACTTTTGTGCAAGGTTTTGGGGAGAGTCAAACTTTTCACGCACTGGACTTCACCCCCATGTAATTTATGTCCACTCCCTAGTTTATCAAAATACAAACTAAGACTAGTTATCACAAAGTGTATACAGTATATATGCGGTAACTTTCGTTTTTCTTTGACCGTACGTATTATATATCATTTTAAAAAGTTTTGGCGTGCAGAATGATTTCTTATTTTAATTATCAAATACATGGAATTTACCAAAAGTATAAGTGTGCAGTGTGGATAAGATGGTGTATCAAGGTATCAGTGTCACTGACAGTGATTTGTGTTCATCAGACTCACTAACACAATAAAAATAATACATACCCATTGTCGGCTCTGTATTTGGTGAATGATGTAGATGATAGCAGCATGCACACAACACATACGATTTGACACATGACCTTTGACACATGACCTTTGAGAGTCACATTTAACTTTATTAAACGCTATGCAATCAATTAGTATACAGTACACAAAGAAAATGCACACTGCAGGTTTTCAAAGACGTATGCTCTTTAGGATACTTTTTGACAACACCACGACAATCTTGTATGAGAGTCTCATAAAGGAAAGCGTGAATGATAAGAATGTGAACTTGTGTTGCTTTTTCTTGGTAAACATTTTCAAACACTTTGCTTATGATACTAGCAAATCTGCAAATCATTTTGTTCATCAAGGTAAGAACATACTCAATTTACAAAGGGAAATACACCTGAAGTCAAATGGCATATCATATTAGACAATGAACGTAATAACTCCTTTCACAAAAATTAATATAACTGCAATAAGCAATACCTATAAAAAGAACTATCGAATATCAATTAGAAGTAATAAACAGTTTGTTAACATCTTTTCTAACGTTCTGTACGAGGTATTTTCGACGTTCCTTTGGTCGTGTAGGGCCTATGGTCTACTGGATGTTGATCATCAAAAATGTACTCCCTACATACTCCGACATACATGATGTTGGAGTACAATTATTATCCTTGATTCTGAGACAGTTATATATCATGAGACTGGTAAATGAATTCTTAGACTACCGAAAATATAGCCGGCACCAAGCTAAGCATCTTTCTTTACAAATTTAACATTCTCGAGGAACAATATTAGCTAGCCAGTAATCTAGTAATCACATATCAGGATAGTATAAAGAGTACTAGTCTGGATCATATTAGAGACATGCTCTTTTGATATTAGTTTTAAAATTTACATTTTACTTAAAAAATGGTAATTGAAATGACACAGAAGTAACCAGTCCCTTGAAACCCTCTACCATGTTTACGCATTATGATACAGTCAATTCCGTGTTACCACTGGCGGTGTTGAACCCTGGTATATAACTTTATATATTTATACCATTCATCATAAATGGAAATACATATGTTTGTGGTACACTATTTCGCCGATATATATGATGAAATTGGTTGTAAATGTACGCAGATGTTTTATTGGGGATGTTTCGTCCTTTTGACAAAGTTATTATTCAACGTAGCTAGGACATCTCCTTCCTCTTAACCGCCTGACAAATAGAAACTAGACAACACTGACACTCTAGTTCAATATTACAGTACGTGTTTTGTGAATGTGATAATGATCATAGTTCACACTTGAGGTTAACATTTAGAAAATTAAAGATGTGGACAGGCTATGTCGGTCTAGAATTTTAACCTCAATGGATATTTCTGACTTGAAAAAGTGCACATACCAAGTATAACTGTTATTGTAACTATAAAAGTACAAACAGAGCTAATTTCCGAACACACATCTAACTCTCAAAACTGAACGAACAACTATACCGCTTTTCATATGTATGAACAAAACAAGATGTTGGGAATGACAAAACTGAGATAGCTCTAATTGGCGCCAAAAGTTTGAAACGTCTACACAGCTGATACTAGAAATGAATCCAAATGTATCTTGGTCATCTTATCATTTGTGTGGTATCTCTTCTGTGTTTTCATTTTTGAACGAGGGTTGCTGAATTTCCACGAGGTGTCACGATTCTCGTCTTTTAACTGTATCACAGGTATGACCCGAGTTTTCTCTGGTTCCTCGGTAGTCAACTGTTCCTTTAAAACTAACGTGCTGCCCATCAAGTCCAAGCTGCTGGAAACACCAGAATCGGAGCTGACGATGCTGAATCGAGCCTTCCTCTCCTCCATTCGTCCGGAAGCTGTGTGGTGTTGTTTCTGCTCTGTTTTGTCTTGTGGACGACAGATATGACCATGTACCAGAGGAGGGTCGATATGCTTAACTGACTTATAGTTGATTTTTCCATATTCACCACGGCCATCTTGTTTTTGACTATATATGTTCATTTTACTGCGTCTTTCGAGATCACTAATGAAATCGTAATAAAACGAGTGTTGTTGCTGAGACGCCACCCAATCTTCTGTGTAACATCGTTTGTCAAAAGCAGACTGATTCTCTGGAACAATCGTGTCTTTTATAGATTCGTCTGCTTCGATACAAGTAGGTCGACCGTTTTCTTTTATCAACTTGTCAATCATCCAGCTAGCCTCTTTTTTGCCGATCTTACGAAGCGCATCATATAAATCTCCCAGGATTACATCTTGGGCAGATTCCTTCCTCAACGAGAAGAAGATGTCAATAAGCTGTTGGACAAGACATTTAGAGATGCCACTATCTACCTTTGTGGCGGTGTTCTTGCCCTTCATAAAATCAACCACAGCGATGGGGAGCTTTAGTTCTCTTGCCAGCGAATGGCACTCATTTGTTTTGACCTCTTCACATAACCTCCAATAAACATCAACAGGTATCGGAATCTTCCACTTTTTCTCATCCTCGAGTTCAACAGTTATTGGATCCTTCCACTTTTTCTCATCGTCGTGCTCGGTGCCTGGACTTGAACCATACCCCTGGACAGATGAATTGAGGGCGTGTATGAAGATGGATTTCATCGGTGTTAGAACTGCTACATTTAAGTTCTACAAGTACAAAGTAAAACATGACAAATTTTAGCCAACTCTAATCATTAGGATTAGCAAGATATATTTGCAGATGGTATATTTGTCACCCTCTTAAAAGTTGTCGAACGCATGTTCTACATAATAATATACTATCATCATCATCATCATCATCATCATCATCATCATCATCATCATCTCGTCGTCGTTGTCGCCGCCGCCACCGGCCCGCCGCCGCTACTGTTACACATTGGGTGTTTGCCACAACAGTATAGTATCACACAAGAGGTGGGCCAAGGCCTACCTGACCTGTTGGAGTGGAAATAGCATATTACTCTTGCTCGCCAGAATGTTTTCTTGCACTACTGACTCAATGATAAGACAGAAGTCTGCCTTTTGAACTGAGTTGATGAACTTTATTCCACCAGAGGGTGCCAGGTGAGAGAGAAAAAAATGACAATCCTTTAAGATGATGATGATATATATATATATATATATATATATATATATATATATATATATATATATATATATATATATATATATATATATATATATATATATATATATATATATGTGTGTGTGTGTGTCTGTGTGTGTCTGTGTGTGTGCGTGTCTGTGTCTGTCTGTCTGTGTGTGTGTGTGTGCGTGCGTGCGTGTGTGTGTGTCTGTGTGTGTGTCTGTGTATGTGTATGTGTCTGTGTCTGTGTCTGTGATATTTTAACCCTCTAGTCATTGTAAGCAAAATATTTCAGATTTATGTTATGGGAATCACTTACCCTGCGATATTGGTCTGATAGGTCTCTTTCAAGATTTAATATTTCTGAGTTGTTAGGCTTGCTCTTTTGTGAAATCTTAAATGCTGCTCTTACGTAACAAGCTGGTTGTTTTCTGGCGTTTTCATATTTCATATAGAACACTGGACTACGTTCTCTATCCATTGCATTATGATTTTGTTCCCAGATCATTCGACTCGATATTTCCTGAAATAAGAATGTTTACAACTTCAGATCATGTTCAAAATGATAGTTTCGAGTGGGCATGACAGGATCGGAGTCATTTTATTCCATGAACTCAAGAGTTTTGAAATTCAAATATTTCATCAAATGCTAAAAGTCCATGACGTAGTTTTGAAGCAGTGTCATAGTGACAGTTTGTGTGATTTCGTTTGAATGTTTACAAAGTGTTAACTAATAAGGGAAGTATGAGCTCCAACAGAAACGCGAACCTACATAGGCCAATAAAGATTAAGTAACCCAGTAGAAATATTGAATGATGTTATGGTAGGTATTTTGCAAACCTACCATGTCAAAAAAAGTTTTTTTATTAGTAGGAAACACAGTTTCACTGCATTGGAAATACGAGTTAACCACTGGAACAAAACAATGTCACATTGTTGACAACTTCCCAATTTTAAAGTGGCCATGTTGATGAAGATTTTGTATTTATGTTGGATTATTAATTTGCAAAGATCAAGTTAGGTCAGGCTGCATCCTCAGAAAGTGTTCGTGGCGCTATCCAGCCTTGTGTCAGACTGATCATGAATATAACATTGGATCTAGCAAATGGTCTAGCAGGTACACTACGTCGTTTGTAACCTGTACTTGTTACCCAAACTCTTGGTGGGTCTCTCTTCTTCAATTGCCTCAGATATATTACTTTCAGTTGTATGTTAATGATGACAATTACGATGACAGATGTCACTCATAAAACTTTTCCACAGGACAAAATTAAATTTCATTTTAATGATGCTTACCATTGATCCCTTGATTTGCTTCCAGCCATCAGGAGCTACAGAGATCACTTCAGCAACAAGATCACCACCACTGACATCAAATAATAGAGATCCTGTGGCACAACACTTCTGTCTTCCTTCCAAGCTCTCAACTTTCTCAACCACCTAAAATCATCAAAAAGAGAATAAAAGTTCAGGTTATATTCTTGTCATAGATATATCTTCTTCTTTCCTTGTGACTCTTGTCTTTGATTTGTCAGACTTAAATATAACATGTTTTAGATCAACTACAGCTCGTGTTGTTTTGTTGATATCGATAACGCTCTTAATCAAAGTCTTCAAAGGAACTTGAAACATCACAGTTTGATATGTTTATAGATCTGGGAATGTTAAATAAATATGGCTGTTTCACCTAAGATGCGGGTTTTATTTTTACATGCAGCCGACTATCAGAATGTTACATATTATCAACATATGAGGTAAATGCTTGTGTGAAGTTTAGCACTTTGTTAGAGAGGGTGTCTGGTTAGAGAACATGTCAAGATATCATCCATTGCTATTCATAATGTAAAATACTATTTAATGTAATACATGTATCTATTAAGAGGAAAGATGCTCGTTCAAACAGGTACTTACATGATGATCAGCAGGCGTGTCATTCCACACACGAAGATAACACGTGATATAGAACTGGTTATAATCATCTGGTGCCATGTATAATCCTACGCGAAGCTTCTTGCAACCATACTGATGACTACTATAATTCTTAAGTTTGTCTTCATCTGTCATTTGTGCGTGAGATTTTTCTCTTGGTACTCGGGCAAGAGTTCCATTCCTTGCATTGGTAGTACTCGGAGTTGCACTACCAGCCTTGTCACTAAACCCTTCAATGAAGGCCACAAGGGAATCGTCATGAATGAAGCAGTTGGAATTGCCTTCACCACCGAGTCGTTCCCATAGCTGAGGTTCACCAATCTGTGTGCCGTTTGTCATGACACAGAAATCCTGCCATCTGTTGACATCTTGGATGCAGTGTGGGATTGTCAGGATAACTGGCTTAGTGAAGGTTGTCCCTGGTGGCCCACAGTGTACCACGGGAGTCACTTGTACCTTGTCATCAGAGAATCCAGTTCGATCGGTCTTACTCATGTTAAGAAACATGTACAGTTCTCGAAGGTTTGGTTCGTTTGAACTGATTGCTCCAGGTGGTATGAAGAGATTAACACCAGTGTCTTCAATCCTGAGGTGACCCCCTTCGTGATCAAACAGACCAGCAGCGAACACCTTATTGGTGAAGTTAGTTGACAGGAGTCTTTCTTTAGATGCACCTTCAGTGATGGCATGGAACTGGTCTACACAAGCCTTCAGATATAACTCCCCAAGTTGGTTTATGGGGATAAGATTGGGTCTTTGAGGAGGACTGTGTAAGTTGCCTTGCTGTCGAGACGATGGTGGTGTTGGTTGTTGATGTGGTGGTGGTGGTGGTGGTGGTGGTGGTAATGATGCTTCTGATGGTGGTGAATACATTGCTTGTGGTGGTGTTCCAGAGGTTTGACTTTGTAGACAGGCTTCCTCTCCTTCATGGTAACCAGAATCAACGACCTCTCCCAATCTTTGCATACGAGGAGAATCCCTACCAGTTTTAGCAGTAATGCCAGAACCAACTTCCATTGAACCTTCCATTGAACTTGTAGCAGCAGTATCTTGACATGCAGGTCTGTATGCACATGTTGGTTCGGTAGTTTTGTGATGACTTGACTGTATGCGTTCCTTTTCTCTCTGCTTATGGTCGATTCTGTACGACATCGCACATTCATCACTTTGCCCTTGCCATATACTCTAGAAATAGAACAGACGATAAAGTAATGCAATCTAACAACAGCAACATTTCTGAATTATGGAACGCTACCAACATTTCTGAATTATGAAACGCTAAGGAAGAGTGCTCACAACACACTAACTTGTGTTGTAATAATACTGTTTGATACAATGTAACTGTGTATCCAAACTTTAGTATTTACCATTGGCTTATGCATATATATATATATATATATATATATATATATATATATATATATATATATATATATATATATATATATATATATATATATAGTTTTGGTAGTACTGGAACTCTTTCTTGGTTGTAACTCGGAGTTTCACGCATGGTGCGATCATCAGACACTCTGAGTGTCTGATGATCGCACCATGCGTGAAACTCCGAGTTACAACCAAGAAAGAGTTCCAGTACTACCAAAATTATTACGCTCTGCCACTGCGGTATAGAGCACTGTCTTAGCAGATTGATACTCACCGAGTTATATATATATATATATATATATATATATATATATATATATATATATATATATATATATATATATATATATATATATATATATATATATATATATATATATATATATATATATATATATATATTTATATATATATATCACAGAACTGGATTTGTAGGAGTTATAAATTAACTATTAAAATGCTCATTTTCGGTCAAAAGACACAAGCAACCATGGGTAACACTTGACAGTTTCTCTGCCATCGATGATAAGGGTAACAAAGCGTTCACACAACCAAAAACAACATGGTTGAACCATTGTCACATATTAAGAATTGATCATATGACACAGACAGGTTCAGATATATTTCTATGATTTATAAACTTATTAAAACATGTAACAACTAAATATGACCAATCTTCGGAATCTCTGTATGTACAGGAGATGAATGTTATATTTAGATCCATCTATATCTAGGTTCATCTTTTGCAACACTCCTTACCTCTAGCTCTTCTCTACTCGAAGATCTGTTACTCGAAGACAGTGAATCATAACTCCGGCCATCACATTGCCTCTTGAGTAGTTTTGTACGCTCCACGGCATGTTTGGATGGGTGTTCTGATTTCTTGTGCAAACTGGCATTCACATCACTTACTTCTCCAACCTGTTCGTCCTCGAGCTCCAAGTTAACAGATGTTGAACAGGGACAACTCGGAGTCTGGGATTGATAACATTGTGCTGTTCTATCTTCTCCAGTGTTTGTGCTCTCATTAATGACAAAACATGCATCTTGATTGCCATCACTGATGTCATCATTTAGCATCTGTTGTCTTTCCTCTGATTTCCTTCCACCAGATGGGTCCATACAAGCTCCATTCTTTCGACATCTAAACGACTATGGAAGAAAATGTAGAATGTCAGTTAGGAGGATGTTTTGTGATATATATGATATGATCTCAGTTCTTTCCAGTTTTATGTAACAAATCTGACGTAAGAAATATCTTAATCTATGACAGAGGACTTCTTGTGGCTTCATGACATTCCGCGGTAGGGTAAGGGGATGAGAGCAATTTGTCACGGATTCATCTCGCCCCACCCCATCTTCAGTATCACGAGTCCTGGACTTTGTAATCTCTGCTATGGTAAGGGGTAGACCATTCGATATCCTGGGGGGGGGGGGCTTGGAAGATTGGTGGAGAGTCATTATTTTTTTTCCCACCTGCTTGCCTGAGAATTATTTTTTTTCTCCTTCGCCTATGCTGGCAACTTTTTTTTTTCTTTGCTTCTTTGAGATATCCGGATTTTTTTACGTCAACGTTGAACACCTACATTTGTTGCCACAGTTTTCTGTTTGGTTTTCACACAGGGTAATACAGAGAGTAAAAAGATGCTGTTCTATCACACACAGATTTTATTTAGAAAACTACATATTTCATACATGTTTGATTTTCAATTAAATAAACATCATTGACAGTTTTTATGCCATGGTATGATGAAAATACATATCGGAAACTTGATTGGTGAGCTCAGACATTTAGATAGACCGGTCAGTTTCTCCAGCTTGGGGGGATGGGGGGTGTCAGTGTTATTTTCCATTGGGCCAACAAAAAGTCACTGTAGAGGAAAGAGCTTTGAGACTGGGATATGTCTACCTCTTGTGTGAGTGTGTGTGAATAGGGGGGGGGGGTTCAAGGAGTTCTCCCCCTAGAAGCCCTGGAGGATTTTTACTTCTAAAGGCAATGTTTAGGCAATTCACAGACACTTTCAGACAATAATTTACAAACTTTACAAGACAGCTCTAACATGTAAAAAGCAACTACGTGAGGTTGAAACATTTTTTAAATAAAGTTTCATAGCATCTTGACAGTAAGAGGTGGAGGGAAGAACTTTGATTTGAGACTGGAACATGTCTACCTCTTACGGGGGGGGGGGGGTTGTAGGGGGTGTCCCCCTAGAAGCCCTGGAGGTTTTTACTTCTAAAGGCAATGTTTAGGCTATTCACAGACACTTTCAGACAATAATTTGCAAGCTTCACAAGACAGCTCTAACATGTAAAAAGCAACTACATAAGGTTGAAACATTTTTGAAATAAAGTTTCATAGCATCTTGACAGTAAGAGGTGGAGGAAAGAACTTTGATTTTAAACTGGAACATGTCTACCTCTTATGGGGGAGGGGGTTCTAGGGGGTGTCCCCCTAGAAGCTCTGGATGATTTTTACTCTTAAAGCCAATTTTCAGGCTATTAACAGACACTTTCAGACAATAATTTGCAAGCTTTACAAGACAGCTCTAACAATTGTAAAAAGCAACTACACATGGTTGAATCATTTTTGAAATAAAGTTTCATAGCATCTTGGCAGTAAGAGGTGGAGGGAAGAACTTTGATTTGAGGCTTGGACATGTCTACCTCTTATGGGGGGGGGGTCCTAGGGGGTCTCCCCTAGAAGCTTTTCAAGTTTTTTTTACCAATTTTGATGAATCTTATTGTTGGTTTAACGAATGAGTGGCCTCTGGGGTGATGGAGTCCAAGGGGTCTCCCCATGCCAGATCTGTAGTTTTTTGTTTCTATTTAGGCAATTTTTAGGTTATTCATAGCCTCTGAGATATATATTGCCAAGCATCGAAAAGCTAAAGTAAATATAACCTTTTTAAATAGGTTTTCCATGTTATAAAAGTGGGCCTGTAACATTGGTATAGGGGCATTGATATTGCATGAATAGTAAAGTTACTGATGTGTTAGAGCACTTTAGGAGGTCATACCTAGTGTACAATAGAAACTTGAATTTGAGTTTTGGTGTCGATACATGTAGTGTCTGAAATAAGAAGTATATCATCCCTTCTGACAAATTCATACTGAAGAGACTAGAACAATTTAGATTAAGTTCTGTTATAAACTATCCAATAGTAATAGTAATAGTATGAAGATTACCATTACAAAACAGTCAAGTTCACTTTTGCCCCAAAGTGCAAGATAAGTGAAGCACTGATTGTGAAACAGCCAAAAAATTACATGGCATGTTCTGTAACTAGTGTGGTAGCTAGGTAATACATGTATTATATGTATAATTTTATGTATAGTTATGTTTGAACCCTTACATGAAGTAATATTTAAACCATTTATGAAAGAAACAGAGACAAGAACAAATATATATATGTACCACAGGCTAACGAAACTGACTGGTCCCTGACATGTGTTTGAAACTGTTTGTCATGATTTGACAAGTGTCCTGGTTGGAGAGGTACGAGCAGGTTGAACAGTATACTCGAACCTGTGCATCATTTCCCTGTAAAGATATTTTTTTTCTAGCAGCAGTGGTCCATCTTTTTTTTCCATCACCCACTCATATCCGGATTTTTTTTTCAAGCAAATCCACTTGGCATCTTTTTTTTTCCCGAAATCTTCCAAGCCCCCCCCAGGATATCAAATGGTCCACCCCTAATCACATAAAAGTGTGACTGGCACTTACTTCCACGGCACATCAACAAGATTATCGACTCGTTCAGTTAATTTTGCATGCAATGGATACGTACGTGGAATCTTGCAGATAACTGTACCGATCATTTAGCATAAATCATATTCCACTATAATTTGACCTATCAACTTCGTCCATGAAAAAAACCCATGCATGCATTATAAACCTTGTGTATTTTCAAGTGTTGAATAAAAGTGTACTCACTCTGTATTTCATGAAAATTGTCACCATCACCAAAAATACAAAGAGTAGAAGAATCCCAAATACCACTATGACAGTGGAATCGTCTGCTTTACCAACATGACTAGCTTGGGTTTGAATCGTGTCAGCTAGTGTAGTCTGTGTGGTTAATATCGTATTGCCATCTGCTGCTGTCGACTCTTCAACTTGTCCATTCATTGCTGCGTCATAGCTGCATCAAAAGAAAAATGATAAAGTCAAAATGTTTTTTGAAACCAAAAATATTTAGATTAGTTTTTGTTGCCAAAAACCTCTGGAACTGATATATAACCATGAGTTTATAGCCGATGAAATCCATTCGTGTGTATTACTATTTTGTTCTTGATTACATAAACATTCGCATAGGCAAGTCGGATTGTGTACGTGCACGTGATACTTATTAGGATTCTAAATTTTCGCCATTATAGTAGTTTCAGTGTATGTTTCAGTCTGTATAGAGGTCAACCCGTTCTTACATACAGTATGCAAACAAATACATTCTGTCTGTCTGTCTGTCTGTCTGTCTGTCTGTCTGTCTGTCACCTCTCTCTCTCTCTCTCTCTCTCTCGAATTGAATTGAATTGAATTGAATTGAATTGAATTGAACTTAAATTGACTAGCTTAGTGGCATGGAAAAAATACTTGTCTTCAATGTACTTACCTGATACAAACACCAAACGAATTGTCAGGAATACGCTGGTCACCTACATCATATTGAAATGTACCATCGGGACATGTGTGAAAACAACTGCCCATGTATAGATTGTTTTGACATTTTGTACAGATCAATGTGTCTGGAATGTCATTTACACACTCTAAGCAGTCCACTGGACATTCTGAATTGTCGGCATTCACCAACTATGAATGAAAATACATGAATAGATATTTGAAATAAATTGATATTGTTATCATGCACAAATTCTATAAAATGTAAAAACTTGTGCCACCTTTGTGTATGTGTGTGTGTGTGTGTGTGTGTGTGTATGTGTATGTATGTATGTATGTATGTATGTATGTATGTATGTATGTATGTATGTATGTGTGTGTGTATGCCTGCCTGCCTGCCTGCCTGCCTGCCTGCCTGTCTGTCTGTCTGTCTGTCTGTCTGTCTGTCTGTCTGTATGTCTGTCTGTCTGTCTGTATGCATGCATGCATGCATGCATGCATGCATGCATGTATGTATGTATGTATGTATGTATGTATGTATGTATGTATGTATGCGTGTATGCATGTATGCATGTAGATGGATGGATATACGACGAGATCCAATTAATTGTTGACGAGTAGAGAAAGAAATACGTCATCTATATTTCTAAATTCAAATAAGCTATTTTTTGTTTGGGTTGGAATTGACTGCCACTGCAAGATTATAAAATCAAACGCCCCAGAAAAATGGAAAACATTAGTGGTCTTCATCGCAACAACCACTATGCACGAGAAATTTTTAGTTTCGATGTTGCGACATACCAGACCCAAAACAAGACAGATGTCAACCATAAATAAAACATATGGTGTATTCTGGTACAAAGGTGGTGGTACATATATTAGCTTGCCCGCTAGCAGGTATAATATATTGGCAAAGATCTTGCCATAGTGAGCACAGGGAGTTGTCAGAAATTAATGCCATATATTACCTAGTAAGATTTATAGGGTTGTTTTAACGACTAGTTTGTACTA
Source organism: Glandiceps talaboti (assembly GCF_964340395.1). Lineage (NCBI taxonomy): Eukaryota > Metazoa > Hemichordata > Enteropneusta > Spengelidae > Glandiceps > Glandiceps talaboti. Next base: position 7,683,809 of record NC_135560.1, on the reverse strand, counting down.
TAATACATATTCCGAAGTTACAGATATCTGTCGTGAACTTCTCTAACTCTCCGTTTATTGATCGGATTTCTTCCATTAGCTTTGGGAGAAAGAAAAACCTGTGTTGCTATTCACGTGCAATGGTCAGGTGTAATTTTATTGGTTGCATCAGAACTATGGGCAATGTTACTGATAAACAGTACAAGTATTAGGCTGGGATCAGAATTTACGTCAAGGGGTGGCCTGGGGAGAAAGGTCAATAACACTGATAACAACTGATGAAATATTGAGATCCCCCCCCCCAACCTGAAATGATTACCTCCTTTAGAATAACCTTGCGTTTTTGAACTATGTTTTTCTTTTTACAGTGGCCATCAAGAGAAAATAAAATGAATATCACACTATGAAACATTCAAAGAAAATAATTATCTAATGTCTAGTTGAATGCAATAATGTAGACTCTGAATGCTGTGATGTAGCTGGAAATATGCCCCACGAGGACTCCGCTCCGACGACACATAAATTACGAGAACTTCGACGATATACGCGACTTCTTAGTAGCCTACATTTCCAGAGTTACATGTATAGTGACCGTCATGCTGCCCTGGGTCATGCTCGCTACTGCCAGTGTAGTCCTTCTTGCATACGGAGAAATCCGGGACTCGAATCTGACAATTGTCCCTCCTTATTAGGGTTGTGTCAGTAATATAGACCCGTGCACAGTCTGCAAGCAGGACTACTGCCAGTGCTGCCAGTTTTTATTTCAACTGCGTCACAACATGCACGCGTTTAGTTGTATCGTTCAGCTGATAGATCAAGTTTGCATGGGTAGGCGAGGCATCATATTTAGACACAGGGCAAGGCAATAGAAGTTAGAACTACGTACCCTTTTGCATCGTGTATGCCACTTACCTTTGAGACGAAAATCAAGAGGAACAATTTCAGCCGTATGCCTCGACAGGGCATTTTGTACAGCTCGATGTACGAACACTTTTGATATGAGTCGCTACCTAGCTAAAATGTCGAAACAGATTGCAACATTGTTTGTAAACAAAAGAAATGGGAATCCCCTTCTAAATTTAGAAATTACAAAAGGGGGAAAAGTCATAATACCTGGATAAATGTTTAACGATTTTAATAATAAGTATTAGGTTGCCATATACAATATTTGGGCAACTTGAGCCTACAGATAATTTTCAAATGTTAAGAAAGATATGAGGTCACAGCATGGTACAGAATCATGGGACCGCAATTTAAAATCGATATGGAGAAATTACTCTAATATTGCCAACAAAAAGTTGCCGACTCGATTGCCAAAACCAAGTATTACTCTTTGAGATTCATTGCATAGATTTCAAGTCATGCAATCGGGGGTTTTCATATATGCATGTCCAAAGAGAAAACGAAAGTGTAAAAAATGAGTTTGCTTGCACATCATTTTATTTACCGCAAAAAGGAAAATAGAAATGACTTAGCTTGGGGAAATACCGTTTGGGAAATACCCAATTCACTACCAAGCTTGCCAACTAAATAGCGCCACCACTCGTCCATGTGTTTTTCCTTGCTAATATTTTGCGCATGCGTACAACGTACGAGTCTAAATTGGCACAATGGCGGACGTTTTGGATCTTCACGAAGGAGACGAGGAATTTCAGGTCGACGAGGAGTCGGACCGTAAGTATTTTACATTGAAATCGGTTTAGTTTGAAATTCAAATTCAATGTGCACATGGCTTGATATCTTATATGGCCGTAGTAAGAACGATAATGGCGATGTAGTCTTAAAACCTCACCGACTAAAACAAGCGTGGGGACCCAACGTGTGTACAGCAATCGTTGCAAACTGCATGCAGTGATCGTATTTATGACGTTTTGTCGACGTTGTACTGGTGTTACGATGCACAATAGTTTTCAAACCAGCTATACTATTTCTCCTTTCACAGAGGGTATACAGAAATTGAAAGAAAAAGCAAGGAGGAAGAAGGGAAGAGGATTTGGTGGCAGTGGTGGTAAGTTGTTTATTTTGCTGACTTCAAATCATAGATTCGGTAGTGAGGTCTGTCACTGTGGTCAAAAGAAAATAGCCGTACATATTACATGTACAAATAAATTTTTACAGTTTTGATTTTGAAGAAATAACGTACAATATCGTGGTTTACCTATAACAATTGTGTCATTGCCGTTTTCATTTGTGTGTCAACGAGAATTGTACAATGTATGAGAAAGGTGAATATGAATCATTGAATGTGTCAAAATCCATTCCCTCAATAATGATATTTTGTATTCAGTGTACATATGGAATTGAAGATGAATTGCATGATACAACAATTTTGTGACTAAAACTGAATTTAAGAATAGTGATATGAATTTATGAGAGGCTGAGCTCAAGGGGCTTACAATTATTACCCCAGGCTCAGATCAATGGTGGCACAACGATCCTCTGAGGCCCTCTACAAATGTACATTTACATGTACTTCCATCCTCAACTCCCTGGGGAGCATACAATCCATTGCAGCCTCTATACACACTTAGGATTAAAGCACTCACATTGCAACCTCTATCCTACCAGGTCCCCAATTACACAGCTTGGTTGACTGCTGCACAATCGTAGTTCAAATCGAGCCCAAGGACTTTAGCTACATTTGTGTATTCAGAAACTAACGGCAGTGACAGGCTCGAACTGCAACTGGCAGATTCCAAGCCAGCCACTCTTAACTGTTCGATCATCATGCTTCCAATATAAACCTTATGACCATGTAGAAAGGTTATAGCAAGTATTGTGATTTAATATTTCATTATATTTCAGAAAATAGTTACTTCAGATTTTGAATAACCTGATTTGTTTATAGTCTTTTTAAAATGACAACATTTCCAATCAATTACATCATGGTATACTTTTAAATCTTGTTCTAGATTCAGGTATTAAAACTTCCAATGAAGACTTTGAAGGAATGGAGGTTGATGTTAGTGAGCAGGGTCCACAAAGATGTAAGTACAATATCAGATTTGTTTGTATAAAAATAAATGCAGTGAAAGGAATACTAGTAGTGTGCATGTATTTGAGTCTAATACAAGAAATACATCTCTATTTTCTTACCAGGAGTTGATAAATGGTAGAGCGACAAGAATATTTTTGAACAAGAGAAAATGTCATGTTTAATCTCAATGGTTTTCATGAAACCCATATGTGTGGGGTTGAAACTACTACTGTATAAATGTGTAGGGAAAGCTGTGTATACAGCATTAATTTGTTTATTTTTAATTTGTAACTTTTTTTTCAGCTGTGGAAGGGTGGATATTATTCATAACTGGAGTACAGGAAGAAGCCACAGAGGAAGACTTGGTTGATTCATTTGGGGAACATGGGGAAATAAAAAATATTCACATTAATTTAGACAGAAGAACAGGATTTCTTAAAGTAAGTTTGTCTTTCATTGGATGAAAAGTGTCATTTCAGACAGATTGTAAATAATGAGAACTCTTCTGAGATTGTAAATAATGAGAATTCTTCAGAGTAAAGGTGTATGTATGAAGAGTATTAATGTGTGTGTGATCATGTGGGGAGGTGTTAGTCAGACATGCAGTTTACTGTTTGTATGATACTTTCACTTTTTTTTGAAATTTGTTGTGTAGCTTTTTGAATCACAGTCAGTCTATTGAGGGTTGTATTTATTTCAATACTGAAGATATCAGTAGATAGCTTTAATACAAACATTAATTCTTGTTGGGTATGTTATTAGTGCCAAACTCCCTCTAACTTTGTAGTAGGAAACTCATGTCTACCACAGATATCCCACACAGTGGAGACCCTCTTAACTAAGTTGACATGCCAGACCCTTGATACAGCATTTTCTGAATCTATTATTGTACCAAAAGTTGTTGTTACTGCAACGTGGGGAGTCATGAGAAAACCTTCTTTGTATCATTTCGACTGTCAACAAAAATATGTCTTTTTATCGGAGAGCACATTGCCAATGTATTAGTACTGAGCTTCTGTGAGACTCTTTTAGTTGATTATGTGAATGATGGAAGTGAAACTTTGTGGAGGGAGGCAGAGGAGTTTGAATCCTCGTTCTCCCAACTTGTACTTAGTTGTGTAAAAACAAATAACACAACACAACACCCCCCCCCCCCCCATACTATTGTATGTGTTTGCAACACGTATACACTCTATGGCAATCAAAAACAAAATAGCAAAATAACTTCATAAATTATTTTCTTTTTTTGCAAACATTAGGGTTATGCTTTAATAGAATATGAAACATTCAAAGAAGCGCAAGCAGCTATGGATGCATTGAATGGTACAGAGATCTTAGGACAACCTATTTCTGTAGACTGGTGTTTTGTTAGAGGCCCACACAGTGTTGCCAAGAAAAGGTAAGTTAACACAAATTCAATAAATTTGAAATTTCTGCAGTGCCAAACTCCAGAGAAATGTTCTGTTCAGTAGTACTGAATGGCTTTGGTGAACAAATAAGTCTTCAGTTTTGTTTTGAAAAAAATCCAGAGTGCAGGCTTGTTGAATGTCTATGAGTAAAGACTTCCCTACTTTGTGAACTGTAGTTTTCTTCATTCATGTCATAAACTCGTGGTAAGTAACACTTTAGAGAGGCAATAAACATAAAATGTGATTATCATTTGGCAATACAATACCAAAATAATGATACGAGCTTCTTTTTTGTGCCATATTTTATTTTAGCCCACTCTGAAACTATTCCATAATTGTGAACATAATTTTTTTTTACTGAAGTGTAGTTCTGTAGTAAACATATATGTATTAGATAAACTAAACATGAATTTCACATGAGGTCCACACAGCATAGAGTCTGAGAGAATTTGTTATAAACTTTGTATATTTTCTGTACACCTGCCAAATTATTGATAATTTTGTCTGTTACAGGAGTAGCCGAAGACGTTAAGACTCTGCTGACAATCACAAACCACGTCAATTTTATATATAGTTATGTCCCTTTTTAAGAATATTTTTCCCCAAAAGACTGTATATAAATATTATACTGCAAAGACTTGTTTGAGTTTCCTCTGGTTAGTGGTTATATATACTGCCAAGAATGTGAAAGTTTGAATCAGACAGTGAGGGAGAATGTACCATTTTGACTAGTAGTAATATTCGCTTTTTTGTAATTTTTCAAGAATTGCTACATAACTTGCTTGTAAGTGGCTAGATCTGTTAAAATAGAGATGACATTCACATGAGAGGTGTGTTTTGTGTCAGTGAGAAGATTGGAAATTACCAGTAATAATGTCTTTTGAATAGGTAGTCTGTGAGGGCGCCCTCGTGCATCGGCTTACCCCTCTCCCTGACAAGGAAAGCCTGATTAGGGAACAATACAACATGTATTGCAGTAGTGAAAAGCTAACTTCCTTCTGTCAACTGTAGGTGAAAGGTCAGAGGTTAAAGTTCACACATCCATATCTGTAATGGTGCCTCTTTAGAACACTCATAATATGCTGATAAATCTCAAAGTTAATATTTGACGTTCAGAAAATGATTCCCATAGTTCAAGGATATTTATGTTTTGACCATATTTGGTACCTACTCGATCTTGTCATTTTGAATTGATATAGTATTTCATGAAATGAAGTTGCTGTGTAGCATACTTCTGTTTACTAGACCAACTTTGTTTTAATTTTTTTTTTGCTTTGTGACGAATAAAATTAAAAATTTTATTTGTTGTAGTTGTGATGTATGGAAGTTGATTATTGTTGTATGAATCTTGGCGAAAACATAGCTCTGAATACATTGCAAACATGTCCTGATGGTGACTGTCTTTTTCTGTTTCTCATTACCCAACCACCCCAAATTTTGAGCTCCAACATAAAAATAAAAAATATTGCCTGCCCTAAATATTTCGCAAAACAGCACCCTCTCTGGCAAGAATAAGGAAGTGTCTGTCTGGACTATTGATGTCATCTACAGTCATGGCAGCAACGATGATACTTGTTCACGAACAGAGCATATCTGTCATGATGGAAGGTATTCAAGAAGGGGCCTGAGAACATACCAATTGTGTAGAGAAGTTGGGAAAGGGTTTGTTAACCAGGAATCCAATAAAAGAGAGGAGGAAAAGGAGATGAAGACAAACATGAAGACTTACTTTTTACTTTTTTTAAAATTAAATCGTTCGACTGACCCATACCATAGCTGTTATGAGAAAGTAATGAACAAAAAAAAATAGGGTCACCCAGATCAAATATGTATTCCAACAAGCATTGCATTACTGATGCACCACATCTGTCATCAAAATTTCCAGTATTACAGTGAATTTCTTCAGACATCATGGAAAATGTGTGTGTCAAACACCTGTCATCATCTTTAATACTACATGGATAAATAGTTACTACCCTTCAGACGTCATTGCTGGCCTCTTATGTATGAATATGAATTAAAGAAATACCATAAAAATGTCTATTTTATACTTGATAAAGTGACCATATGGATGACTGGTATTCATTTTGGATTTTCAATTTGTGTATAACAACTTAAACAATTTGAAAAGAAAAATATGAAATTGCATTGACAGAGTGCGTGATTGTAGATAAAAAAATTACAAAAAGGTAGAAAGTAACAATTTTATGATGCAATAAATACTGTAGTCCTAGATATTTTCGCTACTAGTAAAATTTGTAATTTTACAGTCTGCAACTAGTTCTCAAAGATTAATTTTGACTAATTACCAGACTGGTACATTGTTTTCATATACAAAGAAGGCATTTTAGTCACTATTTATTTTGTCATTTTTGTTTTCAAGCGAAAATAAGTGTTCAGTGAAAATTTCCAGGTTTACAGTATTTTACATATTTTTTTTTGCAATTTATTTTAAATTACATGTTTTTTAGAGTAGATTAATTCCAAAATAAACTTACAGACCGAATTCTCATCCATATAACCACATGCAAATTAATTTTCTCGACGCAATTGAATGGAAAAGAAAGACAAAACTTTTATTGTACACAGTAATATACTTTAAAAAGCTGAGAACATTTACAAAATATGTGTACACACTCAAAAATCTGTTACTATTATATTACAAGACTGTCATGAAGTGACAGCTAGGGGACACATATAGTGGGGTGGACCTACACTGGTCAAAGGACATTAACGGTGCTAAACCAAGATGAATCTTGCTGTAACTCCCTAGCTCGTTTTACAAAAATATGTAAATATGATAGGTTCCCCTAACTGCAGTCTTGCTGACATGTATTGAAACTAATTGACCATTACAAATAATTATATAAGTATATTTACAAAGAGGCTATAATTCTGACCAGCCAACCAGAATGACATGTATATTTGGACATGCATATGAAATATATTTTCATATCTCTGTCAAGATATCTGCAACGTAAGAAGTGTCAAAAAATTATACTTTGGTATTCTTGTCAGAGTTTGTACTTTCCTTTCTTTCAGGTGTAGATTATTTGACTATGACGGCACACAATACTGCCACAGCACAAAAATGTGCCACAAAAGTTCAACTAGGGTATCTTGGATCAGGTCAAGGGTCAACTGCATAGGATCTATCCACTACGAAATTTTTCTGCCTTCTTGGCATCACCAGCTGCTGCTGCTGCTGCTGCACTTTGACTATCTCTGTATTTCTGTAAAGTCTCCACCTCTGATCTTAGCTTGTACCACCTATCCTGCATACGTACTTGTCGAACACTTTGTTGTGATAACCTGAAAGTTAAAAGTTCATCAATTATTGTGTATGCATACTTATATGGACTATCATGTTCTCTATATAATATACCACAAACCTCAATATTTTCCCTACAAGAAAGTTAAATGTGGTATGTCATGACCACACACATGAAACTTTAACTTTACCTGTATACTTTAAACAACTTCATCCTGATTTCTAACATATCTCTTTCTTAAGGTAATACCTGGCAATGCATAGATTATCACACCTTGTACCTTACTATTTGTAAGGAACCCTGGTAATAGCCTGGAATCCATGTGGATGGTTTTTTTTTACTCGAATTCTGTTTTTGTGATGGGAAATCAAAATTTGAAAACCCCATCCGCATGGATTCCAGGCTACCCTGGTTAAGTGATTGGGGAACTCAAGTAAGTTGTACTTGGTTATCACCGTTAGCATAAAATTGCACCAAAATACCAAATTGAAGGTAAACTTTAGTGATACATACCTCTCCACTAAAAGATCCTCCACTCTCTTATCTGCTGTGACATGCACCATGTGTGGTTGTGACTCTGGAAGTCTCTTCCAGTACTTGTCTAGAGTTGGGAAAGAACGCAACTGGAACACAAAGAGTGATGTCATACCACTATTTGGTATGTAGTCTTCATTGGGATCTAGTTGAGTTCCTGCACAAAGAAAACAGATTTTATCATTTTCAGAATCTGTGTATTTTGAAGTCAATTATTTTCTTATGTTTTTCAATGCAGACAACTGTCTGAACTGAATTAAATTGAATTTTCGTCAACATTCATAATGGTAGCTTCAGTAATTTGCTTAGGGTAATGTGTGTTTTCATTTGCCTGTGGTGAGATAGCCATGTGCATATATTTACTGTGAAACCTCATATTCATGGGGTTACCTACTCTTTAAAAAACAAAATCATTTGAAAGATGTGTCATTGAGGGTGCTCAAGAAACGACAGCAAAATGGAACACCCATAACAAGAAATATGAGTGACCTAAGGGGGCTTTGTCATTACAACTCACTAGATGAGTAGTGACAAAAACCCTCAGGTCATGAGTATTTTCCAGCTGAATAAAGAAAAATATTGGTGAACAACATAATTATATGAGCGCCAGTAATATCAAAGAAAAATGGGGAAAGTAATGGTAATTTTGAACATTTTGACTCATATATCGAACACAACAGAACAGTGATGTAGACATGCATTGTTGTGGCATAGAATAACCAGGGTATAAATTCCATTTTTTTGTTCAACTTGGCTTGTGTCTGGTAGAATGATAAACATGTTCTCAGCTTACCTTTAATGTATAACATTTGTCCTTCTGCTCCAACGCCTACTATAGGAGACCACGGTGAAGTAGTTTTATGTGTTTTTGGTAGAGTGACTTCACACAGTGTTTGACATGTGGTTATATCATGTAACATAGCCTCACTATTCTGTTTGACAATTAAAACCTAGTGGTATACAAAGGAAAAAAAAGTCATGTTACGACATGTGTATGAGAAATTTGTTAGTTTGGGAGATTATAAGGTGTCTTGTGCTGCAGTCAAAATTAAAAACACAGCATGCTGTCATGTATATTGTTGATACCATTGTCTCATATGAGGCATGTTATGTATTCATTTAGCAAACAGATAATAGCAGAGTCTAAGTGATCCTGTTTCACAGTACGGCATGGCTGAGAGTTACAACTAGTATTGGTATCACAGCTCCTAATTTTTGCAGCGGAAGTATTTGTATCCATACAGAAATAATTAAATAGATAAATAAAAAAAATAATAAATAAACAAATAAATACATAGTGCATGATGAGTTAATCATGAACTTTACAACATAGAAACTTGTCATGTGTTGTGAGTTAGCAACATTTATGTAATATGTTCATTGGAATAACACCAGAGGGCGCTATTCATTGGAAAGGTTGTAGTTCTTGATACATCCAATAGCATTTTACCTCATGCTAGAGGGTCAAAATAGAACGAGAAGGTTGACATATTCTCAGTACCTGTAATAGCATTTCACCTCATGCTAGAGGGTCAAAATAGAACAAGATTTATTCTTACACACACCTTGGTGTATAGTGTGTGGCACAGAAGAGAATGTGTCGACAAGAAATTGAATGTTCACGTATGGATGGTAAAATTCCAAATCAGGTACCGAGAATTGAGGAGACAAAATCTATAATACTAACCACATGTGGAATTGCTGGCAATGGTTCTATCATGGAAAATGACTGTTCACTGTTAGATTGCCTGCAAAAATAATGTGAAAAAACAAGTGTCAATCTCCAAATTGAACAATGGTCCTAAAGAATGTTCATGTCATGCCAGCTGGACAAAATATCATAGTAAGTTTCAACAAACATATGAATGAGTACTTCCGGTTAAAACAAAGTCAAATTGTTTAATTTAATTCTACTACTGGTAAGACTTCTAGATACAAAATGTTGAACTTAGAGTGTCTCGCTACATTATAAATTGTTCTCTATGTATGCTTTGTTAAGTACAGGAAGCAAATAACCCAGATTTCTCCACTTATATTTACCAAGGTTCCAAAATTTAAGTTAAAACACTGTCAACCCACTCGTTACCAAGGTGACCAAACCTTAGCAGAACACTTGTCTACTTACCGTCCACTAACGGTGATAATGTTGAGGTCATCACCACCTCTTCCACATGGTACCAGCTGTACAGTGCCATCAGTAGAACCTACCAGTAGTCCTGATGCTGTGGGTGTTGGATATGGAGGGTAATCGGCTAGTGATTGGGATAATACACTAGGATTCAGAAAGTGGAGGTAACTGATGTTGCCTGTGGTTGTCACTCGATGTGTTGTTATGGGAACACCTAGGATTAACAAAGGTGATGGTTTGAATTATTATTTTTTATTCCACTTTATTTCCATATACAATCCCTTGGAGATGTGATTTTTAGGACACAAAAAACAGAATATGAAGAGCGCCCTCACATGGTTAATTTGATTGGTGGCAAAATTGACAACAGACAATGTACCAAGTGGTCATTCTTGAAAATAGACTAGTGCCACACAAGGGCACCCCATATTTAGGAAAATTTACAGCTAAAATAGCATGCAAAAAACAGTCAACAAAATGCAAAAAAAAACAGTCAACAAAATGTGACTTTAACAAGTCCAGGAGTTCCTGACAATAATGTGACCTCAAGCAAAGTAAGTAGCATCTTTGGACTTATTGAAAATGCCATAAACTTTTGCCATGAAATACTGGAAAAAAAATTTTTTCTTCAAAAAAGCCAACAGTACTCAACTATCACAGTTCTTGTCCAAAAGCTGCTTCTGAACAGCACTCCTAGTGACGAAACTATAGAATCTTTTGTCTTTCTGATAGCTGGCATTGTATGATTCATGTTATTTATGCTAAAAGGTCTGGTTACTTACCTATATATTTGTCCCACACAACAACAGTTCCATCTTCCAGTCCTAAAGCAAGCAATGAAGTATCTTGACTCGTGGCAATAGCTGAGATTGCACACGCATTGGGCCACAACATATCTGGTTTGTGTTCAATATCTGTGGAAAGGTGAGTTGAAAACACATCAAGAAAAAATCGCAGACAGAAAAACAGAGTGACAGTTACAGTCGTGTCGGTCACCCTCATTACCATTACCCCTCTCAGAAGTCTAATGAGGGCAAATAGTCACAGAGTACAATGAAAATTTGATGATATTTCAAATACATAATTAACAACACTCCTTATTCCTTTGGGGTTTTTGTAGACTAAACAAACACATTTTCATTACCGATGGTTTGTCACCTAGTGCAAATGTCTACAACTTACAAGATGATATATTTATATTCGTGAGTATGTACAATTTCATATGTACAAACACTGGCACGGCATGAAGTTTGTAAAATATACACAGAAAACTACTGAATGCTTAACTAACACAGTAAATATCACAGACATCTATATCATGACTAAAGCCAACTCATTCCTTGTTGAGAGGGAAATAGTTCATATGCATCACTAGCAAAGACTATGTTCTAACTAACAATATGGCATAGTTATGGTACATCACGAGAAGAGACTGTTCTAACTAGATATAGCAAATAGTTGATATATCACTAGCAAACACTAACTAGCAATAGGAAGTAGTTAAAATTATGAGACTAACTAGCAATAGGAAGTCGTTATGACACTAACTAGCAATAGGAAGTAGTTATATCTCAACTATATATCACTAGCAAACACTGACTAGCAATAGGAAGTAGTTATGACACTAACTAGCAATAGAAAGTATTTATGACACTAACTAGCAATAGGAAGTAGTTATGACACTAACTAGCAATAGAAAATAGTTATGACACTAACTAGCAATAGAAAGTAGTTATGACACTAACTAGCAATAGAAAGTAGTTATGATACTAACTAGCAATAGGAAGTAGTTATAACACTAACTAGCAATAGGAAGTAGTTATGACACTAACTAGCAATAGGAAGTAGTTATAACACTAACTAGCAATAGAAAGTAGTTATAACACTAACTAGCAATAGGAAGTAGTTATAACACTAACTAGCAATAGGAAGTAGTTATAACACTAACTAGCAATAGGAAGTAGTTATATCTCAACTATATATCCCTAGCAAACACTGACTAGCAATAGAAAGTAGTTATAACACTAACTAGCAATAGGAAGTAGTTATGACACTAACTAGCAATAGGAAGTAGTTATAACACTAACTAGCAATAGAAAGTAGTTATAACACTAACTAGCAATAGGAAGTAGTTATAACACTAACTAGCAATAGGAAGTAGTTATAACACTAACTAGCAATAGGAAGTAGTTATATCTCAACTATATATCCCTAGCAAACACTGACTAGCAATAGGAAGTAGTTATAACACTAACTAGCAATAGGAAGTAGTTATAACACTAACTAGCATAGGAAATAGTTATAACACTAACTAGCAATAGGAAGTAGTTATAACACTAACTAGCAATAGGAAGTAGTTATAACACTAACTAGCAACAGAAAGTAGTTATGACACTAACTAGCAATAGAAAGTAGTTATGATACTAACTAGCAATAGGAAGTAGTTATAACACTAACTAGCAACAGAAAGTAGTTATGACACTAACTAGCAATAGAAAGTAGTTATAACACTAACTAGCAATAGAAAGTAGTTATGACACTAACTAGCAATATGAAGTAGTTATAACACTAACTAGCAATAGAAAATAGTTATGACACTAACTAGCAATAGAAAGTAGTTATGACACTAACTAGCAATAGGAAGTAGTTATAACACTAACTAGCAATAGAAAATAGTTATGACACTAACTAGCAATAGAAAATAGTTATGAGATATCACTATCAAAGACTATGTTTCAACTATTGTTTGGTAGTAATTTTTGCTGCCTATTAATGATACCTATTGTATTGAAGTATACTTAATTATCACTTGCTGTAGACAGAACTTGACTCCAGTATTCAAATTAACAAATTCCATGACATAACAGTGCATGCTAAATGTCATGAAAACCTGATTATGGAATCAACAATGGCAGGAGATGACTGCCATCAAACATATGAGTACAGGTGAAAGTGTGCCAGTAGCAATGCAACAGAGTGATAACACAGGTGTAACTAAGCAGACAACATGGGAGGTGGGGTGGGGGGTAACTAGCGACGTTATCGAGTGTATCACTGCAAAATTCGCATGTCAGATTTTCTATGATGTACCTAGTGACACTGCAAGACAGGGTGATTATGTGGTTACACACATGACATATGAAGCAACATGTCCCACAATACGCACTGCCAATACAAGTGAGTTGCTCAATACATTGCCAATATAGCCTGTGTTTGATCAGTGTGTTTACATAAGTCATTGTGAAGCTGGTGTACAAGATGGAAAAACCATTATGTGGCCTAATACAGCATCGGTATTTTTGTAATACATACAGAAAATGAATTTATTTAGGCTTTGATGAAAAAACATCAAAAAATTTCTGAGCAGACTTGAAAAATTATCTGATGAACATTTTGAACATCCTTACATGAAATGAACATGACCTTGTGGATTATATAAAGATTTGCTGATCAGATCTGCTCTCATGTCAATTAAACTTGACCAACTGTACTATGTCAAGAAAGAATGAGAGGACTGAAGGTGCTTCCACACTTAACTTGCACAATATGTAAATAACCTATTCTATATCTGGTAATGTATTAGTCTTGGTTACCCAGACTCTCACCACTGGGGCTCTACTATGAGGCCACCCAGACAAGAGTTGTGGCAAACGTAATCCAACATTGCCCACTCCGGATCGCTTTCTGAGAGCAGTGCATGCTGGGGAATACTTCACATCTAACACAGGCAGGCTGAATGATCAGGTACCTTCGCAACAGGTTATCATATCTCAAATGACTGATACATCTTAATTACGATGAACAGGCCTCGTAAGACCATTGTTCATGAAATGGAAGAAATACACTCTGTGACTTCCGGTGCAGGCGACTTTGGATTATGTTTCTCCAGACCTTCATCTGGGGGGTCTCGTAGTAGAGTCCCCAGTGGTGAGAGTCTGGGTGACAGATACTAGTAATGTATAGATGTTATACATGCTATTGATATGTTTCCTTTTAAAAAAACTACTTGGATTAAAGTGAAAAAGTTGTCAAGAAAATTGAATTCAATAATATAAATGTTACTGATAACAATTCTTGCAGTTATTATTGCTGACACAGCGAGATGGACACTCTTACAGACCCACACCCAAATCTAACAACATGCACATACATGCACCCAAAGAAAACCAACCCCGCAAATGCACCCACAAACATGTACACGCCACAAAAACACCCTCCAAACATGGAAACTAAAATTTATCTGTTACAGGGGAGGAAAACTCATGCACTGTTGTTAGTAAAAGCTTTGAATGATAGTTTCTGGCAGAAAACTTGATCAGCTGGTTTGTGAACACTTCACCTCGGCAACATACAGGCAATAATGTCATTTGATGATAAGACATAGGGTGAAAAATACAAAGGAAAGAGTGTCTGTAAAGTGATTGTAACACTAACTCCCCCAAGTGTGCAGGTGTCTGGGAAAAGACGACAAAATGGGGAGAAGTGAACTTACCCACAATACTAGAACGCTTGTCGGTTGGAGCTTCACACAAATATTTATAAAGAAAGAGAGAAAAAAATATAGAGACCATATACAGTGCATTTGATTATCATTTAGGCATGATGTATGATTAGTGATGAGAGCAAGTTGCCATAGAAACACATGGTTTTCTGTTCCTCATCTTTCATCCTCATTTGGAATGTAAAAGGATACATGGTAGATCATAAATATCACAAATATCATAAATGAAAGAGTGGTTATGATATTCTCAGAGGGCATTCAGTTTTTCAAGTTTTTTAATTTTCTACTCAAAATTGTTTTTTGATGTGGCCTTTTCCTTAGCTTTTTTAAACATCAAAGTAACATATCATTCACTATAAATATGAGAAACCGGAAACCAGCATCCCCCTTGGCGCTAACCATGTCAACCCTCTAATCCATGCATTATGGTTGGCTCCAGTTGTCATGGCTACATGCCTAATATTTACATAATGCGATATTCATTTATCGCTATGGCAATGACAATGGCAGTGATGATAATGATAACAAGGAGAAAGAAACATATGACAATGATGATGATCAGTTGCTGAAATTTGAAGTTTGCATGCATTATGACCATATACGTTGCAATTTAGAAACAAAGACATGCATTAATTTATATCTAGTGTAAAGTTTCAATCACCCAGCTTACGTTTTTGATAGTGTACAAATTAACAATTTTGCTTTACCCATTACATGAGTTGATTTCTCATTTGGTTGGTTTGTTACTAGGGAAAGTAGTGTATACTAAAATAGTAGATGGACTTTTGGCAAGCTAACACAGACACAAACTACAACTACTATGATTATACCATGCTTATTGCAAAGTTGAACAAAAAATATGGAATACTCTGGTTGTTCTATGTCACAACAACGCGTGTCTATCTCACGTTAAAACGTCACTAATTCTTTCGTGACCTAAGGGTTGTCAGACGAGTAGTGACAAAGGCCCCTTAAGTCACTCTCATTTTCCTTGACTGAAGGATGAAAAATATTGGGAAATGAAATCTAATTACGACATGTTGATATAAGCTATCAACAGCAGTTGATATAATTACACTCAAAATAGGGTGTTGCCCCTGATAGCCATTTTTATTTTTGATAGCGATCTTCTAGTGTACAGTTTCAGGGATTTCCAGTGGTTACAATATCGTGATTACAAGGTGATTATAGCCTGCATATAATTTAAGGACAGTGCGTGGCATTCACCCTCTTGTGTAAACTACGATATGTAATGATAGTAGCTTTAGTTTGTGTCCATCTCAGTTTGCCGATAGTAACTTTTCCGCACTATTATTTTCATTAGCAAAACATACGCTATATTATTAATGTTAAAACTTAATTATGTATCAAAACTTGCTTTGAAGTACAGAATTTTATGAATCAAAATTATTGATATAACATCCAAATATATTCCTAGAATGAAATTTTTTTTTTTAAGATTACATATTTCACCTGCATATGACTGACAACTGATTTGTAACATTTCAATCAAGTCTATGTATACTATTAATATTGGAATTTGTGTCAAGAAAATTTTAATTATGAATTTTGGATAAGTTTGATGGTCAACTTTATTGCAACTTTGGTCTTCTGTGATAATAAATATGATCGAATTTATGGAATTTCAACAGCAAGTTTTTTTTTGTATTGTTCAGCGGTTTTTGGTAAATTTAGGTTCAGATTATACCTACCTTTAGCAGTTTTTAGCAGGTTATAGTGATAAAGATTGGTACTGCCAGTCCATGCAACTGCTACACTGTTTGGTCTGCATGCTGTAGCAGCTGACTCTAAACCAGCAGGTAGCATTCTGCCTGCATTCAGAAATACTAAGTTGGGATATTGCCTGTTACAGAAAACAAACAAATGTAAGAATTCTTACGGATGTGGCTGCTTTACCGATACAGTAAAAATCAACACTTAGAAATACTAAGTTGGGATATTGCCTGTTACAGAAAACAAATGCATGTAAGAATTGTGTTGGGTATGGCTGTTTTAGCCATACACTCAAAATCAACATTTAGAATTACTAAGTTGGGATATAGCCTGTCAAGGGAAAAACAAATATCCATGCTCGGAAGAATATGGGTACTTCAGTTGTATACTAAAAATCAAAACATGCAATATCATGTCATGAAAAAAAGAACTCTGTTTTCGCATACACTCAAAATCAACATTTAGAAATACACTACATGTATTACTATTAAAGTCACGATACTGTAAACCTAGATATTTTCGCTACTAGAAAATTTTGCGATTTTACAGTCTTCAGCAAGATCTCAAAGACTAATTTTCTCTAATTACCAGACTAGACTGATCTATTGTGTTCATGTACAAGATGGCATTTTAGTCACTACTTATTTTTGCACTTTTGCTTTCCAGCAAAATAATTGAAAATATGTCATGAGCAAAAATTTCCAGATTTAAAGTATTACCTGTCACAGAAAATAGACAAACAGAAGTTGAATTATGACGGTTGAATGGTTAGAGTTGTCAGTTTCGAATCTCCAAGTTGCTGATTCGAGCCTCACTGCTGCCATTTGTTTCTGAATGGCAATAGTCCTTGGGCAAGATACAAACTTAGATTGTACTCATACCAATACATCTTGTCATAAGACACAAGACATAAGACCTGGAAAATTCATCGAATCAAACACTGCTTACTGAAATACATTACCTTGGCCTTCCTGTATCCTTGTCAGCATCTTTTGGTAGAAATTGTAGGTCTTTTTCATGGTGGATATTGAAAGCAGTTTTTCTCAATTCTAGATGAGGTGTTAATATGACATGGTTACTTCCTGAACCAATCACTGTACCATCATCTATGGTCTTGAAAGCATTCTGTGCTGACGATGCATTGTTACCTATATTTTTAAAAAATAGCGATATTGTAATGAGAGAATTATTTATTTATAAACCATCCATCAGGCATTGCCCAATAACAGGAGGAGGGTTCAGTGTTAGTGCAGGAGGAAACAAGAGTACCCGGGGAAAGTCTGTGTTGTTAGGTAGAGTCAAACTGAATGACACTCTTCTTACTTACAGCGTGGTAAATTTAATCAAACCCTGAATGGGTTCGAACCCTGACCACAGTGGTAAGAGGCAAGTGGTTTAACCACTCGGCCACCGACAACCCAAGTGAATTGTAACTGGAAACAGAGTATCATCTTGCTCAACAAAAAGTCTTATTTTATTACTACATTTTATCACCTGATGAAAACAATAGAAGTGAAAGAGAATTTCAATTTGGTGTTTTTTGGCAATCACACTAATGTTAAACTGTAAAATACATCTTGTCGTTCTGCCCTCACCGGTCTCCTTTCTCATAATTTATGTGACGTGATATCATGAAATGACTCCAAAACCCAATGTTATAAAAATACCTTTATTTCCTGGATTCCCCTTTAAATCACTCTATGAAAAAATCTGTTACGATACATAAATACATTATAATACGCTTGGCACATCTGTCAGCATACATCAAGTGAGAGTTTTTACATAACCAGATTAGTTGACTCTTGTTGGGACAGACAAAACATATTTCAATCTTCTCCTACTGGTAAACTAATGTCCAGATAGAAGAAACAACAACTTAGAGCTGCAATGGTTGTTTGTCCAGCTGTTATAGCTTGTCTTGCAACTAAAATTCTACCACAGCACATTCATTTCTACTATAATTCTGACAACTCTTCCAAGAAGATACAGTCTCAACTACACATATAAAGGTTTTTTTTCTTCACTATTTGGGCTAATAAACTTACCAGTCAGAGGAACTGGTGGTTTGATTCGTAGCACCATGGACGGTTTAGATAGATTGCCAATATTAATCTGAGCTACACTTTGAGAAGGTGGAGCAGCTGAGGACGGTGGTAGGGGTGATGCTCTTGGTGACTGTGGCTTTGGAGAACTTGGTGACTGCAAAAAGAATGTGTTTTATTTAGATAACATTCAACTCATCAAATCATATCATATCACATTGCATTGCATCGCATCACACCACATCATCTCACCTCACATCACTCCACCTGTAACTAAAAGATTTTTTTGTTATAAAAATTTCACCGAGAACTTTACTGACATGTTAATCCGCATCAAACACCCAACTTGTGATATGATGAGAACTTCAGTTGCCATGGCAACAAGTATGTGTCAAAATGTTCATGCTCTTGCTGCATTTTATATAGTCTATCAGCTAGCTCTCGGATGTTCTTCCGATAAAATACGACACACAGCCGAACAACGCTATCGAGGATGGAACATCCGAGGTCTAGCGAATGTCATCAGGATATAAATAACTGCCAATCAGAGAACCGTATTAGCGACAAGCACAAACAGAGGACAATAGCTAAATTTTCATGCATATTCATCTTAAGGAGGGGCTTGTAAAAATAACCACCAATGCGTTAACTAAAATGTGTGAATGACAACGTCTACACACTCATCAAACACAATTACCAAAAACTGATAAGACATAGTAATGACATAAATGTGTTTGTCAACACCTGCATGCAGAGATTGAATATATTAAAGTATACTAGTATATATGCATATATGGCCCAGCCCACCGCTTATCGTAATCTCAATGGAATGTCCGGTCTGAAAATGACATTCGCTAGACTGTTCGGGCAAGCCCTCAGATGCGAACTTCGTTCGCTTATAGTTATAGCATCGAAAGAAAGCCCGAACGTCTAGCAGCAAGACTACATTTTATACTACTAATCATGTCAATTTTGCCTCAAGGTCAGAATTATAAACTCTTCCTGATGACAAATTTCCAGGTAAGTTTGTAGGCTGCACATAGAATTTTAACAAATTAAGCAACACTACCAAATTGCCTTGAGAAAAAAAATCACAAAAAATAAAAATCTTTCTTTTTTTTAGTTCATCTTTGATAGTCTTTCCTGTTGACTGTTGTATTTGATACTTTGACTGTGAATCTTACTGATCGTGATGTCCTTGCTTCATTATAGACAGAAGGGTACAACGTAAGCTGCATTACTGGGACAAGCCATTAGCCAAGCAAGTGGACTTGTTATCAAAGAGTACCAATATTTACACATGTGATGATGGGCTCTTACATAACACAAGTAAACAGCTGTAAAACCTCTATTCGGCCGTCTGCATGGACTGCAATTGAGGCAAACCTTATCTCCGTCTTATATCAGTTGTTATCAATTTATTAGGCTATTATAAGTAACGCTACAAACAGCTTTAGAGATGCAAACAACTTTTATGACACCCGTTTTCGCCAGGCAAGCCCGCGGGTTTGTTGCACTTGGACCGCTAATGGTTTGTGACTGTCATGGTGTATGTCTTACTAGACTGTAAGATATGTCATCTTGCTGTGCCATCATCGGCTTCTCTTTTGAGAGATAGGCCAATGCATGAGGGTACCACAACATGTCATATCGTACAGAATACATGTATGTCTTACCTGACTTCTGCTTCCAGCAGTTTTGTCTAATGCCTCTAGACTTGCAGCAGCTACAGGACCTTCTGATGGATGACTGAACTCAACACCACCATCAGCACCATCAGTTTCCTGTAACACAAACAAAGAAATAACGGTTTCATAGTCAGTAATGAATCATCTTTGATCAACATACTATCTAAGAAGGCTTGATTTATGAACTCCGGATACCTATAATAATACCTTATTTCATGTTAGAGAATTAAGTTAGAAGTTAGAACAAGAATGTTGACTTATTCCCATGCATACCTATAGTAATCCAAGTTTAGGGAATGGAGCAGAAGTCATGTTGACCAAGACATCAAATGGTCATCATTATTAGGTGCCTATAGGTGATGAAATTCTATTTCAGGTGACAAGAATTCTACAAAATTCTGATGAAAAAATTTAACTCACATATGTTTCTTTGTTATCAATTATAATCCATACATACAAAATTAGCCATAGTGGTCAATGATCTAAATGAAAATATTTAACTCATCCCACTTTCTAGGCTTATATTACAAAGATACAAGTTAAGAAAGTGAGATGAGTTACCAAAAACCACAAGGAATAATAGCAGTTAAGTAATTTCTTCACCACTGTAGTGTGACTTACTGTTTTCTCCACTGGGGATGGCGGTTTTGGTGGATGCTGTTGTTTTAGCATTGTGGCATGAGCAGCTTCAAATTCTCGTATCCAATTGTCACGAGGTAGTTTGTGGATTTCTATCCAGCAATCTGTACCATCTGTATAAAAAAAATGCACTATCAGTCAAAGTTATCATACATATCCACCTTGTCATTTTTGGTCCTGAAAAGATGACAAGGTGATTGCAGTTTTAAATATGGAAAATAATTTGCTTTAGTAGTCTCTACACCCATGTACACTTGCACACATGATGATTTCAAGTTTGGAAGCAGATTTCACAGTCACTGAACAATTAAATGTCATATTCTGGTTATCATGAAAACAAAAAATTGTACAGTTTTAGCCACTGGGGGCACTATTTCACAGCAGGCTTTGGCCTGAAATGTTGGTCAGAATCATTCAGAACCATAGCGTACAACAGACTGTAGCGTACCAGACTGATTATCTGTGAACATGTCCTGAAAATCAATGGGTAGCACTACTGTAATTTCAAATTGTGGTAATTTTGTTGAGTTATACTTACTTTCAAGAGTGATAGCTACATAGTCTCCTTCATGTGATAACTGACACTTGGAAGCCACTGTCTTGGAACTGCTATCACTTTCATTCATAACTTTCAATAAATGAAGACCTTCAAAGGCACAGCAGAACAATCTACATACACCTACAAATATAGAAACTTAAAGTCACTTACAGGTTTATAATCTAAAAAATCAATCTTTCTTATTTCAAAACGACAGAATATAGGTGTAATATAAGGTAAGCAAAATCTGAGGGGTAACATTTGCAAAATATTTTGCACCATGAACCCTCAAAATGCCAACATGCCCATACACCATTGTAGTAGAAACCATAGACCCTCCACGTCAATTGACACACATTACCTGAACAGACCCTAACACATAACTCAAATATCAGTCTGTCTGCTTCTCTCCTTTTTTTTTGCATTTGAATTTCAAAATGGGTTTGCGCAAACTATGGCATAAACAACTCATTTTACTTTGTTTGTTTCTTTTTTAGTGTTGTAGGTAGCCTGTGTCTACTCATAGACCCTCCACCCTGGTCTACTTATTTTCAGTTTTTCCATAAAGAGATTAATATACAATTTTCACACATGTGCAGAAACAGTCAGCAGCAAAGAAATACAAAAGAAAGGAAATCACCACGGCTAGTTAAACTTGACCTACCCATATCATCAATGGTGGCTATCAGGTACATTTGTACTGTCATCAGACATACATGCATACCGGTTATTTCAACATTATCTTCTTCCCACTGACCCAGTCTACTTTGACTGGCAGCATCAATAATGGCAAGACCATTTGGTAAGCCTGTAAAGATATAGCGGCCATCTTTGCTGTCTGCTAGACAAGTAGAAGTTCCACAATCCTGTCGATAATAAATGTAGGAATTATAATTTCATTTCATCAATGAACAACACAGTGCAGATTCCTTGGGAAGATGTCCTGAAAATCCTGTGTATACATGTAGTTGGATGCACTCAAATAAATTGTGGTGGCAGTAGCTAGAATAGTGTTTGTAGGAATGGACAGGCTTCATAGATATAAAATGTATAACTAACAAACCCTACATTAAAACACATAATGTCACATAATAATATTTTGCTTGATTCTAACTCAAGTGCAAATTTTGTTATAAATTTATACAGAATATCCTGCAGTGACCTCGTGAAAGCAATCATTTGCCTACGAAAATGATAATGATTTCATCTTAAAATACGTTTCTATTGTTTCTGCAAATACCTGTCATACAGGTTATTAATACACTATATTTCATAAATAAATGAATAATAAATTATGTTAATAACACTTAATACAAAGATGGGAATAACAAATAAATACATGCAAGTTAACAAATACAAAAATACACATAAATTCAAAGTGGGTAATTCGGAAAAACTGTGTTCATTAGAATTTCCAATGGAAATAATTATTTATATCAGAAAACAAAACTCTAAGTTCACTTGAAGTTGATGTACAAATTTGTAAACAAGTCAAAATTGCAACGATGTTTACATCAATGCACTCACCTGCATCTGAACTGCACATTCATATTGCGGTGGTCGTACGCGGGATTTTTCTTCTAGCCTCACAGCTTCTCTACTACTTACTATTTCCCATACATCATCGACAAGATAGTTCAGGAGTTTATCAACCATACGAAATGGTTGTGGAAGTTGGTCGTGCAACTGTTCGGGATCAGTGAGAAACTCATCATCGTCGCTCAAAAGTTCACTCAGCGACGGTGGAGTTATTGACAGCAAGTTTTTCCGAACGTACACCGGCATTGTTAAGGTTCCTCTACTAAGATTTTTGACGAAAAATTACACTTAATGTATTAAAAACGAAAAATACTTGTTTGTCATTACAGTACAGCTTCGCTGCTAGGACGCCATTTTCAATCTAGCAACGAGCTCACGACTTCTCGACGATAAGTCTCGCAATGAACGAGATCACTGATAAGCGCGAGAAGACCTGTGCTGTGCCCTTTGTTAGTAACATTTTATTGGTTTCGTCAGCAAATAAGCGGGTATTGACTTAACTGTTTTGTTATCTTTTTCTGTTAAACAGCATATCATTGATATGTTTTGATATACTAGTTGTAAGGGCATAACACCGAAAGACGTCAAAATATCGGACAAACAAAGGTCAACTATCCTGAAGTTCATTGACCTCTGCTCCGATTACTCGATCACCTGATCACCTGCTACATTCTCTTGTCTCTTACTCGACATGTCTCACTCACAGTCACACCTAGTAGTACATGCAGTTAGCTAATCAGTCTATCAACCAGGGGATTAGTTTTCTTTTTGACGTGATTGGTGTGTTGCACTTTGGACGTTGTAAAAAGCAGGGGTCGCAATGGACATTGTGAGTGCTATCGTGAAATTAAATGCCCAGACTTCAGGAAGGGATAAAGTGTGCAGGTAGGTACCGACCGGTAGATTTCATGTGATTGTCTGGGCTATGCTGGTCAGCATGTCCTTGAAACCGATAAATGGAGGATAGACCCTAGATGTACAACATCTATGGATAAAAACCCTTGATGTCGATGTCCTAAACGAATGTGCTGTACTTCAATGTATTGCCTGCAGTACAAACTTGCTTGCATAGGCTGAGTATTACATGCAGAGTCGGGCCTCGATTGTGGAGGTGCCCCTTTCCAATTTTTTCTACTATTTCTAGGGAATTGTCTGAATCGACTAGTCCCGTACTAATACTCATTGTTTAACCACGTTCAGTATTTCAATAATCATACCCCCAACCCCCACCCCCAATACTGGTATTACTACCGTACATGATTATCTCAAATGGAGTGTATCATAGTCTGGATGCCAAATGTGATTTCTACCCAAATCGTAACGATACTGTAGAGGAACTAGACTAACTTAAAGGTGTATCTTTACTATAAAGTGCCATAAATTGCAGCCTTGAACATGATTTCAGTAAACCATACACTATTAAGAAATCCCATTCATTACTTGTCTAGATATATCATTCTTTTTCTATTCAGCACAGTTCGCTTTAATCCAAATTCCTTTTCAGTGTAATTTCTTTTAACTTCTTTTTTATTTGCACATATTTTTACTTTCAAATGTTTATATCATCACAACATGATGTACTATAATTGCCATTGTGTTGATGAACTCATCCAGTAAATGAAGTAAATCACGTTTTTATAAAAAATAAAAAAATAAATGTGAAATGAGTAAGAGTTGTCAATAGCACAAAGAAAACATTTGCATACAGTCCCAATTATTCTTTCTTTCATTTTGAAAATAGTAAATCACGTGATGATGATGACGACGACGACAATGATGATGAGGACGACAACAATGACGACGATGACAACGACCATAATGACAAAAATTATTATCATGACAATCAATGTGTCTACATCATTGCTTTTGTGATGTTTGAAATATCAGTCAAATGTTTAAAAAAAAAAAATTTTTGTATGTGCAGGTATACTCAATATTCTCCAATATATTTCTTCTTTCAGCCATATTCATATCGTAGAGTTTTTGTCACCTTCCACACATAGTGACATGGCCACTCTTATTTTCCAAACTCATAAATAGGAAAATATTATGGAATATATAATTAAATATTGATATATTCTTGTTGGATATTCTAGATTTTTCCAGTATGGTAGTAAATTTACATGGTCCTCCTTGAAAGGCCTGGGAAAAGATGAAGAATTGGTGCTAAAAATAAAGAATTTGGAGAACACACTTAGTGCAACCAGAAAATGTAAGTTATTCAAATTAAAAAGCAATATACATATAACTTCAAAATAACCCCTCACAATAAACTACCAGGTAAATCTAATTACAATGAAAAAGAAGGTGTCAAAATATGAAGGAGTTCAACCTGGTTTACTTGAAATTATGGGATGGTCAGTGTTTTTGCTAAGGGAGGAAATAGATAACATCTACTAGCATTCCCCATTTCTTTACCTGGGTTCCCAAACAAAATTATGGAAGATAGTAACAGAAACTACATCATGCCAGTTTACGTTTTTTCCTCCTTTTTGTTTCCAAGGTTACCAAATCTTATCAAAGTAGTGAATACTTTGACAACAGGTGTCATGTCATTAATGTTTTGATGTTAAAATTCAAAATTTAAAAGTGCGATGGTGGAGACCCCAAAATCAACTTGATTGGATTTATTGTACCATATTATGTGTATAGTTTACACAAATATATTTATAATAATAATAATAATAATAATATGTTTATTGCATTTCTAGGTCACTAAGTTTACAAATAGCGAAAAAGACATTTCTGATGACAGAAGTGTATTTTTCTCACAAATACATTTACCCACATGACATGTGATTCAATACTATTCAGAGTGTACGATATCATTAAGAATAAATCATTACATGTAACAAAACAGTTTCATAAAACATTCCAGTTGCAGCTAGTGCATTTTTATGTCTACTATTTTATATTATATCTTTGATAACCATCACCACTATTGTTTTATTACTTTTATAAGTTATAAATCAGGGTTATAAATCAGTTAAATCTCTAAGTGTTGTAGAAGTTGTCAACTGACACATAGCAACTGATTGATTATACAGGACAGTGCTTGGTGGACAATGGCTAAGTTCTATACCCTAGGGGATAGTATGACCTTCAACTTTGACCAACCTAGCAAGCAAGTGTCAGAATAGAGGAATGTTTCTGTGTTAAGTTATCTTTGTACTACACATATACTTCTACAAGTTGTCATAATCATATCCAAGTGCACATTAACATATTAGTAATATGCACATTGGAAATATAAAATCTTAAACTTTTTTTCGTTACTTTGGTCAAGAAAATTCAAACCCACTCTCAGTTAAAATCAAGAGGAAATATCTGAAGTAACTACACAAATTGTTTTGTAAATAGTTTTTTTTTTAAATTTGAGAATCCAATATACTGACTGAAAACCATGTGCTAACTCTGTTTGAAAATGAAAGATTGAATGTCCTTGAAAATAAGACAATGAAACCCCAAATTTCTTTCATTATTTCAAAAGAAATAGTAATAAGCTTTCATATGGTAAGTTTGGAGAGATTTGATTCTTTGATGATCAATCTAGCATATGACAACTTAGTATTTAATCAGTTGTCAGTTTTTACAAATTTACAAACTGGAAAGACTAATACAATACTGTAAAGAATGGATTCAGTTGATCATCACTGAGGTAGAAGACATATTACCTTGGCTGTTGATCTTGTAAGTTATCAAGGTCAAAGGTCACAGATGTCAGTATTGTATTAAAATAGTATGACCAGAACACAAATCAACGTAGTCTAGTTACTAGCAGATGTCATGAGTTGGCGATTTTGTTCATGGAGGTTGACCATGGATACACAGTGTATCGTATGATTGTAGTTTGTTAATGTAATTTTATTGTCAGTGTGTATATATTTGCCAGTACACTAGTCACCCATTCAGTTATCCTGTTATAAAAGTGACCATGAACAACATTTGTATTCATTATTGTCTGTCAGGCTATCCTTCTCAGTCTAGACACTAGGCAAATTTTTCCTAGGGTGCTGGGTGCTTACCCTTGGGATGTTCTGTAGCCTGTTTACTGTGTTGTTGAGATACATCATTAGCTGATCATACCTCCCTAGCCCTCACAATCAACATGTTGATAACGAGACTAGTATAAAACAGGCTAGATGTCCTGTGTAGTTATTAGACTGTTTCATGGCTAGCCTAAAATCTAATCATGTGAGATTTGGCTAGCCTAAGATCCAATCATGTGAGATTTGGCTAGCCTAAAATCTAATCATGTGAGATTTGGCTATACCTAAAATCCAATCATGTGAGATTTGGCTAAACCTAAAATCCAATAATGTGAGATTTGGCTATACCTAAAATCTAATCATGTGAGATTTGGCTAGCCTAAAATCCAATCGTGTGAGATTTGGCTAAACCTAAAATCCAATCGTGTGAGATTTGGCTAGCCTAAAATCCAATCGTGTGAGATTTGGCTAAACCTAAAATCCAATCGTGTGAGATTTGGCTTGCCTAAAATCCAATCATGTGAGATTTGGCTAGCTTAGAATCCAGTCATGGGGATTTTGGCCTCTTGCATTTCCTCTACCATGCCTGGCATTTCACTAGTGGCTGTTTACTTTAATGAAGATTAGGCCAGATATCAGATGCAAATTCATACTGGGTTTTATTCTTTCCTTCAGTGAGCTGACATAAATAGCGCCACCATGTGGTGAGAACCAACATGAAAGGTTTAGCAATATGATTTAAATATAATTACCATACCATATTCAATTATTGTTGCAGAAAATCATATTGAAGTTTAAGTTTCACTAAATGGTTGCTAGCAAACTGCCAGACATGGTAGGGGTAGAGACAAGAACCAAAAATCCCCAAACAACTGGATTCTAGGCTATTTCATGGCCGGAAGAGTACATAGTTAGTTGAATCTTTGAAAATTAATACTGTAATTTTTTTTTGGCAAACCTCTTCCAACTCTGACATCAGTACATTTTAATTAAAATCTGATGTGGTGAATACGGCTCGATTTATTTATATACCTCTTGTTTCATTCGTTTATTGTCATTTTCCCCCCATTGTTCCAGGAGTGATCACGTAGAAAGGTGACTGTCACTCCTGGGACAACAAAATCAAAAACGAATAACAATAAACAAATGAAACAGAGGTAAAAAAGAAAGAAATTGACCCATATTCACTTCATCAAATTTTTATCAGATTGATCTCAGTATACCCTTTTTCAAGGTGGTATACGTAAAATATGAAGCATGTTTGTGATTCAATGTACTTTCTTGTTCAAGTTGTTGTCCTTTCCAGAAAACCAGAAGACAGTCATTATTCTGTAACTTTCAATTTTGTTATTTTTACAGTGCTGAGATTTGGTAAAAGTTTTGACCTGATTCAAGAGACACTGAAGACCATTCATCTGCCGGATATATTTCTACGAGTCACAATAACCTTGGCCAAACTCAATCAGGCAATATATCTCCTGGTAGATCATGCACTCTGGGCTGAAAAAACTGGTCTGCTCCAACTCGACAAGAAATACTACAGAAAATTGTCTGCCAGGTTTTGGCTGGTAACTTTGATTTTAAGTCTTGCGAGAAATCTCTATGAAATCTTACTCCTTGTCAAAACCATGTTTAGATTATACAAATCCAAAAAAAGTGATGACAGTGGGAGTAATAACAATCAACGGAATTGCTATGTGACTTCAGGGGGTGCTACAGTTGATTCCATAAGTGCAGGTGTATTACAGGTTAGCCTTGTACGCAGATGCCTTCAAGACAACCCTCCCTTGGCTCTTGATACTCTTAAGAATTGCGCAGATATTTTTCTACCTCTGTCAAGTTTAGGATATATAAGATTGTCGTCCGCATTGCAAGGTATTTTAGGAATGATATCATCAGTTATTGGTGTTATGACTGTCTGGAATAGTGATTACAAACTAAGGCCTTAGATTTTATGATATCAATGGATACAACAGTAGATGTGTGGGTTCCTAGTCTGTGAGATATGACGTGTCATGTCACACCTATCAGCCTGAGCACCCATGTCGTACAGAGTGGGCTGATTATGGCTGAACGTATCTTACAGTCTAGTTGGGTCTAGTGGACAATCCAACATTTTTTTCAAGAACTCCACATTAGCGATATTTGACATGAACTAGATAACTGTATTGTTATCATTTTCCAACAGAAATGGATAGTGATTATTCATTGTTGATGTTACTACTGTAAAAATGAATGGAGAGCAATAGGGACCAACAACTCAAACAGGTTTTACCAAAATGCCATCACAAAACAACAAATGCTCAACTTACACATGTGTGATGCAAAATTTGTTGTGATGTAATTGCATGGGGGGAGAGGGGGGGGGAGGTGTGGCAGCTGGTGATACATTTGTATGGGGGATGTGTGGCATCTTGGAATTCACAAATTGTCTTTGTTACTGTCCATTTGTCTCAGATTTGACATATGTGAACACAACTGACAGAACTATGATGTCGCCAAAATCTTCCACTTATTTAGCCTTTGTTTGTCATATATGACAGTTTTGATATAACCCACCTGAAATATTGTCACCTACATTGTATAATACACTCGACCTACTGAAATAAATGTCAAATCTTGATTGATAGTGATATTTCAGTGTGACAGAGTTAGATCAAATGAATACATTTTAAACACAACAATCAATATAACCAGTATTCATATGCAAATCTGAGTTCACTTTTGTTCAGAAACCTGCATGACATAGTAATAAATTACTTTTTGTGTAAAATAAGAATATGCACACTATGGGTATTGGCTGATTGTGTTTTGAATCTTTTTTTATATATAGAGACTGTACTTTGCAATATTTTATACATTATTGTGATGAAAATTTTCATCTTTTTCCAACAGGAACGTTTTTCAACTCTTAAATTTCTTGACTGTGCAATATTTATATTAAAATGGGAATTGTGACTTCTTTTATCTTTCAAGGGTTTAATCTCCGACGATAACAAAATATAGCTTCTGTCTTTATTTTCGTCTTCACTTATTTTGAAATTGACATATAGAAAGTGATGAAAGCATGTTTTAATTGTATTTGATTCTAGATCAAAGTTGACTGCAATAATGAATTTAAACTCAAAATAACAAATGAAATATTCTATGTTATGTGGAGAGAAAAGTGAAGGAAATTAGGATTTGGATAGGTATGACGTGATGGGGCGCCCTCACTCATCAGTCAACCCCTCTCACCAGGAGGCCAGTGAGGGCAGTATAACTCTGGTGATAAGTTCATAGTCTAAGATTGACTTGCACTTACAAGTAAGTATTTAGATATTTATAAAGATAACACAATAGGCATTATGGAGAATTGTAAATTTTTGAGAATTAAATCATGATGAACTTCAGTGTAAAAGAAACAAGACATTTATATACATGGATGAAGAGACCAGATTTCTCATGTTGACTGCAGGTGTGTAGTGTTATATGTAACCAATTTAATTTCAAACACTATCATGCAAGTGCCTCAAATTTTGTTGGAAAAATATTAAATAACCAGGATATTGGACCATATTAGGATTATCATCGTATCAAGATTGCACCACAGTTTTGTTTTAGCTTTGAAACAATATTTATATTGACGGCGCTGCTACACTTCTTTGCACATTTTCACCAATAGAGGGCACTATTACACAGCATTAATTGTGATTTCTAGAGAGTTCCAGAATCTTTCAGATTTCAAAGCAATTATGGTAAATGGCATCAAGTTTTCTTTCCGTAGAGATAATCAGATTGATTTGTATGTGTCACTTTTGATATTTATCAGTACAAACTTGTATGATTGTATGTTTACAAAAAACAATAATGGACAATATGAATGTGTAATTTGTATTTCTGTTGACTGTACACCCTAATTTTTTGATGAAAAAGCATGAAAACTAGATTAGGCCTAAAAAAAGTTGTGTGGTTCCGATTACGATCAATTTTAAAATAGGTGGGGTAGGTAGATTTCTTCTTTTTTTTCATGTGCAAGTGTCTAGTTCAGGTAGTTATGTTTTCCGTTGTTTTCTGTATGGTCTCTGTGTTATTGGTTTCCTCCTATCCGACTTACAGCCATTGCATTTTGGAAGAACAATTTTATATTGTCTTTTTAAGTTGATGTAAGTTTCTGCATCCACTATTTCTTGCGAGACTTCACAGTTTTCATGATTTTTATTATTTTTTTCTCAAATACATTTGTTTTAAAAAGTTTAGGGTTGGCAATGAAAAGCTATGTTGGGTAACCAGAACCAAACAATTTTTATTTTTTAGGCCTTAGAAAACACAGACAAATAACCAGATTTGTATGTTTGGAAGAAGTCAAAAAGAACAGTATTGTAATGAATTTCATTAAAAAAGTAAAGATAATTAAGATTTTTTAATCAAGTTTTAATACCTGACCTATTTCAGATTTTTAGTTATTTTCAGACACTAAAACCTTCAAGGGGAAAGCAATTATTGTGATTTTTGATGACAAAATAAAATTATTTTACAGGTCATAATGTAGAAGTATTTGCCTTCAATATTTTATATTGTTTTTGATATCATTGTAAACAAACAAATAAAAGGAATCATTGATTAGATACATTGAACTGAAATGTGTATTTCTTGGGTTCATCATGTTCACTTTCTTCATTTTCATGGAGTCGTGATGATGGTAGAGTGGGACTTGTTTTAGATCTGTGATTTGCAGATCTAAGCCTCATCGCTGCCATTTGTTTTTGAATCCATGGGCAAGATTTGAAACGATATCATTGTGCTGTAGTCAACCCAGCTGCATAATGAGGGACCTGGTAGGATAGAGGTTGCAATGTCAATGCAGTAATTCTATGTGCTTACAGAGGCTGCAGTAGATTGCTTCTCAGAGTTGAAGTATAAAAGGGCAGTTGTGCTATTATAGGTCTGTGCCATAGGTAATAATTGTAATTTAAAAAATACTGCCAATGGTAATGCGCACAACTGACATCAATGTCTGACATACACAGTTAGAGAAACACACCTCAAACATCAAACACCCCTACAGGATAATGGAACATCCCATGAACTTTAGCCAAGTGATTATGTAACATTACATAACCATACTTCTACTGTAAATTAGGACCTATTTTGACAGAAAATGACTTTTGGACAAACTTGAAAACCACTGTTACTGATTGGACCGCTTTCATTTGAACAATTTTTCATCTACACACCATAAGCCATGTCCCTATCAAATTTGAAATCAATCGATCCAACAGTTTCTCACCTTAAGATGTTGACATACACAAGCACACACATGCGTGCGTATGCATACATACATACATACCGGTTCATACATACATACATACATACATACATATACATATACATATACATACAAACATACATACATACACACACACACAGACAAAATGTGATGCCTAGTTGTGCTAAAAACGCTTTGAGCAGAATGTGGAAAACACTACCAACAGTAAAACAGACTAGCTGAACTTTAGATTTCAATAAGACCAGGGGTTAATACACAATACATTCAAAATACATACTACATACCACAGGATGACGTGGTCTAAAAGTAACCAATGCCAGTATAGGATAGTGTTTGTTAATGCATGTTAAACTTTGTATTTTTTATTATCATGATAATCAGGTTCTAAATAACAACACTCAATCTATACATACATACATACATACATACATACATACAAATAAAATACCTATAAAATACACAAACTAAAAAGTTAACTTAAAAAAAAGTCTCACCAGGCTATAAAGACCACAACTGTAAACATTATTCAAACTTAATTTACATAATGAAAGCAATAGGAATAGATTTAGACTAAGATACCTCATGTCATTCTGCCCTCATCTGGCTTCATAATCCCGAGGGGCAATGTCGTTGAGGGCACCCTAACACAGGATGTATCATACAGACTAGACTATAACACAAACATGGAGAAATACATGCATGTTTACAAAAAATAGTGAAAAATTAGGTGTTAATTTCACACATAGTTGACCTTTGAAAACATGATATTATAGATTGAAGGAGCTGTCATTGTGTCCACTTCTGTAACTACTTGATACACACACTTGATGTTGCGTGGGTTAAGCAGAAACATCAACAGATCTTTCACTCTAACAATATTACTGATACATACATACAACAGTTCTTGAATGACTGATCTGGAAATGTGACAATGGTAAAAAGTACAATTTCCCTACACCCCATTGTGTTGTTGCTAGCCTTGAATCCAGGCGACTGGGGACTTTGAATTTTGATTAATAATGAATACAAAATCCCAACGCACATGGATTCCAGGCTAGGGTGTTGCATTCACACACAACTCAAGTACAAAAATGTAACTGTTCACAAATATAATACTGGCATCATATAAATGCTGCTAGGATAGGAGGAACAGAATTGGCCTGTGGTCTTTATAGGCTCATGTTTGGAAGTGAATACATTGCAAAAACTAAAAAAAATGTGTAAAAAGTTTGTTATTGTATGTACAATAATAAACATTTTACACATTTATTTATGTTTGCAATGTATTGAGTTACAAACAAAGATTTGGCATATGTTGTTTTACATTGATTTTTCAAGGAGGAAGACATGATAAAATTATTTTATAAATTAAAAAAATCCAAAATAAATACCCAATCCTCACCCATATGGCTATGTTAAGTTTGAGCTCAATCTTTATCAGTCTTTAAGATACTGCAATCGCCAGAATGAAATACATATGTGATTCTCATTGGTATAGCGTACAGAATTTAAACTTCAATCTCACGCTTCAAGAAATTAATATTAGATGTACTAGCATGACAATATACAAATAATATAAAAGTTATGGTAGTTTGTTTAGTTTAGCTGATATCAAAACCTGAGAGAATGCGTTCCGGTCGCACCTGCATATATACGAGACAAAATAAATATTTAAAACTTGCATTGCCAGCTCATTTAATATGCTAATTTTGGTTATTTGCATATTTAGGTCATAAAATCTTGTTGAGTTTGTGTAAATTGTGATTTATAAATCTACTCCAATTTGCTGTGCCAGATTTTTGGCAACATTTATCTTTTTTTACTCGAAAACTTCATTAATTTCATTTGGGGTGGTTTAGTGTACAGTGGAAGACCAACTACACAGTAACATCAACACAACATGGGTATATAATGTGTACACATTTTGAACCAAGGAATTCAATATCACTACTACATTTCACAGAAATGAACAATAGTGAAATCAACCCCTACTTGTTATTCAAGACAGAGTCTATATACATGTACATGCATAGAGGTATAAGACGAGGTATCCATGCTACATGTTAATCGAGCTACTAGACCCTTGGACAACTCTGCTAACTTTTAAAAGTGACCACAAGTTGCAAAGCACCCAAAGTGCTGTTGAGGGTAATCTAGCTGCCACACCCTCAGGCAATTCTGCTAACTTCAAAAGTGACCAAAAGTCGCATAGCACCCATAGCACTACAGAAGCTGTCAAAGGCTTGCCTGAGAGAGGAGCTATGCACCATCATCTCTAGCTTCTATATGGCAACCTTCGTAGTGCAGATCTGAAAGTCTTACTACAAGACTGCCTACCTGTAGGCCAGTAATTACTAGGTGGTTCCACCAAATGAGCATCTTTCAGATTATTTATCCCACAGACAAGGAATTTCTTACTTGTCTACGTTTATACATCACATTATTTATTATTGTTATGCAAAGTTATCATAATTCTCATGTTCCTTTTGAGGAGAACATAATGCAGGACAAAAAAACTCCACACATACACAAAAGTAAGTTTGTTCTACCATAACATATGTAATTATAGGGTGAATCCAATCCAGAGGTAGTCACTTTAGTCAATGACAAGTACCCAATGACTTGCTTGTCAAAATTAGCTGCACTATGTAACCTTACAAGTCTGTTGTTTGGCAAAAACAACATGTTTTGACCAAGTTTTAATTTTTATAATTTCCAAATAAGACAGCATTTCTAATATACAATTTAGACTTTTTTCTTTATGTTGAATAAGAAATGATAACATCATAAACAGATTCAGTTTGTACACGATAAACAGTGTTTTTGTTTTAAAAAGGGTAGTAAGACTGTAAAATCTAGCTGAGGAAGTTCCTACGATATTTTAGCAGGATTACCCACCAAATTGATGGTACAAGGTGTTGAAATCTATGCATGTTTTACCACCCCAAAGTTAGTAAACCTTAAAGGAGAACAAAAGTATGGCTGTTTTTGTCATAGTTGCTTTAGTTTATGTCCACTGGGGCATGAAAAGTCACCCTTCATCACTCTTAGTACATGTACATCACATGACTTTCTTGCAGCCATAAACCGACTATGTATACTGGGGTAGTGAATTCTGGGATTGGTGCCCAGTCAGTTATGTCACCAGTGCAGTGCCCCTATCTATCCGACTGTCCATTGTTTCTACCTAATCTCTCTATTGTTTCTACCTATATGTAATCACATAGACAGTGGAGAAGTCTATGTCCACTGTCTATGATGTAATTGACCTATGAACACTAACACTCTTGGTGACATCAGCATACATGTAGTCAATATTGGGCACCAATCCCAGAATTCTCTATCCCAGTGTACAGATGTCGGTTCATGGCTAATTCAAACAATGTTGTACATTGTATCTCTTCTGTATGTTTAGAGAAGATACATGATGAACAGTGGTGAAAGTGGTGACTTTTCATGGCCCACTGGACATCAACTAAAGCAGCTAGCAGGAAACAGCATTAACTTTGTTCCCCAGCCTTAACACCACTACGATACATGTTAACTTGGGTCAAATACTACGGTAGTTGATCATGAACAATTGTCCCATCTCATTTCATAACAGACAGGACTGTGACAGTGTTGGCCTAAATTTACTGTACTGCGTGTACATGTCAGTGTCAACAAATGGAAGACATGTTTTTATAAGAGTAGAACAAAATAGTAGAAAACTAGTTATCTAATCCGACTACGTCATTAGATACCCCAAAACAGATTATAAAAAAGTGACTAATTTCATCAGTAATGTGGTGGAATAAACCATAGACCCTACACGAAACATGTAGAGTCTGTGAATAAACATAGCACAGAGAAATAAAATACAATATTTTCTCTCTGTGTACCAATTACATATACACCCTCTTTTGCTATCCCCGAACTCAATCACTGGTAGACAGTATGTGATTATTAATTATGAATATTATTTGCGTGATAGTATTGAATTAATTTGCATACATCAAACTATGGCGTCATACTTTTCAAAATTTCAGTTGTGTTGTCAGTGTTTCTGGCAAACAGTGTGCGAGAACCCTGCAAGTATCATCAGGATAAATTTTCTACCATGGTTCTCGTCTCAATTTGTTCTCAATTACAACTGTCTATTAATTTGTGATATGGATTACTACTGAGTCACATGCGCTGTTTACCCTTTGCCCAGCATGGGGTTTAGCCAGATTAACGGTAATTAATTTCTTGGTCAACACTAGAACTTTTGCTCCGCACGCTACACATGCATTACTGTAGGTGCACATGAGAATAAGATGCCCGTCTTGTTCTATTCTGACCCACTAGCATGAGGTAAAATACAATTGCAGGTACCGAGAATTGTATGTCTCCTACATAATTAACTAGAAGCTGATGAAGTAACATGTAACTGACTCTAAAAGAACTTGTTTTAACACTGTATCTATCAAATTAATCAATATCAAAATTACTTTTTTTATCAAACAATATTGTTTTAGTGTGTATTTTGTTGTATTAAAAGTGCTTAGCCTTAGTGTTGGTGATTTACAATTATCCACTGGTTATTCATGTTTCTGCAGCTAAAAAATCCCTCCAGACTAGTATGCTTTCCTCTTTACTGAGATGTTGGCACTTCAAATTAATTCACACAGCTTCTTCGTACTTCTGGCTTCCACTCAGTCATCAAGTTAGAATTCCATGATAACATTTCCTAATCCATGTACATGTGTGTTATATAATTCCACTAAAAATATCAAACTTTATCAAATGCTTCCCCCACACCCTCACATTGGAGCATGTCCAAACATCTTTGTCTTTGTGTATCAGTGCATCCCTATGGCCTGTTAGAATTGACAGCCACATCACAAATGTCAATACATGTCACAAGTATCAAGATGATGAGTACACACTTTTCTAAAAGGGTTTGATTTTTTTGAGAGCATTTTTCCTCCATATCTGAAGTTTTCGCAAGCGACTCCAGTAATGTCTCGTGTCAGGTGAAAGCTCCTTATAGGATTCCGGCGGTCCTGTATTCAAAGTCCACAACCAATCCGGATATTCTGTATCTGCTTTTAATTCGGGGTCTGGCCCTTCTTTGTAAATATTAGCACCAACACAACGAGCCACCAGGACATCAGGGTCACCAATTACCATGGGACCGACTTCTTTTTTGATCATCGGGGCTTTGCCTTTCATACCTACAAAATGAAACCAATATTAAAATCTTGTACATGTAAGATGAACAGTTTTCAGGTATTTATCACACACATTTATTTAATGTTGTTCTGCAAATGCCCATTGGTATTCTCAATAGACACAAAAATATACTCTCACGAGGAAGCATGCAGTTAATATATATTGCAGTTAAAAACATAAAAATTGCTACATCAATGTTAACAACTTAAGACTACCCTGGTTGTAGTGAGCATGCTATGTACTTAGATACTATGTGGCTTCAATGAATTGTGTGCTTACAACGAGTTGAGGAAGTACAATGTATAGAGGGCCATTGTGCCACCATGGGTCAAGGCCAGGGGTAATAATTGCACAGTACTTTGAGAACTGTATGGGCAGTGTTCTCTCCACACTATAGAGAAAGCATGGTGCAAACACCACCCTTGCCATCTAGGCCGCCATGCTTGGCATGTTTCTACCGTGCTTCAAAAGCATGCAAAGTGTTCTACCATCCTTGAGCGTTAGTAATCTTTGAATGACAAAATCATAATAATACTTTCACTTAAAAAGAAATGGCTGATCCTCAATGTCAATGTGTGTATCATATGTGTTAAAATAAACATGTCATTGTCAGAGTTTATTCCAGTGTTGAAGACATGCATATCATATGCTGATCACTATTACCATGTTATTTATATGTAAATCAATATGCAAATCAATATGCAAATTACCACATTATTTATATGTAAATCAATATGCAAATTAGCCACATCCTTGCAAACCATCCTTGGAGAACACTGTGGGGGAGTGTGTTATATAAAGAGTAACATTATCATTAACATGAACCTTCTTTGGATTTCCCTTGAAGTTTCACAAAAAATCAACTTTTCAAATTGTCTAATGTTGGGACAAATATTATAAAGGTTCACATTAACATAAATTACTGAAATTACACTTAAATATTACAATAATTATATAGTCTATTCTTTAAAGTCATCTCTCTACCAAGGAGGTATTTGTTTGTACACAAATAATTACTAATTCATTGAACACATGAGTATTTAACGAGCTAAATTTACACGTGATGAAATTCTGAATGACATGGTGAACAGTAATATACAGAAATAATGAATATGATTGTGATAGCTGTAACAGTACATGTATATTTATTTCATAATGTGTTTGAGGCCACAACAATGTATAAGATGCAGCTCTGTATGCACTAACATACATCATCTAATTACCATGCAGCCTCAGGGAGGTAATCAAAATCACCCTAGACATCTAAATGTAAACATCAACATCCTTGTTATTCAAAGGTCTGAGGTCAGCTCAAGGCCAAAATGATTTTCTATGAATTCAATCTCACCACCAGCACGTTTACATATGAGTTGAAGGTTCAGGCCATGGTCAACCTCAACTTTCATGTACACACCAAATAATTATTCTGTACAATTTTCTATGGCTATAACAGTGGAAGGGGGTTGCTTCAGTTACATCTCATTATGTTTTTTAATCTGCGGTGCTTAATTCCAATGCAATCCTCTGCTTGACGTTTTTTGAAGTTGCATGCAGATTTTCTGCATTTTTAAATGATTTATATTTATTCATGTGTGTATTTGTCAGTTTTTTTGTGTTTTTTAGTTCTACTTGTTCTATTACATAATGCTGTTTTTAATGTGTATTTTCTATCTTGTTTCTGTCTGTTTTAGCTATGGGATGTTTTGAGCATTGTTGTGTTCTTTTTCTTTCCAATAATAATAATAATTACTATATTAAATAGTATTTAACATATGAATGTATATAATCTATGAATGTTTCAGTTGCATTTTCGTGGAGACACAGGGTGGTAGTTCACCGAGTATATAGGAATATGACGCAATAGTTACCTTGCGAGTTATGTAAGGAGGAAGTCCGGGGAATATTCTTTAGAGAACAACGGCCAGATCAAAATCAACTACGTACTGGTCACAGACAATACAACTACTGATCATCACTTCAAACAATAAAACTACTGAACTTCATCACTGGCGACAAAACGGCCAAACTTTTTAAAGTGTGATTCGAAAGGACGTTCAGTTTCAGTGCACATATATAAACAAGCCGTAGTAAACCGCCAAGGAGACAGTACACCACGTAAAAACATAGGCTGTTATCGACATCCTTGTTGAAATAACCATATTGTTGATACCTACCTGGCTTCTTAGCATATCGAGCTACTGTTGTTGTTGCAAGGACCGTAGGTTTGCGATATATATGCGATAAACTGCGGAACATGTGGCTAAACTTCAGCACAGTAGCCATTTTGACTCTCGGTACTCAAGTTTCGCAATGCATTATGGTTCTTCAAAATGGCCGCGCCCATGATTTACACGAGGGTTTGTTTATTTCCGAAATAATGGTGTAATATGCAGATTTTTCTTGAATAATTGGATTTCTTGTTGATGTTCATGAAATGGAAAGGTAAAAGTCATATTCAGTCGTGTTATATCTGGTCATAAATATACAACAAAACTAGCAAATCAATGATCGCTCCATCTGTCAAATGTCTCGGATCGGATATCTTGGGACGTCGGAAGTGGCAAGGTGGTGGATGCCCCCCCCCCCCCCCACACACACACACACACCACTCGTCTAGTTCTAAACAGAGAATTACGTAATGTCATAACAAGGCAAAACCCATAACCCACTGTCGTGCGCCAAAGTTTCCACTGCGACAAAATTTCCGATCAATCGGATCAGTACTTTTACTCAAAGAACCATGCGATTTAATAATTAAAGGTAACTATATAGAAAATGGTATGATATTTTGAAACTTGTGACAAACTTTCCGACCGTCAGAAATACACTTATTTAAATCATAGCCCATGACATTTATTATATAGTGATTGATACCTTTTATATTTGATCTGAAATTCTGTTAAATTTGAATTTGCTCCCTCTTATATCCATTGCGAAAAACTTTCCGAGCGTCGACCTGCTCTAAATTAAATTATGTTTTGAAAATGAAACGGAAATTCTGTTCACTTTGCCCCCTTTCATTTCCATTGCGACAAACCTTCCGACCGTCAGATCTACACTAACTGATAGCCAATGACATTTATTCTATAATGATTGGTATGTTTTGAAAGTTGAATCGAAATTCTGTTCAATTTCCCACTTTTTATTTCCATTGCGACAAATTAAACATTCCGACCGTCAGATCTACATTAAATCATTATAGCCCACAACATTTATTGTATGAGCTAACCCCAAACTACGGAGAATTGTATGTAATCCACTGGGGGAGAAAATGCGCAAAATAAAGCAATTAACAAACATGCATGTTGTGTATTGATAAGAATAATTTTTATTGAAATTTGTATCATAATGTTATGTATTTTTTTAAAAATTAGTATCACTAATCAAGAGGAAAACAAAAAAAATACCGCCAATGGTGTTGTAGCACAACTGTACAGTTTTTAAAACTGTTTATCCATATCCTACTTACAGGCGGTGCACAAGTCTATATTGCTGACTTGACTCTAAACACCGCCATGCAAAGAGCAATGGACGCAGCGTATTACGAGACCACAAGCAAAATGTATGCGCACCAATTGCAAAAGAATTGCATACCGAATGATCAAATATTAGCAAACGATCGAATATCTACGCTCTTTCCATTCCTCTGACGGTAGTATTCCCGTCAACACATTTAAACCATAAACTAGGTGTGAAAATGGTTCAAAGTTTTCTCGTTCGATCCTACAAACACTGTGGATCATAATTTTTAAAATGAAGGCACACACATTCAATAAATTACAGGGATAACATCAATGCACAACACACGGAACAAATATCGTAGGTAATCTCATTAATATGTGTGACCAATGTGTGCATGTACGATGACCCTGTGATGACCCAATCCAGAAAGTTTGGAGATGGGAAACGTTGGCGCATCACACCGGCTGCCTCACGATGATATTGTAGATACAGGGTTAGCTCTAGATATGTACAGGGTTAGTTACTCTGGCTAATGACAACAATAATGGTTAACCTAAAATGAAAGTCACTAGCCCAGAACATTGGAAACATGAATGCAGTTCAGTTCAGTTCAGTTCAGTTCACGGGACTAGTAATCCTATTGGATTCTAAACATCCCTCTGTTCCGTAGCATAATATCAGTCAATAGCATTCTTAAAAGCATTTACAGATGTTGATGATACTACATTGTCCGGTAGCTTGTTCCATTCGTTTATTACTCTACAAGTAAAGAAGTGTTTCCTGATGTCTAGTCGAGATGGTCTAGTCGCGCATATGGTTTCTGGAGTTTATTTGAGTGTCCTCTTGTTGAGTGATATTCTACAGTCTGAAAGTGTAGCTTGCATTGGTCAATATTGTTGATAATTTTGTATACTTGAATTATGTCACCTCTACATCTTCTCTGACTCAGTGTTGTCAACTGTAACTGTCTCAATTGTTCTTCATATGTGATGTTCTTCATACCGACCACCATTTTTGTAGCTCTTCTTTGTACTTTCTCTAATTTTGAAATGTCTCTCTGTAGCCATGGTGACCATGCTTGAATGGAAAATTCCAGTTGAGGTCTAACAAACTGTTTATAGACTTAAGCCTTACTATGATTTCCTTTGACCTCATTGTGAAGGACATTTTAATCAGTTCAAGTGTTTGGTTTGCCTTTTTTGCTGTTTCAGCACATTGAACGGATGGTTTCAGTGTCTCATGTACAATGACTCCTATGTCCTTTTCATTTGCTACTGTTGTGAGTGTAGATCCTCCCATTGTATATTCCATTTTTTTGTGTTTCTGGTACCTACATGCATGACCTTGCATTTTTCTACATTAAAACTCATTTGCCATTTATTAGCCCATTCACATAGATGATTTAAATCAGACTGTAATACTTCATGGTCTTGACTTGTGGCTAATGGTGTGTACACTTTTGTATCGTCTGCGAATTTCTTGATGTTTGAGGTTATACCCTGATCGATATCATGTATGTATATCAAGAATAACACTGGTCCAAGAACGGAACCCTGAGGCACACCACTTGTTACATCTTGCCATTGTGAACTCTCTTAGCTCGAATTACAACACGCTGCTTTCTGTTACTCGGCCATTCCTGGATCCAAAATGCAATATTCCCTCTAATTCCATGGCATCGTATTTTCTTGAGAAGTCTAACATGTGGTACTTTGTCAAAAGCTTTGGCAAAGTCAAGATAGATAAGTCCACTGCCTGTCCGTTGTTGATTGCTTTTGTTACATCCTCTAGGAATTCAAGCAAGTTTGTCAGACACGATCTGTGAGAACAGAAACCAATGTGTTTGTAATTATGTTATTAAGTTCCAAATGCTTTGCAATTTCATCTCTAAGACATGTCTTGAGTACCTTGCCAACGACTGATGTGAGGCTGACTGGTCTGTAATTTCCAGGGCTTGACTTAGATCCTTTCTTGAATATCGAGGTGATGTTTACAACTTTCCAATCATGTGAGACTTTGTATAGAGCTGTTGAAAATGACTGATAATGGTTGGGCTAATATGTCTGCACATTCTTTCAGTATCATTGGATAAACTTGATCAGGACCTGGTGACTTGTTGGGATTTAATGACTTCAAATGCACATATACTGTATCTTCCGATATATATATCTTGTAGGTTACTAGCAGTAATACCCATGTCCATATTGCCTGGTTGGGGTACATTTGTCACATCCTCCCTAGTGAAAACTGATGTAAAGAACTGGTTGAGCTCATTGGCTATACTTAAATCATTATCACAAATTGTTCCGTTGTCCCTTTTGAGTTGACTTATTGATTCTTTTGTTCGTTGCTTTGATCTAATGTATGCATAGAATGCTTTTGCGGTTTCTCTACTGCTAAACCCTCCCCCACCCCCTAAACAAAGATATAAGTGAGACATTGATATATGATGTACACTATGGGAATTGTAGTGGTCACTCCACTAGGATCTAGGATCAATACAATGTAAAATACTATTAAACTGAAAACCGGGCACTGTCTGTATGTCACCTTCAGCAGTAAATTTTTCATGAACATATCAACATCAGTGTGATTGAAACCCTGGATGATCTCAGCAGTAAATGCAGGACCAGTGCTATCATCGCAAGTTTTTGAAGTTTGGTTAGAAGTGCAAAAATGAAATTCAGCAATTGCATTGATGTCAGCTACCCCCTCCCCCTAACCAAACAAAGCTCATGTAATGAGCTTGTGCGACATGAGCATCATCCCCAACTACATGGGCCAATCTGGCTGTATGTCCTCTTCTGTTACTGCATATAAGAGTGAAAAACATAAAGCCTAGGTGTGTACCAAACCAATGAATCTATCCTGCATGCATGTACACTGTGGGATTGTCATTATCCAGTGATATTCACCTGCGAAGTGACTATTACAGATAACATTTTGTAGATGCAGACATGTGCATTTTCTAGTCAGAGAGAATTGAAAAACCTCAGCACACAGCTGTTAATCTGTAAGATATGCTGTGTCAGGATGCCCTAAGCTTAGGCATCGGCTTACTCTGTTGAAGCTGGCGCAACATGGTACATATCTTACAGTCTATTGTTAAGTTAAAATTGACTCTTGTAGTTTCTCCATCTGCAAGCAGTCCTGACTAAAATTGTTTAATGTGTATATCTATCCTTTTAGATTATAATGGCAAGGTCATCTGACAGGAAGTGAATGGAAACACCAGCACAAAATGGATGAAGGCAATGATATACTTCTGCAAAAATTACCGATTGATCCCAGAGATGCTGGATCACAGAAATGCTACATTGGACCGAAGACGATGAAGGACCTTGGAGCTCACATAGGGAGATGGGTTAAAGTGAAAAGACCAGACATTAAAGCTATGTGTATGGTATGGCCAAGGAAAGATCTTCACGATGGTTTCATACAGTTTGATCCATGTATATTTAATAAGTGTGATGGCAATGGTAGCAAGTATATTGCTGAATGTGACAGAATGAGAGTTAGTGATTTAGAACCAGTGCAATACCCTGTAAGGCTAATTCACGGCCTCGGTGTAACTCTGATTCTAGAAAGAGCTCCTGATGGCGAAAGTTTTAACATCAATGGTGGGAAAGATGAGTTTATATCAGATCATATTAAGGTTTTGCTACTCCAGCGTGTCATGTCTGTGGAAAGTATCATAGACTTCAAGTCAATTTCTAAGGGAGCACAAAAATATACCAACATTGCATTCATTATTGTGAAAGACATAGTTTTCACAACTAAGGACCTGGATTCTCCAGTTGATG
Organism: Glandiceps talaboti; assembly: GCF_964340395.1. NCBI lineage: Eukaryota > Metazoa > Hemichordata > Enteropneusta > Spengelidae > Glandiceps > Glandiceps talaboti. The sequence continues at coordinate 7,639,110 of NC_135560.1, read as the reverse complement.
AAGAAAGTGATGGCGACAGTATTGGAAAAGTCACCATGGAAACAAATGTCAAAATTTGTGGTAGTATGAGTCGAGAGAGATTTAGTCAGCAGACTACAAAACAGACTTATTTGATTGGTGGGTTGGAAAAAGCAGCAACCATGCTGAGAGAGTTAATAAGTTATCCTTTTGATTATTCGGAATCGTTTGCCAGACTAGGACTTGAATGTCCAAAGGGGGTGTTACTGCATGGTCCACCAGGGGTAGGGAAAACACTTCTAGTGAAGTCAGTGTGTTCTGAGTGCAATGCCTATGTTGTCAGCATAAATGGACCTGAGATTTTTGGCTCACTGCCTGGCGAGAGCGAAGAAAATCTTCGGCAAGCTTTCCAAAAGGCCTCTAACCTTGCTAAGGAAGGTCCCACAGTACTCTTTATTGATGAACTGGATACACTATGTCCAAAAAGAGGGCATGCAAGTCAGGGTCATGAAAATCGTATCGTGGCACAGTTGCTTACATTGATGGATGGCTTGGAAAGTAGAGGCAAGTTGATTGTGATTGGTGCTACTAACAGACCAAATGTTGCAGACACAGCTTTGAGAAGACCAGGAAGGTTTGATAGAGAGGTAAGTTTGTGATAAAAGGCAGGCAAGTCTCTTGCCATCTTTATTCTCTCAAGATAGTAGTTGTTGTAGTACTGATACTAGTCTATAGGGGCAAGATCAAAAGCTCAATGTAGGATAAACTAAATTTTTAGGCCTCAGCTAGACATCCCCCCCCCCCCAACCAAATTGGCCAAAATTGAAAATTTCAATCAATTTCAAATTAGTATGTAGTACTAGTAGTGTGTAGTGCTATGAATACAAAGCCAGTATGTAGTGAGGAAAAAATATTTCTTTTGTTGACACTTTATTTTAGTGCCATGCATTTACTATAGTGAAAATTCTTCCATTTCTTAATTTGACATTAGAAATATTTGTATTTAGGGGTACCAAAACAGATCCATTAACAGTAAAATCATTTTTTGTAGGACAAGAACAAAAATGGCTTAACCCTCCTATGTTTCTATGAAAATGTAATGTCTTTACTCAAGTGATGTCTATACAGAAGACAATTGAGTTCAAAAACTTGTATACATCACTTGTCACACATTTATCAAGTTCTATCAATAGAAATTTGCAATGTCATTTGAGTGGACCTTCCCTTTAAGTTTAAAAATTCACCAAGAAATGGAAACTTGTTTGATGACTACCAGAACGAGTGGTCGACAATACAAATAAAACATATGCACTCAGGTGATATCACAAATATTTGCCTACTGTCACTCTGGCAATCAGGCCATTCTTTACCAAAATATGACGAGACGTAAACCAATTGCAGCAGCCTTTAGGCAAGCAATAAATTGTGATGTTGATGTCCTCGCTGGCACATGTTATTGTTTAAAGAAACATACTTCATAAAGAGAACAGTGTATGTACATCTATTCTATACCTATTATCATAAACCCAATTATCACATACCGTAAATACGTGCATATCTTCTACTGTGTGACGTCAAACAGGGGTGATTTCAGAGCATATCACCCCTGTTCTACCGAACTATTTTTTCTCCGTACTGTTAATGTTTGAGTGTTCGTATCAATCCTACGTTACGATCAAGTTTATCGTAATAATTATGTGCTTTCAAAACGTAAATGCATACATTACGTTACATATATCCTTGGATGGCATGAGTTTGATACGTAGAAGTCGTTTTCTTTTTATTTGATACATTTTATTCTATTTAAAAATCACGTAGATTATCGATGAAGCAGCCGGCAAGCTTCCGATTTTCCGTCGAGCTCAGATCTCCGAACTTACACAACCCGAGAAAATATTATTAAAATGACGGCACAAAAGTCGTATTCAGACAATTCTACTCATGTTTTAAACTAAATTCGATATTACATGTACATCGCAAGGTTATAACCGATAATTTTGGTTGAGAAACCACAGAACAGTATGACCGATACCGTGTTTGTGGTAAGCTTGACCTCGCGACAGGTCACGCGATTATGTAATTTGCATAGCCGTTGGGCGCCATTTTTTAATACGTGATGAAGAATATAGTGCGATGAAATGATGCAGTATTCGTAAAATACGAATGAAGATTTTAGAAAAATACGGGGAATACTTAGTTATGTGATAAATATATAATTCCATGAAATCAATGTTAGTTTTACGTCATAATGCTCCCCGTATGATTCCGCGGACTACAAATTCTCGCCTACCGGCTCGAATTTGTATTAGTCCGCGGAATCATACTCGGAGCATTATGACGTAAAACTAACATTGATTTCATGGGATTATATATAACTATACAATATAGGAACATGATACAAGTAATTATATCACAGAACCCATGATGTGCGAGTGCAAGTGTGGTGTACTTGGGGTATTTGCATGCATGCTTCCAGTATTCTCTGTGGCAGTACTTTCATGAGTGTCATGACCGTATGCTCATGAAAGTGCAGTAGAAAACACTGCAAGCATGGGTGCAAACACCCCCGAGTACCCACACTTGCACTCACGTGACATAGGGTTCTGGTATTATCAGTCCCTGCCGGACGAAGTCCAGGACGGGGACTTATGGATTGGGTTCCATCCGTCCGTTCGTCCATCCAGAGCCGTTTCTTGGAGAGGCCTGGACTGATTTTTCAAACTTGGTACGGGGCAACATACAATGGCATACATATGCACATCAATTTGTTTCATGATACAATCCAATATGGCTGCCTAGCAGCCATTTTGTTTGCGAATTTTCCCTGTCCAAAGCCATAACTCAGACATGCTTGAACAGATCTCATTCAAAGTTGGTATTAGGACAGTGTTCTATGACATACATGTGCATATTCATTGTTGTCGTGATACGATCCAATATGGCTGCCTAGTAGCCATTTTGTTTGCCAATTTTCTATGTCCAAAGCCATAACTCAGACATGCTTAAACAGATCTCATTCAAAGTTGGTATTAGGACAGTGTTCTATGACATACATGTGCATATCCATTTTCATTGTGATATGATCCTCCATACCCGACCAATCCTTTATTGTTGTAGGCATGTTACATGTCCAACAAGCAGACACAACATATCTAAGTCTGTTTGATTTAGGTTCACAAGTGTTGTTGCGTGATCAGAGTAGTGATAATTCCTTAAAACCCAATCATAGCGGGGACTATGTCATTCTCAATGACTTGTTTACATTGTCTTTTGTTACACAGACTTTTGTAATGCACTGTGCCGACTGCGTTAACGCTAAAACTCGCCACAATCACTTAATGTGTATTAAAAAAACCAAGTGGCCAAAAAGAGGAAAACGTATTTGCCACAGTTGTGAATTGATAATTTTCTGCTCTCGAGGGACATTTTTGGCCCATCGCCTGGCCTACAGTAGTGTCCAGGTGCAACTTTCCGACTGCTAACCTTGCCTTAGTCCAGTGCTAACGCTGGGCCACGAAGGCCTTGCAAGAACCCCATTGACTGGCACTAACGTGACCCAATGCAAAACAAAGCAATAGCGCAATGATAAGAAAGATGTTCATGAAGTAGAAAATAAAAATGTCGTCTATGTCTCGTCTACAACACAAGAGCCGGGTGGACCAAGTTTCCATTTGTACTGTAGCCATGCACAAATTTCAGTGGAAATATAACTGCATTCCACTGGACAATATCTTACCCACATTCTCTCTGATTGGTACAATGTATGCTTGGAGGTTCCTTATTTTATATCTTTTTCAATAACCCATACTTTTCAACATTTTAAGCATAATAATTATGTGTCAATAATATGTAACCAGATTTGAACTGAATGCCCTCCATAAGGGCAGTCTTAGTTTTTTGTTCCTACACATAATAATTGCTGGAATGCAAAAATCTTGGCTATAGTACATGACATACCCCTCAATTGGCAAAAAGGTGTGCCGAACAATTAGAAATCTGAAAGGATATCAATCTAAGTATGTAGTGGAACATGTGAAATAGCTTTTGAAATGAAATTATTCAAATTTACAGAGGTTCACATACAGACATACATTTACCCACACATACAGAACAAATGTTATGATTGCTTATTGGTATCATTTGAACATAACAAACTTTTGTTTAGTGTCATGAATCTATAATTGCCCAATGTACATCCATACATTTTACTATTTGTCATTAGAGTGGTCATTCTTTGATGGTTTCACTGTATTATCTATATCAAATCAGAATATTACATTTAAATTCCAAACTTGGAAAAAGAAAGTAGGAAGCTTCATAAACCAGAGTTGAATGCATTACTAGAAATTTCTAGTCTTGCAACGATCTGAAATAAACAGAAAAAAGCCATGTCTTCATATTGAGTGAAAAAGATGTAATTTCAAGTGTATGAAAAGGAAATGATTGTCACTGTCGAAAGTTTACATACTTCATGGTAAGCATAATACAGGTCTATACTTCGATTCTATACATTTCATTTACCACAACGTATGGATTTATCTTGATGAATTCTCCAGCAAGATTGCACACAGATGTAGTTTGATTTATCATAGTGTGTGACATTTAGATCGTTGGGTCAATATCTTTCAAACCTGGCACAAATGTGACATTTGTTACCATGAATTTCTTTTAAAATCATGTCATCATTCAGTCACACAGAACTCAAGTACATGTATATGAGGTGAATGTATCTTCTGGGAATTTCCTGGGAATTTGCCTTCTCTCTTACAGTAAGAAAGTAGCCTGTTACCTGAGAACCTTTAGTTCATATTTTGTAATTGAAGCATAAAGTGGAGTACAAATTTGACTTGTATAGTCATCACAACACTGCCATCTGGTGGGACGATGTTTGTATGCACGTGCCTAAACATGAGTATGGTGAAAGTTCCAGTCTCTTTTAGATAACTTTGTACTTCAATTTTGCCTTCTCTCTTGAGAAAGTAGCTTGCTACTCGAGAACCTTCAGATCATATTATGTTATCGAAGGTGCTTACAACATAATAAAGCATAAAGTGGAGTACAAATTTGAGCTGTATTCTAATCTCAACACTGCCATCTGGTGGGAAGATGTTCATAGACACATGCCTAAACATGAGGCTGGTAAAAGTTGCAGTCTAATTCACTTGAGACTTTCCATTTCTACTTTCACCTTTGAGAAACATGATCACTTTCAGTTTATATCTGGTTATATTTTGTTATTGAAGCTGCTGACAATGTAATAAAGGTTGAAGTTGAGTATTAAATTAGCACAGTTACTGTATTGTCATCACAACACTATCTCAACACCGCCATCTGGTGGGAAAATGTTTGTAGACACGTGCCTAAACATGAGGCTGGTAAAATTTGCAGTCTAATTCACTTGAGACTTTCCATTTCTGCTTTCACCTTATAGAAACTAGAATACGTGATCACTCTCAGTTAATGTCTGTTTATATTTTGTTACTGAAACTGCTAACAATGTAATAAAGGTATCAAAATAAAGTATCCTTGAGGACCAATAAATAGATAATAATAAGTTGAGTACAAAAGTAGCACTGCATTGTCATGACAACACTGCCATTTGGTGGGAAGATGTTTGTAGGCACGTGCCTTAACATGAGTCTGATAAAAGTAACAGTTTCTTTCAGTTGACATTTCAATTCTAGCTTCTCTCTTGAGAAACTATGATCTCAACCTGCTACTGAGCAATTAGTTCATGCATTCATTACATGTCGAATAGATTCATGTAATTCACTTTTATTTGGGCCCCCGAACTACCTAATCAACCGTATTCAACGTATTCAAAATATTGCTGCTAGAATTGTAACTCGTTCCAAAATCACCTTTCGCATCACTCCAATTTTATATCAGTTGCATTGGTTACCTGTTTCAGAACATATTGTTTTTAAGATTTTAGTTCTTATTTTTAAATCCATTCATAGGCTTGGACCAATTTATCTTTCTGACATGATCAAACTATATGTTCCACGTCGTAATTTAAGGTCAGCTGATCAGTTCAAACTCTGCCCCATTCGATCACGTACTAAGACATATGGTGATCGTGATTTTACTGTTGCTGTTCCCACTCTCTAGAATAATCTCCCATTCAACATCCGTCAGTCACCTAACTTATCTGCTTTTAAATCTAATGTTAAAACTTTACTTTTTAAAACTGCTTTTAACTGATATTTGTATTGTATGATTTGCTTTCAGCGTCTTTGATCACATTTTTTGTGGATACTGACGCTTTATAAATAAATTATTATTATTATTATTATTATTATTATTACTGTCAGTTTACATCTGGCTATATTCTGTTATTGAAACTGCTGACAGTGTAAGAAAGCTTGAAGTTTAGTATAAAATTAGCTCTATCAAACATGAGGCTGGTAAAAGTTGCAGTCTAATTCACTTGAGACTTTCCATTTCTGCTTTCACCTTTGAGAAACATGATCACTCTCAGTTTACATCTGGTTATGTTTTGTTATTGAAGCTGCTGACAATGTAATAAAAGTTGAAGTTGAGTATTAAATTAGCACTGTATTGTCATCACAACACTAATCTCAACACCGCCATCTGGAAAATGTTCGTAGACACGTGCCTAAACATGAGGCTGGTAAAAATTGCAGTCTAATTCACTTGAGACTTTCCATTTCTGCTTTCACCGTATAGAAACTAGAATACGTGATCACTCTCAGTTAATGTCTGTTTATATTTTGTTACTGAAACTGCTAACAATGTAATAAAGGTATAAAAATAAAGTATCCTTGAGGACCAATAAATAAATACATGTAATAATGAAATTAAGTGATCATTAGCACTGCATTGTCATGACAACACTGCCATTTGGTGGAAAGATGTTTTTAGGCACGTGCATTAACACGAGTCTTATAAAAGTAACAGTTTCTTTTAGTTGACATTTCAATTCTAGTTTCTCTCTTGCGAAACTATGATCACTGTCAGTTTATACATCTGGCTATATTCTGTTATTGAAACTGCTGACAGTGTAAGAAAGCATGAAGTTGGATACAAATTTATTTTCGTCACAACACTGCCATCTAGTGGGAAGTTGTTTGTATGCACATGAAACATGAGTGTGGTAAAAGCTGGTTCTAGTCTCTTTTAGTTAACATTCTTCCTCTGTCAATTTTGCCTTCTCTTCTGAGAAAGTAGCCTGCTACTAGACAACTTTTAGTTCATATTTTTGTGATTGAAGCATGAAGTGGTGTATATCTCAACAATGGTGGGAAGATGCATGTAGACATGTGCCTAAACATAAGTCTCGTAAAAGTAGTAATCTCCTTGAGTTGACAGTTTTCAATAATATCCTTCTCTCTTGAGAAACAAGAGTACTCGATGTCAGTTCGTGATCTGCTAAACTCATTTAAAATTGCTGTGATTTTTAATATGAAGCTGCCAGAAGAGATTGATGTTTTGTCATAATCTCCAACAAAATCGCTCATACTAGAAAATTGATATTCTAATGAAGAGATTTTCAAAGTTGAAATTGTCTAAACAGTTGATGTAAAGTGATTGAAAATTATAGGATTCAATTTGAATTGAAGTGATTCTGTCCAGTACGTGTTATTCAGATTTTTATCCCTTAAATCTGCACTAAGCTGCAGCTGGGAAATCTTTTTTTCATGAAGCAACCAAAGATATGTTCACTGAAAATTACAACTATTAATTCTCCGTATACCTGTAATAGAATATTACTGCCTAGGTACATCATAAAAATAATGAACATTTAATTTCTTGGTCGACAGCATGCTCCACATGCATTATCATAGGTGTGCATGAAAATAAGTCAACCCTCTTGTTCTATTTTGACCCTCTATCATAAGGTAGAAACTATTGCAGGTACCGAGAATTAGTGCAGTGGTCTATTTCTTAAGTGCCTTCCAAAATGAATATAATAGTCATAGTATTATATAATTATTACCCTTGGCTCAGACCTACATTATATCAGCACAGTGGCCCATATAATTTCCTCAAACTCCTGTGGAACCTACAATCCCTAGGAGCCTCTGTAAGCACTTAGGTTATAAATTCTTCATAGAACAATTTCTGTCCTATGAGGTCTCCATTTATACAGCTGAGTTAACCGGGGCATAATTGGTGGTCCAATTTTGCCAAAGGACTCAAGCTTTTCAGAAGCAAATGGCAGCATTGCTCAAACCAGCAACCTGTAAAGTACAAGCCTGCACCCATAATATATATACGTGTGTGTGTGTGTGTGTGTAAATAACACAGTATCAAGCAAGATACACAGGAGCCATTAATTAAAGTGTTTCACGCTCTTGCGATCATCAGACAATGATGATGATGAAAAGGATGAGGATGATGATGATGATGTCTGATGATTGCAACAGCGTGAATGTTATTTACACCGTTCTACATACATGCAATGTATGTATTGAGTACTGTTTACTCCAGCATAGACATTTTACATAAATATACATATATCGATATATATGCATGACTGTATGTATATACCTGCATATACATGATTTTTTTCTAATCAGACAACCAACAATAGTGTTGCTACAAAATGATGAAATACCGATAATTAGAACTGTGCATGTTAATCAGAGGGCGATTTCATCTACAAGTAATGCAGAAACAGGTTGAAATCGTCTTCACAGTGGTACCGCTGATTTTAGGGTGTGGACCCAAAGATCTATTTATTGTACCATATTATGTGTACTGCTACACAAATATAATTATCCACATGTGATTCAATACTATTCAGGGTGTACCAGGTGTAGAACAAGTAGAGCTATTATATCTATCAATACAGTCTCAAAATACACCCCAGTTGTACCTAGTGCAGCTTTAATGTAAAACCTGTTCAGACGTCTACAACCATGTTTGTACTGATTGATTGCAGAAGATTTTTTTGTCTTAAAATCTTTTTCATATTTTATAATTCAATTCACAGGTGATCATCGGTGTACCAAATCAAATGCAAAGAGAGGAAATTCTGGAAGCACACATCAAGGCAATGAAAACATCATGCGATGTAGATTTCACAGTGCTAGCTGAGATTACCAAGGGTTATGTCGGAGCAGATATTACTGCTTTGTGTCGGGAGGCTTCATTCAGTGCTCTAGGAAGACTCAAGGGACAGCTTGATAAGGTTGGTACCACTATTACGTCAATATTGTTTCAGTAATTTATTTGTGTTCCAAGTTACAGTGCCTCATCATCATTCTCACAAAATGGCTATAAGTTTCTATGGGGTTTCTATTAGAAAATGATTCAACATTTTAATATACTCATTGAAATGTATAAATGGAACTTGCAATCCAAGCTCAGATGCAAAGGAGGCTATGGGATTATCTGTGGTTATCATAATACCTAATCTGGAGCTACTGATAAAATTAACCTCCCACAATTGTCAGGTAACCATGAATTGATTATTTGTGGTTACAACCAATATCAACATTGTTTACAATACTAATAGATTAGAATTTATTATCCCATGATGCAACATTCAACATGGCCGGTTTGCAAGTTCCCTATTGTGATCAATGGTAACAGGTACAATCAGATCTGGTTGATATTTTCAGACTTAGCCACTGAGTGTGTAATTTTCTACCCCTTCCATATGAATAACTTAAGAAGAACACATCAGTTCAAAAAATGGAAAAAAAGTTTTGGAAAAGAAAAAAGAAAGCTGAACATTTCACCTGACGAAACACCGTAATTAACACATCTTAGTGTATTAAACCAAATTCTAACTACTTTGGATCAGGGAATCTTCAGTACCTACAGTAACATTTTATATCATGGTACTGTCAAAATAGAACAAGAAAGTCAGATGATTCTCACATGCACCTATAGTAATGCATGTGAAGCACTTAAAACTGAAATCAGGATGTCAAAATTCTATTTCAGATAACAAGAATTCTGATGGATTTACAATGATAGGAAACTAGGGGTTATTGATGATGACATGTACAAGTACACTCTGATAGGTGACTCTATCATTCTTTTGATTCTACACACATCTTGTGGCGTGTTACAGTACGTAGACAATCAATCCATAGTTCACAGTGTCAGTATGTGTCTGCAATTTACTATACTTTGAATCATGAATTGTCAAGAAACTTTAGCAGTGACAATTGTAATAAATACACATTTTCTAGCATAGCACGTGGAATATTCCACATGCAACTATAGAAGCTAAAGTAATTAAATATGTATCTCTATTGTAAGCTGGCTTAACTTTGAATAAAAATGTGTCCAGTTACAAATTGTAACGTTTTGCAGTGTAGCGAATTAAAAATTCTTTGTGCGGGAAAGTACAAAAGAAATGTGCACATGTACTGTGCATTTTCCGCAAGTAACAGTAGTGTTGAAAGTCTCCTTCATTTGACGATAGCAAATCACAATAATGTCAGAGAGTGAAAAAGTCATTCAATGTGAGGTTGCCTGCTGCATGCAGTGACTCCGAAGATGCGCTCGATCTCATTTACATCTTGTTCCTTATATTAAAACATTTACTGATAAAACGGCAGATCTCTTTTTGGAATATTTGGTGGCCCTGAAAAACTATTAAACTAGGTACGCAGTTTAAGATCCACTCTTTGAAGATCCCCTTTTCAATACACATGTAATTGTGTTTGACGTTGTCTTTGGTTAAAATGTTGTTTGATATAATTATCTCATTGCACTGACACTAACGTTATTCCGCAATTCATTTTGAAGCAACAATTTGCTATGGAAAGAATGGCCCAGAATTTGTAAACAGAGCCGTATCTTCAACATCAAAATCCAAACTTCAGTTTCTACTATAATGATAATGACAAGGAGAATCTACAGAGTTCACCTTGGGTTCCAAAATAAAGGAGGGCCGTAAAAGTTTTGGAAGTTGGGTAAAGAAAATGATTATTTTGTTGTGTTACTTATTTGAGAAAGCACCATCCAATTTTTTTTTTATTTAAAATGTTTTTTTTTTTAAACTTTGAATGTGAAATCTTTTTCGGCAACTACTTTGAAAGATACGACATTAGGCCAGAAAAATTGAAAAAGCTGTTCAACCTACCCATATATTTTTTCTGGTGATGGGCAATATATCCTCATGCAGGTGTCGCATTTGTTTCAAAATTAAGGCTATTTCTTTATATTTTCTGAATAGCACATGTAACAATATACATTTGAGTCTATTCCAAATTATGTAATATCTTATACAGTGGTTTACTTGGCTCTGATGCGCACAAGCATGAATTGAGATTAAGCTAAATTTTTGCATATCCAATGTGCACTAAAAAGAATTGAGCAAAAGTTTACGACCATGGGAGTGGGCTGAGCAGTCATTGCACCATCAAGTCTGAAAGTCTTGGAATGTTTTGTTCTTTATTTGGGATTATTTGGAACCAAATTAAAAAATATCTTTCAGCCTTGCCACAACAAAATACACTTCCAGATAATATGTAATGCATTATGCCATAGCATAATTGTTTCAATTCTGGTATTTTATTACCATGTTCAAGCATTGTAAGACTTTAAATTATGTCTATGGTTTGATATTTTATGCCTCTAAATGACCTCCTACACTGTCTTATTGTCAATTCTTTTTTGACCTTTGGATTTGTCTCCTTCCAATCAGTAACAATCAAGGTGATAATTGTCTTTCTCTCCAAACAAGATGGAAGGTGTCTGGCTAAGTACCTCCCTGTAAAGGTTTGAGCTAATTAGAGACATCTCCCTATGCATGTGAAATCCACATGGTGTGTAAAGTAATCTCTTTCGGAGTATTATTGTAGTTGGCTATCACTGTTATTTTAATGCATCATTGTACCATATGATTTTATATCTCCACTGTAGTGTAGGTGACAGAAGGGGTGGCTAAAATAATGCTTGAGTTTCATTTGGCGGGGCTTAACATTTTTTGAGAAGAGAGGGTGAGAGGAACTACACCATTTGTTTAACCATAAATTGTGTACATCTCCTAACTGTAGCTATGCAGACCAATTTCAAGAGATAGTATCAAGATGACTGAATATATTCTATCTAAACTTGAACTGAAATATTCTGCTATCATTATATATGGTTTGTTTTATTCTTGTCAAGCATTATGAAAAAATGAAATTGACCTACTTACCCAATGTGATGGGTTAGGTTGCCCATTGACCAGCTTTTTTATATTTTCTGGCCTCACATATGATATTTAGTTGTGTGTGCTAAAATAGATATTATGTAAATTACATGCAAATTTATGTAAATTAGCCACTTTTCTAAATTTTAAATGCATGATTGCACCAAGACAAAGTTCTGTAAGGAATGATCATGCAGTCATTTGCCTACAGGTATGCGACAATGTTTTCGGTATTGCACTATGCATGCACACCAGCAATGTTCCATCAATTTTTTTTTTGAGACTGAGCAACTTTAATAAGGAAATGAAGAAAAATGGAAACAGTGATATAACGGCCATGCTTGTGCGGCCACAGGGGACTGGTCCGGAAGGGTCCCTTCCTGCCAAAGGCCAAAGTCAAAATCACATGTTTGCTTTGAATATGAAGCTAACATATTTTACCTGGTCTTGGATATTGAATAAAGAGAAAAAACTCTGTGACAATGTTTCATTTGTCATTAATTCTACTTTATATGTATATTTAAAAGTGAAAAGAGTCGATCAATTTCAGAAATCAAAAAAAAAAAGACAACTTCTGTTTAATATATGTATTGATGACTAATTAAATCATGTGATTGTTTTTATTATTCATTTAATTTGCAATATATCATAAGTAATATGCTAGGTTACTTGGCCATGTGGTGGATATTTTATAGAACATATGTGTAAACATTTTGCTATTCTGCTATATAGAACAATGTGTAAAGTACTTAATAAAAAAATGAACTAATGTATATAAAATGTTAATCAGAAATGAGAAATATTATGCTTACTCACATGTTACTGTGCCACTAACTATGTCTTAAGTAAAATGCTCGCCAAACAGTTTTAACCATGAGGATAGAAATTGGCTCTTACTGGCGCTAAATAGTTTTTCTTTTTGTACTGGTTCATTTAAACTTATGAGCACAGCAGCCATATTTTGACTGCTGTATCATGTGACCTGGTACAGCTATGTATCAAGTGTATGATTGGCTCACCCTACATCAGGTCTTGTTTGGCATGCACGCTGTGTTGGTGTCTAGATGTAGACATTGCACGATCACCGAGAATAGCAAAATGTTCACACATATAAAGTTTCACTTTAAACCCAATGCAGAAGTAAAATTAGTCACATGATCTTGTAATTCAATTTTATTTGTAATATCTTTATTCATTATGTTTCTTCCTTGATGGTTGGATATATAAAGTTGTGCAAAACATGAAATTTGACTGCGAGAACAGACGGGAGACCTTGCACATATATTGCTGTTATGTAGGAACAACAATCCTTATGGAAGACATTCAATTTACATCTCGTTATCTTCTTTTTCCATGTAGACTCCGATGGCTATGGAAGTCAATATGACTGATTTCAAGTCGGCCATGAATAAGATTGTGCCGTCTGTTCTACGAGGATCAGATGCGCTTGTTGATTTCAAACCAGTTTTGTGGTCTGACATCGGCAGCCTTGAAGAAGTGAAAACACAACTACAACAGGTTTCTATAATTATTATATTCTTTATAATAATAATATGACAGAACCCCATGACACATGAATGCAAGTGGGGCATACTTGGGGTATTTGCACGAGTGCTTGCTACACCTGTGAAAGTGCAGCAGAATCTAAGAAAAAATTGCAAGCATGAGTGCAAATACCCCTGACTACCCACACTACACTGGAACTCACGTAGCATGGGGTTCTGTTATTATTACATATGTTTATCCGAAACAACAAATTTCCATAAAAATGACACTATGCGATCATGCGCTTTCATGTAGAATGAACGATCACATCTTCATTTGCATATCATTTGCATGCAGGTATGCAATAATGTTTTCGGTATTACACCTCTGTGCAAATGCCATTAGTATGTGCGAGCACTGGTGCAACTAATCTCTGGTACATATGTAATAATCTTTTTTGTACTGCATAGTTCTTTTAAATGTTTATCAACTTGTCTCCCAAGAAGTCTTGTCAGGGTGTTAAACCTCATGGGTTCAGTGTTAATGCAGGAGGAAACCTGCAATGTAATTTTTATAACACCATGTATGCTCATCGAGGAAGCACTAAAGATCCATAGACAAGTTCTCTCCTTACACTTTTGATTGAGAAACAGACATGTTTCAAACAAATCACATGTCCTTCCACATGACAAAATGATTGAAATTTGTTGGCAGTGTTGAGTGAAATGGAGGTGTGAAAAGTGTAGCTTCAATATATGTAAATTCAGGTGTGAAAGTTATGTACATGTAACTGTCCACCTTCTGTGATGATGTCAATGTAGATTGGTGAAATGTCATATTTTCCTACATAGGCATTAAGTGACGGATTGTTGACTTTGATGTACATGGCCTAGCTCCAATAGTCTTTTATACATGTTTTGTTCTCTAAATTTAATTTTTAGCAAAGACTATGTGTACTCCACAACACTTGAAGTTTACAAATCTAGGTACACCAATTATTGTGTACAGCCATAAACATATAAAGAAGAGGTTCAAAAACTTACCCTTGAACTTGATCAAGAATCTTAACAGTCAAACAGTGAAAAGTTTATTCATAGAGATTGAGATTTAGTATGATCAGAAAAAAAAACTGCCTTGTCTTGTATGTCTGTCTTAGTTTACAACTATTAAACATGTATACAGTTGATGGCACCCGAAAAAGCACACAGACTTTAGAAATAGTGGCCAATCAGATTTTTTTAGCAAATTGTGCAATGGCACGGCCTAGATCGAACACTGTTTTATTTCTTTCTTTTTTTTTAACAATGAATGAAACTTACAATTGTGAAGGCATTATTGTAGGAAATCAAATGAGCTGTACCTTTGACCTTTGGTTTTCTCTTTTTTTCGAGACTGTACAGTGAGCCAGTGGCCAAAAGTACTCATTGATTAATAAACATTATTATTATTATTATTATGTACTATTATTATAATTATTATTATTATTATTATAAATTAAAAGAAGAGTGATATTCATGCTGTACACATCGTATAGAATATTGCAAAGTTTTGTCTGATTGTACTTGTCCTTAAATGAACTAGAATATTAGATGTATACCAAGTCACATACAAGACCTGTACATCTTTGCATGTAGTCTCATTAGCAATTGATAAAGCTATCATTACGTTAAAAGTGGTGAAATTCATCACTGTCTGGTGATTTACCATGGCAACTCAACATGATAACCTGCATGGGATTACTAATTGGTTCATTTTACACTAAATCATGTCATTCTGGTTCAATCATTCCGTTTAGTTTTTGATCTTTCATACATGCAACTGTAATTTCGGAGAACCCCTGTTTTAGGTTTTGAAAAAAATGAAATTGGGGGTATTAAAGTAGGTCAATTTTTTGTTCAGTGTGTGTCATCTTGATTTCATCCTTTTGGTTATTAGGCAACAAGAATTGTGTGTTTCCAACCCTAGTGTAAGCCGCCAACCCTAAATATTTAAAAAAAAAAAAAAGATAATTTGTCTTCTTCACCTTCATACACATCAGTTTTCTTTCCCAAGTGATATCTGTATATACTTCATCAAAGTACCACAGAAAGCGTCATTTCATTTGTTTTTGGTCGAAGCAATATTTAAAAAAAATAAAACAATTAAAGGGGTAAAGATAAAATAAAATAAACTAAAATAAATTAATATTCCGACCTACTGATCCTATTTTCTGAGGCCATGTTATTGGAAACACACAATTATTTTTTGCACCTTAGCTGTATGACAAGGGTATTTCGGGTGTAACATATTTATTGAATTTTATTTATAAAAATCACAGGTATTGTTTAGAAAACTCAAGGCTATACACTTAAACAAACCAAGCACTGTAGTCCAGCAGCCATTTATTAAATGGCATTTGCAGCCACATGAGGGTGTATGGCCATCCTTTTATTAAAACAAAATTAGTCTTAATATGGGTAGGTTTGGTCTGTTGAACAGCTTGATTTTTTTTCTGGGTTTCCTTGGGTTGAAATTAAGGTGGTTTTTTTAGCGCAATTGAATTTGTAGGTTCAGTAGTTCTATAGGTGTGGTAAAGTGTCTCTGTCTGTCTGTCTGTCTGTCTGTCTGTCTGACTGTGTCTCTGTCTGTCTGTCTGTCTGTCAGTCTGTCTATCTATCTGTCTCTCGGGCCGTTTTGATATTAGGTAAGGTATTACTTTTAGTGTATAGTTGTGAGATTGTTCAAAAAAAATTAAATCAGATCATCAATATGCAAATGTATGTGTATATGTTAACAACTAAAACTCAAGAAACACTTAACCAAGTACTAAATATTTAGTGGCAATGTGAGATTGTTCAAAGGAAAATGATCAGATCAGCAATATGCAAAATACCTTATATGTTTATGTAAACAACTTAAAGTTAAAACCCACTGGGCTAAACCCACTACTAGATGGGTTTTGTAGTTTAATTAGTATCTAATTGTGAGATTGTTGGAGAGAAAATCGTCGGCAATATGTAAATTAGGTAGTACGCATTTGCGTTTCAACCAGCTGGTTTCAACACCGTTGGCCCTATTATTTTCTTTAACCCAAGCTGTAATTAGGTTCAAGATACCACACACATTGACATATATGAATAGATGACAGCAGCATAAAAACTGCACAAAGTCTCCAACATAGTTAATTGACTGCATAGGATGGGTTCCTGTAATTATTCAGGTCTGAAGAAATCAATCACATACTTTTTCCCGTTTACTAGGAAACATTAAGCCTAATTTGTCACTAGTAATTCTTGTCTAAGAATTGCTCCATACAGGTTTGTGTGCCTGCTATTAAAAGTACATTTCTCAGTCATGATCAATATCTACATGTGTGCTGTCACTGAAAAAAATCATACAACAGAATAAATGTAACTTTTCTTTTGATGTTAGAAAGCGTTGGATTGCCCAATACTGTTCATGGAGAATAGTAAAACAACAAAATCATTCTATTAAACTGCAGAATAGTTATATTGTATATTACTTCAAATTGTTTTCTTTAAACCTATACTGTAAGATACAATGTGACGTTCAACCCAATCTTATTAAAATCCGATGTAGTTTACAAATCACCATTTTTGTTAATTTTTTTTTTTTTTTTTTTTTTTTTTTTGGGGGGGGGGGGGCTGTTTCCTTTTCTCAAATTACTGTTGTTTGTTCTTTTGTGAGCGCTCATTACATACATCTGACACAATGACTGTCGCTGAACTTTAAAGAGTTATGCAGGACAGGGTTGTCAGTGGCCGAGTGGTTAAACCACTTGCCACAGCTCACTGCTACTGCAGTTGGGGTTTGAACCCATTCTGGGTTTAATTAAATTTACCGTGCTGTAAGTAAGAAGAGTGTTTTAGGTTTCCCCGGGTACTCCGGTTTCCTCCTGCACTAACACTGAACCCTCCTCCAGATATTGGGCAATGCCTATGGATGGTATATGAATAATATAAATAAATAAATAAATAAATAGGCAAATATCAATGGAGAAGTATTGTGAACAACTTCTATTGGATCCATTCTCTAGATGACTAAAGAGATGGATACATAGAATATCAATATCTCAGTTTTCGAACTTACTAATTTGTTTCATCCAACTTTCTGGTTATTCCATTCACCTTCAAACTACCGGTATGTATTCACCTTCAGGCCATAGAGTGGCCCCTGAAATATCCAGGTTCCTTCACTAGACTTGGGATATCGAGACCCAAAGGAGTCCTCCTGTATGGCCCACCAGGCTGCTGTAAGACAACATTGGTAAGAGCTGCAGCAACAGCATGTAATGCAACATTTCTAGCAGTCAGTGGAGCCCAGCTCTATTCACCATATGTTGGAGATTCAGAAAAATCCATTGCTGAGGTAAAATGTTATGTTTGTCATTTTAATTTGTGTACAAAACATGTCAATATAAGAAGTGTGTTAACATTTTGATGATGCCCTCAATTCACAATCATACTTTTAACAGTTTTTAATGTTTAAATAAAGCTAATCAACATCAGAAAGATATCTGTGAACCATTTGACCTACCAAAGCTCCAGAATTTCCACAACTAACAATAGTCAATTTTCTGGTTCCAAGATGCATTGTGCAAGATGACATCGCTTATGTCGTTATGTTTAATCTTGTTTTGTCTTTGTTACATTTGAAATAATATTTTCATCTGGAAATGATGGCAAGACATGTTGACCTCTTTAATTATGAGTGAATTTATAGAATAAAGACTAAATGCCATCAATGGCAGAGAAAGATTTTACTTGGTGTATGGTCCGGTGTATGGTCAGAGGACAACCACCCCCGAGTAGCACATGCAAATTAACCCCTCAGCACACACACAATACATGACATTGTATGAAGAGTCAACGTGCAGTGCATCTTGGAACCAGCCACAGAGCTGTATTTTTTACCCTCAGATGTGTTTTAATAGCGCATTGCCATCTTACCAGCAGCTCATTCTGTTTTACTGATCTGGCTATAGATGGCATAGTTTTTTTAAAAATTATCTGATTCAAGAAGTTTAGGTGGAGCACCTAGAAGTAGGAATATTGTGACAAAGGTTGTAGTTATTCTTTTTATTTTTAGGCCAATTCCTAAAATCTTGTCACACTTTAGTCCAAACTGCAGAAAATCTTCAACTCTGATTACTATGCAGCAGTAATGTTACAATTTCTATGTGTGGAGTGTATTTACAGTATGGTTTGTCCTGAGCATTAACCATATATCTTGTAGTTATTGAACGCATGTGACATGTGAAATAGAGTTGAAACTTTTCTCTGTTCACTCTTTCATCTAGGTTTTCCACCATGCTCGCCTTGGTGCACCATCAATTCTCTTCTTGGATGAAGTTGATTCCATCATTGGAAAACGGTCTATGGATGGAAAACAAGGACACAGTGTCCAAGAAAGGGTTCTGGCCACATTGCTGAATGAAATGGATGGGATTGGCATTTCATTAGATGAGAAAAAAGAACCTGAACAGCAGAAGATACTAGAGGACAGACAACTAGATGGAGCCAAAAAGGTGCAGTGGGCAGGATTACATCACAAATTAACAATTTTTATCAAAGCAAGAAAAGTAAATGTTGTGACTGTTTGAGGTTTGTTAAATAATTTCAAAATATTGTACATAGTCCCGAGCAGCCATTATCATCATAAATTTAGCATAACTTAATAAATCAACACACACACACACATACATATATATATAAACTAAGATATGCCATGTCATGTCATGAAATTTTATTCGGTTTTCTTTTACAGGTGCATGAATCAGCATATACTGTCTCCAATAACGACATATTGCTTGTAGCAGCAACTAATAGACCAGATTTGGTTGACAGTGCATTGCTGCGACCAGGTCGAATTGACAGGATCATATATGTGCCACCTCCTGATAACCAGGTATGGAAGTAATCTCACTAAGTAAGAACTTCGTCCTCACACTACTGAAAGTTTAAGAAATCTATGATGTTCAGTAAGAGACTTAATTTAAATTCTAGTAAGTTGTCCGTTGTCTGTTAATGTGATGCTGAAAAGTATTTCTACCAGCTACATTACACCTAACCTCCACAAGAAGTCAAAACTGATTTGATGCAATGCTATGCTCCCCTCTTATTGGACCCCTCCTGCAGGTTGTAACAGTATGATGGATCATTATATTGATAATTTTAGTTTTGTAGCCCCCCCTTCCCCCCCCCCCCCCCCGAAGGAGGCTACTATAATGGGCTACATCTGTCTGTCTGTATTGTCTGTGTATCTGTCCATCCATGCGTCTGTGCCTCCGTCCATAGTACATCATTTCTCTGACATGCAATATTCAATTTCAACAGGGCACATAGGTGCTATAATTAACATATAGGACATATGCATGGCACACTCAGATCTAGATGCCAGTGGACGTTTAGGAAGATGTGATGTCACAAGCAGGGAGTTTTCCCAACATCCTTTGCGGCAAAAGTTCCCAAAATTCACATACATAACATATCAGTTAAAAACGCAAAGTTGAGCTATCAAAAAGTGCAGATGTGTTTTATTGGACCGTCCCATTAATGTACAGGTACATACAACATATCAAAATCTGACCAATGCAGACATATATGTTGTTAAAAATCAATATCTGTGTAATGAGTTTGTTGATAAAACTAGAAATCAGTCCAACTACATTGTAGAGTGTAACTCAAAACCTTTAATACATAGAGGCTCCATTCAAGCATCTACCCAACACCCCCCCCCCCCCCCCCCACTCGTCCATTGAAGTCACCTCTGCAAGTGCATTGTAACGTCACTCCATGTGAGAGATCACTCACATTGCATGCAGCTTTGAGGTGAAAGCATACAACATTTCCTGGTGACGAATGATTTTGTTTGAAAAATCTTACAGTATTACAGTTGCTACGGAAGTCAGCTATGGTTTCCTAGCATTAGAAACATTGTAACTGCATACTATACAAGGAATGACGTAAGTGGCCTATTGATACACGCATTGGGCTGATTCAGGAAGTCATCATCATGTACATGAATTCTGAGCTTGATTTTTATCAAAAGCTGGCAGCCAGAAAATTAGATGGCTGTAAGATCATTATCTCTGGCTGAATAAACACAATTTATGGCAGGGGGCCATGAGGAGAAAATGGGATTAGGCACGAAAGATTTGGGGCCAATGGGAGTGGGCAGGCTTGAAAATTCTGAAAGGGGGCCATGGAATATTGTGCTCTTGATTTGTGGCTTTTTGACCCAAATTAAAATTCACGAGTGGTCAATTGAACTGCACAATTGAACTGCTAAAAATTTTTTTTTTCAAAAGTCTATAATTTGAAAATTACTGAGCAGATGAGGGCTGAGATTTTGTGGGAACGTTCTAGGGGTGTTTAGATTATTAAAGATGTATTCTTGATATGATGAGCTCATCATTGATATGCAAATTAGGGCTAAAAGTTTGTCTTTTTGGTCAAAAATCTCTAATTCCAAAACTATTGAGCAGATTTGAACGTTCTTAAGAGTGTTTAGTTTAAGAATTGTTCATGACATGATGATCTCATCAGTGATATGCAAATTAGGGTTAAAATGTGTCTTTGGTCAAAAATCTATAATTCTATTAAGCAGATTGGGATGAAATTTACTGGGGATGCCTATAGGGATGAGTACATGAAGATGTAGTCACAATATGATCATCCCATCAGCAATATGCAAATTAGGTCTAAAAGTCTCAATTTTGGTCAAAAACTTATATCTTGAAAACTACATGGTGAATTGGGCTGAAACTTGGTAGCGATGTTTCTGGAGGTGTTATCTGCACTTTTTGTTCAAAACATTTTGACACAACTGTCCCTGGCAACCCTGGCCATGCCCTTAGCAACAGTGAAGTGATAATGCATATTACAAGGATAACAACAGAGACAGGTAGGTAGGTACATTGTAAGTGAATAAAGAATGAAGAAATGTATGTTAATATGCCTAGCAACAAGACCATGCCCATAGCTACATCAAAATAATGGTTTATATTGCAAACTAGGAAGGGTAGGCAAGTGAATAAAGATTCAGAAAATGTATGCAAATATGCCTAGCAACCGGACCACGCCAATAGCAACAGCCAAATACAGTTGTGCTACAACACCATTGGCACTATTTTCTCAACTTGTACTTATTAATATACAAACAAATACCCCCACCCCCATCGAGAGATGTTAATTTTGGGCTTATTGAATAAAGAACAAGGGAAACACACAGATGCATTTATTTTATCCACAGAAATAAAGTTTTGAGGGAGACTTGCTTAAGCTGGCCTTTAATTTAATGAAATCAGAGTTAATAAACATAAGACATTCATCACACTATTCAACATGAGTTGTAACAGAAACTTTACAAAACACAAGATTGTGAAAATTGTGCCATGTGAATTGATACAACCATATCTATTTCAGGCAAGAGAAAGTATCTTGAAAATTCACACCAGTAAGATGCCTATAGCAGAAGATGTTGATCTTTCTGACATTGCAAAGAAAACACACCTGTATTCTGGAGCAGATTTAGAGAACTTGTGCAGAGAGGTAATTGGCTTGGTAAAGCGTACATTTTTTTTAATTTACAGTGTCACACTGGAAGACATATCATCAATGTGTGATCAAGGATTTGTCAAGTGGGGACAATGGACGACCCCTACTAATCAGTAAAGGATGGTCCCTGTGTGGTGAACACCAAACTTACCCAGGGAGGGGTATTATGGCATGGACATTGTAGAATATTAATAATGTGCAAAAACTTTGTATGACTACTTAAAGGTTTGTTTTAATTTCATTTTAGGCTGCAATTACTGCCCTGCAGGAAAATGGATTGGACACAACTCATGTCGGACAGGCTAACTTTTTGACTGCCTTAGCAGTTGGAAAACCATCATTAACAGAAGCTCAAATCACACACTATACCAAACTCTCTACAAAACTGTAATTTCATGTCCCTCTCTTTATATATATATATATATATATATATATATATATATATATATATATATATATATATATATATATATATATATATATATACAGCAGCTTATTATCAAACCCTCTGAATATCAATTCTTATCATTCCATTAAATGGTAACCCAGCTCTAATAAACAAAAGCAATTCCTTAAACTTTTGGGTTCTGGAGAGTCATTTGTATTGATTTTACAATGTATACATTATGTATGTGTTATTGCCATAAAGCTTTAATAGTTGACATTTGTTACTCATTTATTGTTCAGTGGAAGTCTTTGTTATGGACATATTGTTTTGTGATGTTGTAATATCAATGCCAATGTTGCAATGGTGGTTTTAGCTTAAGTCTGCGTTAGCTTCCAGATAGCTGATCTGTCATTGTTATAAGAAAACATAAAGTATGGAAGGAAGACCTTATAACAGCTGTAACTGCTGAAGGGGTGCCAAAATTACCTGATATGCAAGAACATATCCGTCTTAACATGCATGGTTAGATTTGCTGGGACGGAGGAGCACGGATTTGAATGCGCTCCGTGAGCAGAACTTTACAGAGACAAAGACATCCCAAGGAACTTTGATTCTCGGCTGTATCTAAATTGCTGAGTTCGATTGAATCACTCCCATAGCTGCAAAATCGTATATTTCATTCGACCCAAAGTAACATTTTGAGTCCTTTATGAGTTTTTCCACAGAATACGTGTCCTGAGATTCTGGTACCTCTGAGATAGACTGTGTGTGTTTGAGTTTACCCTTGAATTTGGTCAATAGCCACACCACCAAAGACAAATCGGTAACAATAGTCAACTACAATAATACTCCGAACGAGATTACTTTACACATGATGTGGATTTCACATGCATAAGGAGATGTCTCTAATTAGCTATATCCTATACAGGGAGGTACTTAGCCAGCCACCTTCCATCTTGTTTTGGGAGAAAGACAACTATCACCTTGATTGCTACTGATTAGAAGGAGACAACTCCAAAGAAGAAAAAAATGACAATAAGACAGTGTAGGAGGCCATTTAGAGGCATAAAATATCAAACCATAGACATAATTTAAAGTCTTACAATGCTTGAATATGGTAATAAAATACCAGATTTGAAAGAGTTAGGCTATGCATTGCATATTATGTGGAAGTGTATTTTGTTGTGGCAAAGTTGAAAGATATGTTGTGGATGTGCACTTGGTAAATGACTTCTCCTGAAGTTTAATTTGGTTCCAAAAAATCCTGAATAAAGAGCAAAACATTTCAAGACTCAGACTTTTGATTGGCAGCTCAGGCCACTCCCATGGTCGTAAACGTTTGCTCAGTTCTTTTTAGTGCACATTGGATATGCAATAGCTTAATTTAATCTCAATTCAGGCTTGTATGCATCATCAGAGCCAAGTAAACCACTGTATAAGATATTATATAATTTTGAATAGACTCAAATGTTTATTGTTAACATGTACTATTCAGAAAATATAAAGAAAATATACAAATAAAATTGGATGTTTACCCAACTCCCAACACTTTTATGGCCCTCCTTTATGTCGGAACCCAAGGTTAACTCAGTGAATTCTCCTTGTCATTATCATTTATGGCAATTGAAGTTTGGATTTGACGTCGAAGGTACAGCTCTGTTTACAATTTTAATGCAGGGCCATTCTTTCCATAATAAATTGTCGCTTCAAAATGAATTGCGGAATAACGCTAGTATCAGTGTAATGAGATAATTATATCAAACAACATTTTAACCAAAAACAACGTCGAACACAATTGAAAGTGGATCTTCAAAGAGTGGATCTTAAATTGCGTACCTAGTTTAATAGTTTTTCAGGGCCACCAAATATTCCAAAAAGAGATCTGCCGTTTTATCAGTAATATAAGGAACAAGATGTAAATGAGATCGAGCGCATCTTCAGAGTCACTGTATGCGACAGGCGACCTCACGTTTAACGACATTTTCCGTCTTTTTTGTTTGAGTTTCACTCTCTAACATTATTGCGACTTGCTGTCTTCAAATGGAAGAGACTTTCAAGACTACTGTTACTCGCGGAAAATGCACAGTGCATGTGCGCACTTCTTTTGTACTTTCCCGCACAAAGAATGTTTAATTAGCCACACTGCAAAAAGTTACAATTTTCAACTGGACACATGTTTATTCAAAGATAAGCCAGCGTACAATAGAGATATAAGATACATATTAGCGAGGAGTTAGTGTACAGTCACTTTTGACTTTAGTGAACCATTAATTTAAATTGCGCATGCTAGGAATCGTCACGTAAATAACGATTTTACCCACCACCCCCACCCCCACCCCCACCCCCCCGCAGGCTACGGTACTGGCTTCATCTACACATCCCTAAATGCATTCCTATTCAGCCCAATCTGCTCAGTAGGTTTTGGAACTATACATTTTTGCAAAAGACACATTTTTAGACATAATTTGCATATCACTGATGGAATCATCATGTCATGAATAATTCGTAATCTAAACACCCCTAAGAATGCGCCACCAAATTCCAGCCTAATTTGCTCAGTAGTTTTGGCATTATAGATTTTTGACCAAAAAGACACATTCTAGCCCTAATTTGCATATGACTGATGGGATCATTGTGCCTTGAACAATTCTTTATCTAAACTCCACTAACAACGTTCCGGAATCAGGCAGAGAATGACGGGCGTGGTGGACACGTGACATCCGGACAACATCCTTCAAGATCTAATAACTATGAATCGAATTCGTCATTGCTTACCCGGAAAAAGATCTCCATGTGAGGTCAAAATGTGGATACAATAACGATATTGTTTATTTCAATATAATATGGGCCACCCAACTGGTTAAATTGGTAATACAAGGGGGATCTGTATAGTGCATTTGGTAAATACCCATTCCTTAAATGATCGCATGCTGGACACATGGAGATAAATTGTAGTCAGTCTCTTGTCCAAGAGATCATACTCTATTTGTCACTCCTAAATATCGTCAGGAATAAATTTATGTACAAGTACTCTTTCAAGATGTTCAGAAGGTATAAACCCCTACACTTCAGATCCATAGATAAGTACTAGTAAAATCAAAAGAGTATGAAGTAATTGTTCGGTGTTGAAGTCTTTAGATTCTTAACAGACTTTCCAAAGAGTGACTAATTTCTTCCTTGCTTTCACAGCAATATTTGTTTTGGTAACGGAAAAAATGACTAACAGAGACCTAGGAACTCATAAGTGTGCTTTCTATCTTAAACTCAGTGCCACCAAAATACCCCTACGCATGTGTACTATTAAAAGGTATTCCCATTTCAGGGTAAAATCATTTTCCATCATTTTCAACTACTCATTAATAATGTATGTAAACTAAATAATAGGCTAAGCACGCAGCCCTGACGGACCCCTTTTTGTAGAAAAAAATACTTTGAAATTGTGTTTCCCTCCCTTGCACACGATTTCACGTTATACATGGTAATTTTTGTATTGGCGGATGGTGCCGTGTGTCTCTGTCTCTGTGTCTGTGTCTGTCTGTCTGTCTGTCTGTCTGTCTGTCTGTGTGTCTGTCTGTGTGTGTGTGTGTGTGTGTGTGTGCATGTGTGTAGGCACGTATTTATGTACCTAGCTACGTGTGTGTGTGTGTGTGTGTGTGTGTGTGTAGTAGTAATTCTAGGCCATCGGCCCATAATACATCACAATGTACAAAAAGATTAATTAAACGCATTGGCAAGAAAAAAATAAAATGTACAATCATACTCAAATATGTTTGTGCACGTCTTTACACATTTTCATTGCGTGAAATAAATAAAAGAGCTAAGCTTTGCATAATAACAATGTCATCAGTTAGAATGTACTTGGTTTTGAAGTGGTTAAAAAAAGTAGAAAATGGTATGCATCTTCAACCTCAGCTGAGTCACAGGGCAGGCATAATCGTTGGCTTCTCCCAATATTATGCTTTCTATCGCTTTCTTTATGGGGGTAATCAGAAGAGCAACGAAAACATGCCAACATTTGTAAATGAATGGGTTTAAAATGTATAAGTATTTCTTGTACGAAAATAATGAACCGTGTATAGCGATTAATATTTCATAAGATCTTTCTACGTTGTAGTAAATTTTGGTTATCGAATGACGTAATAATGGAAAGTCGTGTCGGGTTGGCTAAAAATAAACATTTTCTTTCTTGCGATATGAGTTCAAACCTGTATCCGGTTTGAGAAAGACGTGGACTGATTACCATGACAACCTTTTACTCACTACTACCATGGCAACCACCGCACAGACTTTGTTCAGTATATTGGTGATGCTCATGGTCTTCCATCCCATAGAGCCACTCCAACTCTCGAAGCAATCGCGACAGCCTGCACCCTGGCGTTTAACTAAATGTTGAATACCCTGAGACGATGAATTCACTCCGTCCAACATCCTGGTTCAGGTTAGTGTGCAGTCGTAAAGCAAATGTATTTTATTTAGCTCGAAGAAAATGTTTATACATTAATGCAAAATGTGAATCAAACAAAATATATTTAAAGTAGGAGATATGTAGGAGAGAAGTCACATAAAGTTAGTGTTCATATAATAGCACTAGTACTACCGTTGCAGCTATGGCAAGGTCGCTTTCGTGTTAGAGAACTTTAGATGCCCCCACCTACTATGTATAATAGAAACTACATGCAGAGTCTGTAACATGTAATGTCTGTTACATGTAGTGTCAAAACAAAACAGGGACAGCATCATGGTATTGATTCTCATAATAGCTTGTGTACTTTTTGTCTATTTGTAACTCAGGGGATGTAGAAGATGAGTACCACTTTCTGTTAATTTGTCCAATTTATGATCACCTTAGAAACTAACTCTTACCATTCAATATTCAATATTCACAACCAACCCAATTACAATAAGTTTAAAATTATAATGAGTACTGCTAATTCAGATATTGTGCTCAATTTATGTAAATATGTATACAAAGCTATGGAGATGAGAACTTTCAAAGCGAATGCTGTGTAATATATTTTTCTCACTTTTGTTATCTGTACGACAGAAGCGTATTTTTCACTATTTTGTAAACTTTGCATATGGGCCGGAGGTCTAGAAACGCAATAAACATATACATTATACAAAGTGTATAGATACATATCAATCTATTCGTACTGAAGAGTAGAAGAATTGAGATTTATTTATCAACTTTTTTTTCCAGTTTTCTGAGGAATACTTATAAACTAGGAAACTTTCCATTTTTTGCTCCCAAGCGCAACATGATTGTGAAACAGTCGTATCACAAGACCGATTTTTATGGTCTGTACCAGTTCCCCTTATGTATGCATGCCGATATTATATTATGGAGGGAAGCGATCGAGCTGCTGTCAGTTACCCACAATAATCCCTGAAGATTTATTTCGAAAAGTATTTGATCATAGATAATGAAGATACACCTGTCACTTTAAGATCACCAGGTCGTGTCAAAGTATTTATCGTTAAGGTCGATTAATCAAATTAACAGAAATGTGTGCATTTTGAAAAAAACACACGATAGGTTTAGTCACGTGATGTCTGTTAATGAAAGGATAATAGTAAGGGACGATCGCACAATGTCACACAAGCTCAATAAAGTTTAGGGGGAGGGCCCGAGGGGGTCTGGCGTCAACTTCATTTTCGCACTTAATTCTAACCAAATTTCGACGGAAAACCTTCACTGTGACTCCATCAATGATAACAGCTTTTGTAGTCACAACTGAGATGTTGAAAATTTGATAAAAATTTACTTCTAATGTGAGATATGGTGCTGGATTTCTGGTAGTATTTCAATGTGTTTACAATCATTTTTTTTTTACATTACATCGATCGTAGTGGTGTGACCGCTACAATTTTCATAAGAGTTTACATTATATATTTTAACGTTTGATGTCACACTTTTGAACGTTCGTTTAGGGGGAGGTGGGAGGGGGTTTGACCTAAACGAATGATGTTCGTTTGTTGAGCTTGTGTGACATTGTGCGATCGTCCCTAAGGCTTGTCTAATTAGTGTTTGTATATATTTTCTACTCAAATCAAGAACCTTCACAAGTTTATCCATTTCCTGCGCATGCTATCCAGATAACAAAACAGAATAATCATTTCGTTCGAAACCTGTTAAAAATTTTTATTTTTGTCATCGATTCAGAAATATTGCGAGCTGTTAATTGAACCAAATGAGACAATGCTCTGTGTTTCACGAACGCAATTTTTAAAGGGCGATATCAAAAGATTATAGTTTGAGGGTGAGGATTCGACCAACATCAGTTTTCATACCACAAAAAAAAAACGACTCTGGGTTTTTTTTGTGAACCCACTTCTCAGTGTTCATTTTTACAAAATTATCTTGGGATGAAATCGAAAGATGGTGAAAATATACGCAGAGAGCGTACCTAGGAAAACCCAAGCTGCAGGAACGGACGAGGCCATTATCAGGACGTTCAATTATGAACGTGTGTTTAAACTGGAGGATGTTTCATGTGCATTCCACTCTACCCTTGTCTATACTCCTTGGAGAGACTTCGCGAATCCTATTGGAAAAGAGACAAAAATAACAAAACCATGCAAAACAATGCCTTTTTGAAAAGAGGATTGAATTTAACTCTGCTAACCAGGATATTAAATTGAATACAGTATGTATTATGTGTTATTATTTGCGATATCATATTTACATAAATACTTCGAAGTTTTCAACAATATTTGTGTTTTTATACTTGGTCTTTGCATAATTGCCATGAGTTTTTATTAGATGTGGAATGGTATCCTTTTGAAAAATATTATAATTTTAGTATGGTTTAGTTAATCCCTGACTATATGGGATGACTCGTGAGATGAGCACGTCCTCTATCGTCCATTTTAGGAAATTCGTTCGTCTAGAATTTTACATGTAAAATATTTATTTTTTTTAACCATTGCACGATTTCAGCTATACCCACAACTGTTTGGTAAACCTTCCGTTGTGCGGGTGGGGGTAGACTTGTGAGTGTGTGTTGGGCGGGATGAGGTAATGTGTGTATGTACGTGTATATGTGTGACGCCCCTTCCCTACGCGCGTGTATATAGTTTGTATGGACGATAATGAAAGATAGCGAGGCGTATTCTCCAAGTTCTCCAAAAAATCGTTTATCTACATTTTCAAGCGGGCGATGGTTTCACGCGTCTTGCCAATATCACGGTGGAATTACGTGTATTTACTAGTATATATTTGATCCGAGGAATTTAATGGCAGAAGAAATCCCAATTAAGGCCGTCATCGTCGTCGTCGTCGTCGTCGTTGTTGTTGTTGTTGTTGTTGTTGTTGTTGTTGTTGTTGTTGTCGTCGTCGTCGTCGTCGTTGTCGTCGTCGTAGTTGTAGTCATCGTCGTCGTCGTTGTTGTTGCTGTTGTTGTTTCTCAGTTCTTTTGTTTTGACATGTTTGTTCTTTAGTCACTGGAAGGAACGCCAAAATAACATTTCCACGTCGACGATTTCCATCATTGCCCGTGTTTCACCTTCCACTATCAAAAAATATCCGTTTAATATATCTTCGTCTGTAGTCATACAAATATTTTATTTATTCACGTGTTTATTTCCGCTGTATCTATTGTTTATTGGCATTTACACATATCATTAATTCCTCATCCGTTCACGTGTTCATTTTCGCAGGCGGTATTAAACAATACAGTATACAATTTGTCTATTGAACACAGGGATTTCCAGTCATCTAGTTTACTAGGACTATTACGCCCTCATAAGATTATGTTTCACTACGCATATTTTCGCCGACGTTAAAAAATGATATTATGATAATTGTACAGCGCATGTGCAATGAAATAGGTATACTATAAAAAGCCATGTCAATAGTTTAAACCTCACATATGCCCTCGCTATATACTCAACCAAGTTCTCCTGTACTTTTGCAGGTCTGTCAACATGTGGCTGTTCAACAAATACAAAACAGAAACAGGAGATCATCTCGGCGGCGAAATGCGCGATGGAGTACCGGGACAGCGATCTAGTAGAAACCTCGGGAACGCGGTTACACCAAACAGTATACCTGAATTTGTGATTCCGCATTTTACCAAGCATAACGATCGCGAGGCCTGTAGGGCGGCAAATGGAAGCATCTCAACATGTTCAACGGAAAACAGTGCTTTGAGATCCCCACTGCTCCGCAGTCCGACGACGCCATACTCCCGACCAAACAGTCCGATGTTCTCTGACAACAGTAGATGTTCATCTCCGAGTCCGTCACCCAGTATGAGCCCGAGAAGTGCGAATTCATTGAGTCCTAATAGCCCAACCAGTCCACAAGCTTTTCGATTCGAGAACAGTACAAATGTTACCGCTGATGGAGATACATTTACGGAGGCTTCCCGAGCTTCTCTCTCCCTCCACCAAATACCACTGTACTCTCCCACATTAGGCCGTGGTCGCGAGGGGGTAATAACTTCAGACTCGTCAAGCCCCGTTGAGTCGCCTCTCATCTGTCGTACCAGGCGTAAGCTTTCGCGTCCCAAAGACTTGCCGTACAACGGACTTCCTAGCCCTTTAAGTGACTCGTCAGAAAAAGAAAATAATTTCGTCTATACCCCGAAACGAGAAAGGTCAATATGTTTTTCACCGTTAAACAAATTACGCGGTCTGAGGAAACAAAGTACGTCGAGTGCCAGTGAATCGCCAGTGTCAACCCCAAGTCTCGCTCGTCAGGCACGATGTCGAACCAATTTACCAAAGGACCACTCTAAAAGGAAGGCACCAAAAAATCTACGCAGACCGAGAAATTTGTACGAAAGGAGACGCTCGTCAGTAGACCTTGCACTTTATTCAGAACAATTTTCCTCCACCGATGCAAGCTCCGTGGAGCCAAGTCCTGTCATTTTACGACGAAATAGCAGTGGTCAGGTGCAGCAGATTGGATCACCGAATCTCCGACTTGGACAGCTCCGTCGAGTTTGTTTAACAGATCCAAAATGGTTAATGCATCGTCTACAAAAACAGTCCTCCTTAGACCTCGGTGAATTAAAATTTGCTCTAGAATATTTTTGGGAAACCAGACAGCTAAAGGTGACTGTTATCAAAGCGGAACGTATAGGCGGAGGGCAGAACTTGTTGGCGCACAATACGAACGCTTACGTCAAACTTTACCTGATGCCCGGAAAACAGCAACGACAGCACACACATACTGTCAAGCGAACGAAAGACCCCGTGTTCAACGAAGACTTTTACTTCAACGGAGTGAATGCACCTGATTTCCGACACCTGAAACTGAGAATGAAGCTGTTCAACAAAATTTCAAATATCAAAAGAGATGAATTTCTAGGCGAGGTCCAGGTGCTTTTGGGAACATTGGACTTTTCACATGAAATCCGAGTATGGAAAGACTTGCAGCCAAAGAGTGAGGTTGAGGTAAGTCAAATTCATCATCATTCAATGGCACATTGGAGCATGTCCAGAAGCGCTCGCTTGACTTTTAGTCTTCACTGCAACCTATAGTACGATTTTCCGGACACGTTTTACTGACGATGGTTTTGACTTTCTCTGTTCAATTCCTCAGTATATCTTGCTATGGTGAAGTGCAGATTTGTCAAATCAGTACTAATGCATATATCTTTATTCAATATTTGCTAGATGAAATTCTTCGCTGTTAAAGAAATTGACGAGTTTATGTTTTACTATCTCATGTTTCTCGTACGTACTCTGTATATCTAGCGTAACGGTCATCCTTACATCGATGTAAACTCTGGCGTCATTTTCCCGAAATGTATATTTTTTCTTTAAAAAATCCATTTCACTGTCTCTGTCTCTGTGTCATGTAATAAGGCTTCGTTATGAATAGCGGGATGGTTAGTCTCATCCGATTGTATATCCCATAGTTTTTCTACTCTGAAATGATTAAATCGGAAATGACCCCCGACCCCCGAGTGCTCGTTGTAGATTAGTTAGTAGGACCATGGCGGTATAAGGGGGGACTATACAATCGAAGACAAAGGTTTTGTGAAATGTTAGTCACATTATTATCTCACTTTATCTATTTTGATGACTTCTGGATATCGCTCACCCACACAACTCCCTCTAGATCCGTCTGCAGTGTATTAGAGTTGTTTCGGCAAACGGTGTACATGAAAGATATATTAAAATGATGTGGGAGCATTACAATACTTTATTAAAGAGATTAACAGAAAATGGTGAAATTAGTTTCCGTTTTTGATCTAAATTTCTTCTAAGTGTCATTTTTGGCCTTCTGCCCAAAGTACGTGAAAAGCAGTGTTAGTGTACCGGACATTGATCATCTTGTTCTGACAATACCACCAAAGGTCGATTCCCTGAAGTAGGGATGTGATGTGATGTTAGCCTCATTAAGCATACCGTGTTAAACAATACATATAAGACAGAACAGCAAGTAAATTACCATTTCAGTAAATTGATAAGTTTTGTACACTTGGATTTGTCCATATTATTGGTAATATCGGCACTGTGGTGACGTCACTACGGAGTTCCCAATACTACGCAACATTTAAAATCCGCGAGATTGAAAACAATTTTGAAAAAATGTGATATATGCAAATATTGATCATTCTTTTCTCTTTTTTTTGCTAGGATCTTGGTATGCTTAATGTGTCGGTGTGTTATCAACCCAGACAGAAGAACATGATTGTTACCATGGTGAAGGCCAAGGACTTACCTAGGAACAGTATTACTGGCGCCCCAGGTGAGTCTTCAATACATCAAGCAGAAAAAAAATGAGGTTCACAATTTCACCAAAACAGTCATTTGAATTTTTGACGTGCGTGTGATATATCTGATTCAGCTAATCAGGATACGAAAAGAATATTTGCCTATTTAGAGGCATTGCTTTTTTCACGTTTTTCACGCCTAAAACATACAGCAAGGCGTGCCGATTGACACCAGTAAGCAATTTCGTCATAAACTAGTCGACATTTGTTGACACTATGAGCCATTATCGTTAAAGATTGGCATCGTTATATTTGAAACGTTGTCTTCTCCACCACCCCACCCCCTTTAGATGATTATGTATCAGGGTCTTTGTATACATTTCATCTTGCACTATTGAAGCAAACTGGTGACAGCGAACCTACGTTTAAAATTCAAAGAGTTGGCTTTTGTCATCACTGACAAATAAAACATGTAATAACAATATCCTGTATGTGTACATCAGTATATGGAGGTTGAATTATTTGGCTTCATCTCTAGTCAAGTACTGATGGTTTCATGAAAGTACGTCAACTCAAGCAACCCTTTCATAACTTCCGAGCACGACTACCCATTACAATAATAAAGGCTCTCTGATTTTAATCCGATCTCTCTTTTTTTTTTAAATTCAGATCCATACGTCAAAGTTGAGTTTTCAATTTGCGATCAAACGACGACGACTCTTCGCAGACAGACTCGTGTACGCAAGAAGACCACTGCACCCGTTTTCAAAGAAGCATTTACTTTCAGCGTTGGTAATCGTAGCATTGAAGACATCGAAAACAATGCCTGCATTGTCCTTACAATGTACGACCACGATCGAATCAGAGCCGATGAGACAATCGGAGAAGTTCGCATTGGTTGCAGAGCAACGGAAGAGAGTGAACTCGATCACTGGCGCAAGATAGTTTCAGCACCTGACCAACCCGTCCCTAGATGGCATAACCTTATGGAACTAGATGAGGAAATGACGCTTGCTTAATTGACGTCGTCACTATTGATAATTGCTATTGGTATGGCAACCACAGACAACAGAGAGGATCGTTGAGTCATTCTATGCCCGGCGTGATCGACGAATTCCCATGTTGTCTGAAAGGAAGCACACTGATAGGCAAACGAAGTTCTATTAAATCCCTATAGACTGCTCTGTTGCCTTTCAAACCACTGTTGAGCAGCGCGAAATCATTGGACAGTCGACCTTCAAAGACAGCATAGCAATCATATCTCTGTACTGCAAATAGAACTGTACATATCATATTGATTATTTGAATGTACATAAATATATTTATATCATAGTCAAAATTGAACACACGCAATGTCACTCCTACACAGTACATATACATTATGAATTTCATATATTGCTACAGGTGGTGTATATTACTGACTCGAGATAATCATGATGGCGGTGCTAAAAAGATAATTTTGTTGACTGCCCTCTTTATGCCTTCAATTCGCTCTACATTTGCACTAAATGTGACTCTTGAATGCGTATATTTGGATTAATTTTCCACCATTGCCAAATGGCGCCGAAGAGCCAGAAAAAGGTTATACTTTGATATCATAAAATTATTGTGTACTGTACGTACGAACTGATTTTATGAAGAATATAACTTTTAACACCCACTCCACCCTCTGCAAACAAGAGGATTGCTCAACGATTTACAATTTTTCTTCATCTTATTTTTTGAGGATGATAACTTAAGCTTGGTTCGATGTACCACAATTGTGCATTTACATACATCGTATTACTATTTACTTGTATTGAAATGGAATAACTGTAACATAATACATTTTCCCATATCGTTGTACTCTCAACTGAATTTTGATCAGTGCTAGGTACATTTTTTTTTGTATTTCTAAAGCGTCTTGTTTTAGATCGTATAAGACTCTCTGAGAACGTGACTTTTGATTTAAGATATAAAGCTCTTTCGTCGAAAACTGTATGATAGGTTTACTTTCACCAATGGTAAGTTGTGCTCATCGACTGTCCATTATGGTAATGATGTTGGTGTCGTTGTAATTTGTGAAATACCTAATTGCACATTATTGACATTTGTTTTGAAATGACATTGTATTATCGAGTATGGCCTTGTGTCCCAAAGCATTTATATGAAATAAAACAACCTACATGCTATTCTATGATAAATTTGTTGTGTGTGTGTTTTAGTTACTTATTTTTAATGATGATGATGATGATGATGATGATGATGATGATGATGATGATGATGACGATGTCAGTCTCTTTCTATATAAGTGTATATGTAAATTATGATACTAGGCTAAATGTCTGTCTGTCTGTCTGTCTGTCTGTCTGTCTGTCTGTCAGAATGTAAACTAAAAAAATGGCTGGATTAGTTTAAGATTTGGTGGGGATGGGACACCTAAGGTTGGCTAGATGGAGAATGGTTCATGGCCCATCACTGATATGCAAATTTATATATATATATATATATATATATATATATATATATATATATATATATATATATATATATATATATATATATATATTAAAAAGCAACAATATGCTATATATATATATATATATATATATATATATATATATATATATATATATATATATATATATATATATATATATATATATAACTCGGTGAGTATCAATCTGCTATAAGACAGTGCTCTATACCACAGTGGCAGAGCGTAATAGTTTTGGTAGTACTGGAACTCTTTCTTGGGTGTAACTCGGAGTTTCACGCATATTGCGATCATCAGACACTCTCGAGTGTCTGATGATCGCAATATGCGTGAAACTCCGAGTTACACCCAAGAAAGAGTTCCAGTACTACCAAAAATATATATATATATATATATATATATATATATATATATATATATATATATATATATATATATATATATATATATATATATATATATATATATATATATATATATATATATATATATATATTAAAAAGCAACAATATGCTAAGAAGGCGAATTAATATGCACGAATTTGGCCAAAAATCAAATCAGTTCTAGTCATACCCGTTGTGCACCATATAATATTGAAATATATGTACTGGTTATTATGATAATCGGCACACAAACAGACGTGGACATAGGTAGGTTTTATTTGCGCTTCACGGCCACCGGCCCAAATCCAAAGGTGGATGCATCAGAAAAAAAAGTGGTATTAACAAAAACAAATGAAAAGATAAATACAATGTGAAAGACTCTGAAAATACAATTGTTCTGAGAGAATTTCACTGAAAATCGATATATACAACCAATTGATAATGAGAGCAATCACGTCAAACACACCTTATCTCTAAGCCTGGTTGCTTTATGTTCAAAATTGCAGTTTAAGCAAAATATTTGAATCGATTGATCTCATAAACTTAGTAAAGTAATTTGGTTCTAAAAACACATCACATGGCAAGTATTGGATTTTAAATTATTATAAAGTGGGCATATTACGAGAAAGTGATATTCGTCCTCTACCATGTTTGTGTTACAGATTTTGCAAAAACCTGTTGGGGGATGTTGCGTCTCCTCCCGTTTTCAAGAGGAAGTACTGATAATCGTAAACATGCAAGAGCCCGGATAGCTTGTCGGTTACAGTTAAGATAAAAATATTTTTCAGATTTCAGTAGATTCTTGAAGTGAATATATGTGCGAAGTTTGGGTTTCAATTCCAAGTTTTCCTTCCATTGTTGTTTAAGTACGTCTTTAACTCTGAGCTCAGAAGTGGAAAGAAAAAGTTGTTTGTCACCAACGTCCTGGGCAATCCAGGCAAAACCAAAACCAAAAGAATATGAAATTTTCTTAACCGAGGTGGCCCATGTATTTCTGCCCATGTTGTCTAGATTACAGAGCATTAAATATGCTTGCCTTGGAATTCTGTGTGCGGGCATCTCAAGTAGATTCAACCAGAATTTGATACAGCGCTTTAAAGTGGTATGATATATTCGCCACATTCGCCGACTACAGCCTCGTTCGCAGCAGTGGTTGGGACCCCCAATAATTTTCTACACCAACTTCTCTGAATTTTCTCCAAAGCATCGTAATATTGGTATCCCCAAATTTCCGACCCATATGTCAAAATTGGTAAAATCATTACATCAAATAATTTAAAATGCACATTGGGATCTACGAATTCAAGCTTCTTTCTTGCAACAGATAACGAGGTCATAGACTTGTTGGCTTGTTTAGCTAATGAACACACTGCCTTCGACCAATTATTTCTTGAAGATAAAAGAAGACCAAGGTATTTTATTTTTAATGGCGAGATGTTTCAGTCATTGTAAACATAGCAACGACAAAGGCGTCATAGTAGTACAGAAATGAAGAAATCGAAGGCGTTCTGAAGGATTCTTATAGGCGAAATATGGTCAGAAGCTGTAACCCTAACAACCTGTTGTTCACATTCGGTTCGGACGAATGGATTACCGCAAAGACGAAAGTATACACATATTTTCTGAGAATAAAATCTCAAAGTAAGGCCTAGTATTGAATTGGAAGATGAATAATCTTCGTAAATGTGACAATAACGTGCAACTCTTATCCTAGACTATTTAATTTTTATCAGATTTGCGAAATGTCGAGCAAGATGAAAAAAATTGAATCCGCAATGAAATGTCTTAACAATACGTACATCGACTGAAAAACCTATATTCACAATGCAATTTCATGTTTTCACGCAGGAACGAAAATTAAATTGAAAATTGAAAAACCGGTTACATGCAATGCAACACATGGTTGCTATAGCAACTGTATGTTATCCTCCGCTGAATAAAATCATCGCATGTGAAAAATGTATCTTAAGTTTTTTGAACTGAACTTAGATTCAGGAGGTATCGAGGAAATTAATCGAGAGTGGTATAATGTAAAAAATGTATCCCCTGTGAAAGTTGAAGCTTTCAACTGTAGAAGTGTAGAAGCTATGTAATGACGACCAGCGGTACTTTTTTTTTGAAATTCATGGATGACGCCCCAGGTGTACCTTCGGCCATGGTAAACAAATTGACTACAGTTATCCATCTTATAGCTGATTTTACGCAATAAGTGAATAGAGTTGTCAAATTCTTAGCATGTTGTTGATGCCATTTTGACTTTATATTGTATTGTATGATTGTAATGTATCGTGTTTTCTTTATTTCATTGTTGGTTTCTCTTCTTGTGAAGGCTTAATAAATAAATAAATAAATAAATAATATCTCTGTATATCAAATTCAATAAGCCCGAAGATAAAGCGTTTATAGCAAATAACCCATCCCTGTAATCCACAGTATATTAACGTTATTCTTGCATATAAAGCGGTAAACTATCTGAAAATGTCATTTGGGCTTTTGAGAAATGTCATGTCACAAGTTTAAAAACAACAAAATCTGAAATCACACACGAACCAAATTAAAATTGTTAAAAGTGAAGAATCCCACAAACATTGACGTCTTAGACTAGGGTATCCATGAAGTTTTCAATTTGGAAGTTCGTGACGCTACCTACGTACGTCTTTGGAGAAAACGTCACAATATAGATTCAATTTTAGATGATTTTCTAACTGACATGTTTCTGTTCAATGCTATTCCTCTCGTAGACTCAAATAAGGGTTTCATATCACGACTTGCGAGTCTTCTTTAGACTGAAGCTCTTCTATTCAATAAAAAAACTGACAATCTCAACATGACCCCCAAAAAAGAGAAAACTTATTATATCATAAATACGCAGTAGATACCCTCTAACTCGACCACATACAGAGAATTCGAGAAGCTTTGCATATCTAAAAAAAATATCTGGGATTTTTCCCACCCACAAAGCCAACGGAAACCTAATTTTTGTCCTTGAAATATCGAGCGGATGATTTTCTAAACTCTCTTGGTATGATACATTTACAACGTGTGTGGGTGTATGAGTTTTAAGGCAAATCGTGATTCCCGATACAGTAACTGTAATTTTTATGTCATTTGTTTTTACTGTGTTGGACTCGGATCTTACGGTGTACTTGCTTCAACAATTGATA
Organism: Glandiceps talaboti; assembly: GCF_964340395.1. Lineage (NCBI taxonomy): Eukaryota > Metazoa > Hemichordata > Enteropneusta > Spengelidae > Glandiceps > Glandiceps talaboti. The sequence goes on along the minus strand of NC_135560.1, from coordinate 7,599,907 downwards.
CATATGGCCGCAAGGGGTACATCTCCCCTGCTGAGAGAAATTAAAGACATCAAGCACCTATCATAATTGTAGACTTTTCGATTTGATGATCGCTCTTGTGAATGAAGCTTGTGAATGTAAAATGGCACACAATCCAGTAGTTGATGTTATTAGCCTATTCGTGTCTCAGACGAGATTTTGAATGTATAATTCAAGATCAATCCAAACGTCACTATGGTCTAGATTCATATTCACTTCGTCAAATACATTGTATAAAGCTCTTAGGCAATTAAGAAACAGTTAATAGGTTAGACAGGTCGGAATTTTATTGTTATTTTTTTTGCTGATGTTGAAAAATTGCTTTGACGGAAAGACAAAATATACTAGCTGGTCACAATACTTCGATGGTGGATAGGTTGATGACATGTAAGTGAAAGAAGTTAAGTAAGGATGATATATTATAAGTGATGTTGCTGAATGAACACAACATGCAGACTGTACTGAATAAATTCAACTTAGTGTCTGAAAAACCTGTGGGGGGGGGGGGATCGCCACAGGTTCTTTGGCAAGAAATTTTACACAGTAATTGAAGTAACTTCACAACATGTTACCTTTCTGACTAAGATAAAAAATAATGTTTAGGGCCGGTCGCTAAAATTTGGATAATGGGTTACCGGAAACACAACACTTTTTTATTTGTCTTAGCACCAGTCTTTAAGTAAATAAATGTCAAATGAATGTACAATTGATTAGTTAATTTGAGAAAGTTTTGACACATACACGACTAGTATTGAGATCATTCAGGTGTGTTTGTGTGTATTCTGTATAGTAGTCGAGTCAGTGATCAATCAATAAATGATTGCTTGAGAAATCCAAGATAATGTGTTATTAAATGGGACACGTCATATGTGTATACGGTTTTTGGTGCAATGTTTGGTACATATTTAAAAGGTATTCATGCATTAACTACTTGCTGAAGCACACTTAACCACCCCTTGCAACTGACTCTAAACTACTCATACTATGACGTATAAGCGATCCCATGACGTAATTTATTATACGTGTGAAAATGTCGAGGAAACACCTACTACACTGTAAATGTACTAAGTTGGCAGTTGCCGTGGGGGGGGGGGGGGTTAGACGCTCTCGGGGTATAGCTCGTGATGGGGGAAGCACTCAACTCGGTAGCTCGAGGTACACAGAATCGTAAGTTGGCACACATACTGGATAAACTCACACTTGGTCGGGGTTTGAGGTTCCGTTGATCATGAATTTAATGCCTAAGGAGAAAGCACCTTGATACATCTGGATATATTAAAGTTACTAGTAATCTAACTCATACCTAAGTTACAGTATCGGTTTGAACAGTTCTGCAGCACGCCAGCATTCATTGGATCTAGTTGGAGCGAGATTATCAAATATTGTACGATGGCTACATACTGGTGTAATAGGAATGATATAATTATGACAACACAGTCAACTGTCCCAACAGTGCCAGGATACATTTGTAATGTCATAGAAGGCATACGTTGATATTAACATTATATTAGAATTATCATAGTTTAATCGGCGATTTAGGTAAGTATTTTCACTTCAGTAAAAAGTTTATAAACTCAGCGTAAGCCACTTTTATAGATATAAAAAAATACATTATCTTTTTATTTCGACAATTTTATTTCATTATTTACTCTGTTTATACTTTTACTCTGTTTATTTACTAAACTGGATAAAATGCAGTGCAGGAAGTCTTCTGATAGAATATTGAGATGAGTAAGTAAAATATCTACATTGAAATGGACTGAAAAGTACGCAGGAACAGGTGGTACCACAACAAGGGTTAAAGGAGGACATCGGCAGTGAAATAAGTTTATCATAGTGTAATACAATTTATACATGAATATCATTTATTTGAAGAGTTAGATTAACATTTCGTCTTCAAGACTCGGAAGACCTTTAAGATTCAATGGTATACTTGCAAAGTTGTATCATCGTTGTTTATAAACTTTTGTTTTAGAGGTATAACAGGTATGTCTAGATGTTCCATTATTCACATACTAAAAACCGCCAATGCAATCTAAAGCTAAGCGACCGGTCAGTTTCTCCAGCCTGGGGGGGGGGGGGGGCGGTGGATTCTTAAATCGGGCCGACAAAAAGTCACTGACCCCCCCCCCCATCTGTAAAACCAAAAACAGGCTGACCCCCCTATCACTTAATTCTAAAACATGATGACCCCCCCCCCCCCATATATAATATTCGCATGACAGGTTTTTTTATCGTGACTCAGTGTGGACTGCTTGACTGTCTTGCATCTACTTTACAAGATCCCGGGTTAGCACTATCATATTTATAATTATTGACTACACAGGGTAAATATATTCGAAAAGGAGTTTAATAGCATCTTGGCAATGAAAGGTAGGAAAGCTTGAGAAGGGAATATGTACATCTCTTATGGGGGTCCTAGGGGGTCTCCCCCTAGAAGCCCAGGAGGTTTTTAACTCTGAAAAGTCAATTTTTAGACTATTCAGACATTTTCAGAAAATAATTTCCAAGCTTTACAAGACAGCACCAACATGTAAAATGCAACTACATAAGGTTGAAATATTTTTGAAATATAGTTTGATAGGATCTTGACAGTAAGAGGTAGGGGGAAGATCTTGAGACTAGGATGTGTACACCTCATGTGGGGGGGGGGGGTCCTATGGGGTCTCCCCCTAGAAGCCCTGGAGGTTTTTAACTCTGAAAAGTCAATTTTGAGACTATTCAGACCCTTTCAGACAATAATTTCCAAGCCTTACAAGACAACACCAACATGTTAAAGCAACTACATAGGGTTGAAATACTTTTGAAATATACTTTGATAGCATCTTGACAGTAAGAGGGGACGAGCTTGAGACTGGGATATGTCCACCTCATGTGGGGGGTCTGAGGGGGTCTCCCTCTAGAAACCCTGGAGGATTTTTACTCTTAAAGCCAATATTTAGACTATTCAGACCCTTTCAAGCAATAACTTAATCCATGCTTTACAAGACAGATTTGGAGTTTAAGGCAATTTTAGACTATCTTGGCAAACGTTTCAGATCATTGAACGAAGCATTGATTGTGAAACAGCCAAGCATTTACATGACATGTTCTGTAACTAGTGTGGTAGGTAGGTAATACCGGTACATGTATATGAATATGTATAGTTAGGTTTGAACTAATAAGTAATGTTAAAGAATGAAAAAGAAACAGGGACAAGAACAAATATTGACATGTACCACATTTCAGACAAGGCTATATGCCATTGGAGAAATGATTTTTTTCTTCCATCACAATCTAAAACACAATGACCCCCCCTATCCACAATTTTCAAAACAGCATGACCCCCCTACTGCCAATTTCAAAAACAGGGTGACCCCCCTACCAATCCACCGCCCCCCCCCCCAGGCCGAAGAAACTGACCGGTCCCTAAATTGTTTAAAACGTTACGTGTAAAAGAGATTCGCTGTCTTGTCTAAAACTCGACAACATTTTCCAACCATGGGGCATAATCCTGCCAATACGAAATAAAATGGTTTAATCAGTAGCCCTCCATTGAGGAAAAATGACTAAATTTATTGTAATTACTCATTCGAGGACCATTTGAGGTCTGAATTAATGCAAATCATATCGAAAAAGAGTGTGTCGTCTGCTGAATAATACAACACATACATTCAACATACTTAATTGCATTTTTTCTAATAGTAACACTTTAAGAATTATAATGGGACGGTAGGTCGGTCGGTTAAAGATAAATCATGCTAAGTGTAAGCTTACATGTTGCATACTTTAAATTCATAATTATATTTTAAGCGATCTGATACTTATAAATGACATTTTCAGTAAGAAGGAAATTTTGAAACATTTGTTTCATCAAAGTTCCCAAATTTCAGCAATGAACGATGATTTTCGGCTCGATACTTTTTTGTCTGGCCAATATAGACACACTTTCAAATAATTTAATGAATTTGTATCTCTAAATGGTAACTGACCTCCACTGTGCATGTTTTCTCCAAATTTTCTCACTTTCTACTTGATCTTTTTTTATCATTATTTGTGTCAATATGACTTGAAATGATTTAATCTTTTGAAACCCTAAAATTAGTGATACTTTTATGATATAACTAAGTTATGTTTTATTTGTGAATGGTACTCTAACTGATCTCCAAATGGTGTTCATTTTTCAAAAAGCTCTTACCGTGGCCACCCCCCCCCCACGCTTGTATAGCAGGCGCACGCACGCGCGCGTAGCATGCACTTCTCCCCATACTGTTTCCAGTTCTCTCCCTACTTTGAAACTTACTGAAATCCCTAGGTTTATAATTATATTAACTCCATTTGTAATATTGTACTTTACAATTAGGTGAATGGTAATAGTTCACTTAATGTAAGAGATATCTTAGAACTTTTTGTTACTAAACCATGAATATTTTGCATGTCCCTGAACAGACAATCATACTTCTCATAGGGGTCCTGTCTAAAGAGCTTTATACATGTGAAGCAATGGATTTGGGACAGCAATTTACCAGATACACTTAAACTTACTTTGAATGTAAGAAGTAAAATCAACTATGCAGTGTGATGTACTGTGCTTTGAGAATCGAGAGTGTCTTCGAGAGAAGAATATTTCTTGTCAACAGATGTCGGGGGGGGGGGGTCAGTAATTTTTTTATTTGTCAGAGGGGGGGGGTGGATTGTTTTGTGGATGAATCACAGGGGGGTCACTATTTTTAAGTACAACACGAACAAGAAGTCACCGGCCCACCCCCGGTCGTAAAAACTGATCGCTCCTTAAGGGCGAGTTTGCCGCCAGAACGCGTGCATTTATTCGTAAAAATAACATTTTATCAGAACAATGCAAATGAGATAAGTAAATGTTGTTACTGTGTTGCAATGTTGGGCAGCGTACTAAGTGGTTTAATTGGGTCAATTTTTCCCCAATTTTGACTTTGTTCTAGACAATTCAAAGTATTCGGATTGCTTGTATTGAAAGGTACTAGTACGTATATCGAAATATATATCTGTAAGTTTCTGTCCAGATCTGATTTTATATTTTGAGAAACCAAACGAACTTGAGAGCCATGGAAATTCACCTCATTGTGGCGGGTATCGCGAAATCAAAGTATAGAGTGGTAGCATGCTTAACATAAGGTATGTAAACTTTCTGATGTGAACTAGCGATGTTACAACGGTTTGAATTTTGTTATTTATTTGACGTGGAAACGAGTGTACGAGTGGAGTCTTCAAAGTCAAGTCAAGCTTTCCGGTATTGAGAATCGGTAGCGGATATTTGAATAACTTTTTCGACAACTAACTTTCACTGGAACTTCAAAAATCATAGACATAGTGCTAAAAGTCATTATGTTCAAATGATACCAATAAGCAATCCATACATTTGTTCTGTATGCATGGGTAAATGTACGTATGTCTGTATGTATGCATATATGATGTGTGTGCATTCCTGTAAATTTGAATAATTTGATTTTAAAAGCCATTACACCTGTTCCACTACATGTACATACATAGATTGATATCACAAAGTACTTTCAGATTAATATAGTTTGGCACACCTTTTTGTCAATTCAGGGGTATATCATGTACTAATAGCCTACTATAACAAAGATTGTTGCATTCCAGCAATTATTATGTGTAGGAACAAAAAGCTCAATATTACCCTTACGGAAGGCATTCAGTTTAAATCTGGTTTTTATTATTTCGCAAGATTGAGGAAATATAGGGTCGGGATAATCATGAAATATAGAATTAAACACAGCAGCTCTAAAACATTCTAACTGTATTTTGTAATAGAACCTTGAACAATAAATTAGATTTACACTGAAAGAAGATACATTAAGATAGAACGTGGACTGAAACGTTACAGGTGCATTCGCTATCTCTTCCAAACAAAAACTCACAGAAGGCTATATATAGATATAGTCTTTCATCATCTAACTAATATCCCGGAGATGTTTCTCAATTCTTAAAATAGCCTGAGGGTACAAAAGTAGTAATCGTTGTCTTATCTTTTATTGAATCAACCCCCTCCCAACAAAAAAGTCCAAATCATACAGAATTGTACAATTTTGTCTCATTTGTACTTACTAGAATTACAATTGTGGTATGAAGTATTATAGATTCATCTTTTTAATTTTATTACAACATGCTAGATTACATGGACATTTGCAGTTTCAATTGACGTGTATTGGTGAGGCCATGTCATACAGAATGGGAAACGTGTATCATGTATCCCATTAAACAGAGACAGCAAAACATTCACCGTTTTCGAAACACCTAAAGGCAGCAACGATGAATTGTCGTGAATCATTTGTGGAATGATCTCTTTTTGATTTGTACTCTTGGACATACGCTCCTTGGAAATCAGACAAACCTCGCCAGTGTACAAGATTTTGTAACAATATGTTTAATATTTTCGAAACCCAGAATTGCTACTTAAGAGATTGTGAATATCCATGTTCACCGGATATTGATGGATATTTTGTTGTAGAATATTAACTTAATAAATATTCAACAGACTTTCTCGAAAGACATGTAGAATATTTGAAAAGATGACGCCATCAAATATGTTGATTTCTTTGAAAATGTATTTTAAAATATAAGTTTACATCTTAAGATTATATATACAGACTGACTACCCAAGTTGGTGACAACTTGAAGTAGAAAAGTATTTTATTATTCAAAGCACTTGTTTCTGAGAATCATTAGGTTGTTAGTACATTTTTATGCGAAATTTCCAATTTTCTCTTTGATTGTTATTCGTAAGCGTACTTTTGTTACATATCATGAAACAGTAATTGTTATGCTTAAACCGTTATGAAATGTGGCTTTGGGAACTTATAAAATTGTACAGTGAGTCGTTCTTTGTCTCAAAGTCAGTTGAATTACACCTAGGCATACTAAGCTTATAATGCCTACCAAGGGTAACATTGAATGCTTTCTTCTACACGTCATGCGGATAACCTCAGAAAGGTTCAGGAGACCGTCGGGGGGACTTGCGTGTCATTATTATTCAAAACAATATGGTAATTCGACAAACATCAGAAGTTAAATGCTAATCAATCTACGTTAAGAGGGTTAACAAATCTGTAATTGAAAGGGTCGAGGTAAAATGTCTTCTTATTTTGTCATCATGTTAAAATCAAAGGACCTATAATGTTAATATATCACATAAATGATCCTATGTTCCAAAATCGCGAGTGTCATCCTTTTTATACAAGTATACACAAAGAAATCAATTACGTTGTTATTCAATACCGCATATAGTTTGGCACGTCATTGTACACGCACATGAATGTATTACGACTGCCCATTTACTTCAATAATGGACAAATACTATACACGCTTTTACGTTTTTGTCTTTACAAGAGCCTCGAAATTGAAGATTTAAGAGTTTATTTGTCTATAACACATTGAACCTTGGCACTCAACCTTTGTAAATGGAGAAAAGTGGTGGTGCCACACACGAGAAAAAAATTTGTATAGTACTAAAGATACCATTAATCACGATCGTATGTACATTTGGAGATATGGCTGCTAGAATTCTGTATCATCATAAGTGGGAATTCAAAGGTTTTGCATATCATTTAACCGACAGTAACTATAAATCGAGGATTATTATGTTCATCGTGGAAGCAGTATGATAAGGTGGACTGCCATACGTTTTATTGACGGGATGATGTACATAGCTAAAAGTCAAAATAACAGTATTCTTTTACCCATGTGTTTTTGCCTGTCGACGATCTTGAGTTAGTTCTGGAGGTTGATGGCCTCTTTCTGTTATGTGTTGGCGAATTGTTTATTTTTTTAATGTTCTTCAAACGGTTCTTTTACAGGTTTCCACTATGTAGAGGAAACTGCATAGTAACAGTAGACAAGAGATTTGATAGATACCGACTGTCTTGTTCTCTTTCTTGCCTATAGCTTTGGGTTTGACCAGATTTTCTTTTAATATATTGCTGTGTTTGAAAGACACTGCTTACTGCTGTAAATGTCCATCAACATCCTAAACTTTTTTTAAAAAATCATTCAAGATGATCGACTGGGAACCACACAGAAGACTATTGGAGGTCACGTATGTCAACTTCAATTATCAGTCACTTAGATGTAATGCCAGTGTAGGAAAAACCATTCAGCCACTCTAGAGTGACGTAGTCAACGAGAATGATGGACCGTTTAGACAACAGACAAGTACCTTCACACCTGAATCTATATCTTTTCACGCCTTCGGTTTATTCAACATCTCCAGCTGTTCCATGATCACGTTTGTATCATTTTGCCAGATCTAGTGTAAAAACTGAATCAAGGACATTCAAGTAATTTATTCTAAACTTGTCGGTTTTCAAATCCCAAGGGGGAGTATTAAGAGAACTGATATACCAAAGGTAATTCTCGAGGATGTCTTTCCTTATTAGTATATGATTTTAATCGCATTAAGCCGGTATTTTTGCATACTTTTGACAGCAGAGCCGTCGATCAATGGTCGATCTTACATCCGTTGACACGAATGCAGTTGTCAAAATGGAGTCATCAAATGTGAATTTGTACCTATTGGGTAGTTTAACGTGTTCCAGTGTTGAAGGGTAATATTTTTCCGGTAATAATTATTTCTGACCAGTTTTCTTTAGCATATAAGATTCTGAAAAGGAAAGAATTTCTTTTCTCAAAAGATTCATTTTAAAAGAACGTTAACAATCACCTCATTTACCTGAACAAATTCTAATGTTATGACGTTGATCGTTGTTATGGTGTCTGTGCGGAGCTGAATTACGATGCCGTGGTTACTGATAAAAATATTCATGACTATATCATTTGTTTGTGATAATCATAGAATGGAAGTCATTGGATTCGTTCAAGTATACCCTTGGCAAATATATACTGACTCTTTCGTGTTAATGTTCACTGGCTCTGTTTAATACAACCATGCAGAAACCAACAAGAAACTGCACATGCTATACTTTAAGATGACAATAACAAGATTGAATGGATACAGTTTCTGGCGACAACAGTACTTTGACACAGCTCTATCTCAAGTGATGGATGAATGATAAGTGGTAGTTTGTTAGGACATTTAGTCGATCAAACCCATTTTACAGGCATACTTTCTTAGATCGCTAAGTATTCTTAAAATCGTGGGTTAAAAAATATCACGTTTATTTCATTTTCCTATATATTTCATTATACATGTTAACTAAGGCTTCGGCAACGCAATTTACGTCAATCTACTTATTTATCACTCAAAGGTTTCCAAGGATCCGATGATTAAAATGTTTGTGAGTTAGTTCACTTCATCATAGAGACATACACAGCACCTTAACGACGGCTGATCTGTAGTTAATTACGTCAATGACGCGTAGGTCCGCGAGATTGAAACAAAAGAACGCCTTGAGGACAATTGTTTTCCAGACACGCTATCTTATTAAATACTACAACATGTAGAGTCATGACACCCTAGACTTCCAGACAGATGTCCTGACATACATACATATATACATACATACATACATACATACATACATACATACATACATACATACATACATACATACATACATACATATTATTACACACAAACATTTTCTCTAAATGAAATGAATTTACATACCACTGCATCATGCAGGCATCCAAAATTGGCGCCCGTGTATCTGCGTTCATAGTTACACTGAGTACGTTGAAATGGTTTATTTCACCAAGAATATACAGTGAAAGGAGCTGTATGAAAACTATGTTTTTCAAAGATATAAAATCCCGTGGTTTTCACATTGTGCCTGCAACGCTGTAATTCACAGATAGCAAGTATATTACGCACAAAGGACTGTCGACAGTTCAGCAGCTGTGTTAGGCAACGAGCAGATTTATGGCAAATTAAAGGGGGGACTGAGGAGAACATATTTCGAGCTATCAAAGAACCCCCCCCCAAAAAAAAAAACAACAACAATATTTTCGTAACCCTCAAAAGGCTATACACAGATTTTAACATGTGCAATATAGGGTACCCCTCCTTTTCCCACATTCTGGAGATGTACAAATGTACGGTACACTACATTAAAATAACAGTGGCTATCGACTTAAACGTCCATACATAATAAGAAATTTCTTTACAAATTAAATAGACGTGGCCGTGGTCTCACATTGGGCTGTAACCTATAGATAATTAGACAGCAGGGTTTCCCTCTCGATCTTGATTTGGGGCAGAAAGAGCATCCCCATGATCGCTAGTGGGGAGGGGTTGGAGAGAGTGCCCCCCCCCCCCACGGTTAAACCAATTTTTGAATATAAGGACATTTTAGGACGTTATTTACACGCATAAAATTTCAAATCACAAACATTATTGAAAACCATAGAGCACTTAAGTCTTCAATATTGTTTCCAACATCCAAATGTTACTTTCTGTCAGTACAGTTATACATGGCTAGCTATATATTTATTTCACCTTTGCATCGGTACAAAAAGAACTATAAAATAGAATACAATATACAGACAGATAGCGAACAAGTATACATGACAATACAAAATCAAACAAAATCAACATGCATGAAACATATAGGCTTAGAAGAACTTCAATTGCCCCCTTAGCAATTTGATTTCATGACCACCATTATCTCCTTCGCCCCCCCCCCTCCCATTCCGTATATTCTGTGGTCTGAGGGGCAAGTCGTGTTTTTAACAATGCGATAACAATCTTACATAATCTTTGGGTTTTTTGTTGTTTTTAAATGTGACCTGAATTGTGTGAACTTGATATTTTCAATCGTGATCCATTCAAGAATTTGGGTTGGTTCTGTCAGCTGCATTGGTTATTTAGGTTCACATAAAAGTAACACGTCGAGAATGGATTGCTGCATACTTCTGGTATGATATGCTAATAAGAAGGTTTCCTCGATTAATCACTTCGGCGCTTTAGTATAAACAGCAGCGTCTACCTGTGGATAATAATAATTTTACCGGAAATGCCCGAGGGAAGATTTTTTCGACTAAAATGTCAGCAAATTGATAATGTTAAAGTGTACGTCTCGACCGCGGTGTATATCAAATTAAATACAGTATATAAGTAAGGGTGCAATGTAACAACGATAAACTATCTAGTTATTATTCTTGTAATAAGACCTCAGATATGCTTTCGGAAGGCTGCCGAACAAAACCCGAGGATGACACACTTGTGCTCTCAATGTGCATCTTTGTTCGCCTAATATCAAAAGAAAGCCCCGCGGCCTAGTCTAGAGTCTACTTGTTTAATTTTGTTCGCAAACGTAGTCAACATGGCGATTTTGTAATGAACCATAGCCTACGGCCTAGGTTTAGGCTGCGGTCAGAATTTATGGCAGGGGGTGCCTAGGGAGAAAATGGGGGGGAGCATGACAATTCTGATGGTCTGAGATGGGGGCTTGAGATATTTTGCTCATGGTTTAAACAAAATTAAACCTCAGGAGCGATCGCTTACCGACTACATTCCTTTATTCGGTGAAGAGGTGGGTGACTGTCATAATGTATATGCCTTAATATATATATATATATATATATATATATATATATATATATATATATATATATATATATATATATATATATATATATATACAGGTTTTGAAAATTTGAACCAAATTATATGCTATAGACCCTACAGAACTGTTTCGTGAGGTGCGTAGTCCTCACTCATCAGGGGTAGAAACGTTTGACACAGACACACATTCACTTACATGGATATCGACTGCAGAGAGAGAGAGAGAGAGAGAGAGAGAGAGAGAGAGAGAGAGAGAGAGAGAGAGAGAGAGAGAGAGAGAGAGAGAGAGAGAGAGAGAGAGAGAGAGAGAGGGGGGGGGTAGTGACGTTTGGATATGACCACTGTGGAGCGAATCTAATATACTACGTTTGTACGTATATGGTGTGTACCCTTGGAGATTTGATCAGTGTTTTATCTTTCACAATGAGGATACCCTTGAAGATTTGATCAGTGGTTTATCTTTCACTATGAGGATCGGTTTATGATAACCTTCAAGGAGGAGATAAAATAATCAGTTTGCGCAACAGCAATGGTATGCTTATGGGGTGGACCCTGGTAGAGATTCACCCACGGCAATCATAATTACGTTTAACATCAACGTACATACGTTATGATTCTAAGGAGGTGTTCTTGGTAACAATTTAGTGTGCCTTAGGGAACGGAGCCTTCAGTGATGACAGGGGGAGGGCCGGGGGAATGGGAGGGGGTCACTTTTCACAAATTTGTTCTCGGGGAGGGCCGTAGTTTAGAAAATGGGAAAGGGGCGGGCGACATTTTACTTCGACTCGTTGATTCTGTTGTCTATTTGTTTTCATTTTGGGGGGAATTTGGCATCCAAGTGCTGCCACATCGGTTAGGGATAGGGTATCACAATATCAGACCATGTCAATCAAATCACTGTTGACAACCATGTAGTGAATTAATTGCCAAGTGTGATGTGGAGAGAAGTCACAGTGGGTCTCACTGGAGTAAAACAGGAATAATGTTATTGAGATGTTGACCTACGTCCCGACAATATCAGGAGTGTGCCCATCTAGTGTTTGGAAGTTAATGTTCTGGCTTCAGCTCAGCTAATGAGATAAAAAACACAAGGTATGGATTGATGCAGTGCTGATTTCACGCAAATTCACAACAGTTGTAATAGTTGGGAAATAACAAATACCGTTTAAAATTTCAATGTGGTGGCAGCGGTGGGATCAAGTCCTTTAAACCACTGATTCTGGGACTAAAGTCCTTTGCCATGTCTGACGGCATTTAAACCATGTTTTTGAAATGTCTTAACAGGGGAGGGTAATGGTTTAGAGAAAGGAAGTTGAGGAAGGGTTTTAGCACGACAGAATCGGGAGGGTCATATTTCACGCAACAGCCCGGGCCTGATTTCTCACGGCCTCCCCTTGTAATTAATGAAGGCTCCCTTATCATCTTCGCACGTACACGATATGATCATTATTAGTGAATCTAAACACGAGGTCAAATACTCAACTTTAAAATATGAACTGTAATTACCAAGTGACTGTTCTTCCTTTGCCGTTATTTTTCTCAGTCCCAAATACAAATACATGCAGGTAAAACAAGTACAGCCTATTTCAAATTACTGATCACCGGCTATGTTTGAGCATGCAACTACGCAGACACTTCTAAGTAACTGCATATTCTACAGAAGATAGGAAGATTGCAATTTCTTGCGACATTTTGTCTAAATGAATTGAACCATTTAAACGTACTGCAACTAGACACAGACACGCGGGCGCCTATGTTTTGACGTTTGCATTTAATGTCTGCATGGTGGCACATTAGATCATTTCATTTAGGCAAAACGTCACAAGAAACTGCTCATTCAACTTTGCCTCGTTAAAGTGTAGCATGTGCAGTTTTCCTATCAGTTTCTGCACAGTAACTCGAAACGGACAGACAATATGATAGTATTACTTATATTACAACAAATTAGGAACCACCTTGCGTTAGAATTTCTCTGATGAACAGCCTACAAATGAATCTTGTAGTTTTAATTCAACTTATCCAATAAAGTAGACGTACACAATCGCAGTACACAGGAAAAAATTTGATTCATTCCCCAGTAATCAATAGTTTGTCATGCGATCCTTAATTCAATGCAGGTTGTAAACTTTCCAATTCGGAGGAGGGGGGGGGGGCAATTGTTTATTGATGTGTTGATGGGGGCAGTACTTGAACCACGAAAGGGAACAACTCAGAGGAGGTTGACAAGTTTCATGCAGACTGCATGATACTCATTATTGAAAATATAATGAAGCCAATGAGAGGCGTTTTATTATTTCGCTCATATAGACGAAATGTATATACGAAATACAAATGTGAATGTTGAGTATTTGTCATTAGTCGATCTCATGTTTAGCAGCACATCGAACGTACCTGGATTAAACAACATTCATTATACACGAATGGAGATTACTTTGAAAGTACATTTAAAATTTATTTGAACATATGTGCTGATTAATTTTGAAAATTGTAAGTCATGCTTTGTTTCGATATCCCACGCCTAAGAGCTTAACACATTACGTTTCACAGTATTTATGTGCCTTGGGATGATTGATATTTTCAATACCAGAGACAAGCCTGCAGTACAAAATGTTGATAAAATAACAGTACACTTTGGACGCTTGTAACCAGCAATGACGTTTATCAAATCCAGCTGTTATTCTATGAAAGGTGAGAGAGTGAACCGGATAAAGAGATGTGGAAAGCAAGAATACAGTTCTTCTTCCAAGAACAACCTTCGAAAGTACAATGATAACGTTTAATGAGTAATTCTGCTCTTTCGTTCAAATTGACCGTGAACATTATCCATTTAATATGTGTAGTCAATTTATTTCTTAACCATTTATATAATGATAAATGAAATAATGCCTGGCGTCTTAATGTGAATACCTTGCGATTATTATTAAACGATGATTGATGGCCCGTTAACGCATTAACTCTTGATCTTGAGAGGAAATGCTTCTTGAAACCCAAGTAATGTAATCAGTGCGTGTAGTGCACTAATTCATTGTAGATGGAGTGGATGAAATACTTCACTTCCTGGTGATATTGAAGTATAATTGTCTTAAAGTGTCATAATTCATACATTTTGGAGTCATCCCTCCTCCACTGAATTCATTAAAATTGAGATCGATGTGAATGATAAACCCGGATGATAAACAAAGACATTTCGTTGCCATGGGAAGTGATTTTTGTAAGACCTCTGTACTTCGCAACTTCGTTTTATAAACGAGATGTGACAGAATTTCTATTTCCGACGACGTTGTAAGTAATTTCTCGTGACAGCTTTGAACAAACGATATATTTGAACTCCTATCACAGGAGACACACTCTTTTTTATGTCATTTTTTCCTAGTTTAGTCATAGACCCGTTGGTGGGGCGTCTATGGTTTAATGTATTATTTTCAACCAGAGATTTTAATAGCTGTACGAAAATCTATTTTACCATTCACTTGCAAGGTTTAACGAGTCTTTAGTAGAACACACTCCAGGACCTCCCCAATAATACTTTACTTCTGTCTGTCTGTCTGTCTGTCTGTCTGTCTGTCTGTCTGTCTGTCTGTCTGTCTGTCTGTCTGTCTGTCTGTCTGACTGACTGACTGACTGACTGACTGACTGACTGACTGACTGACTGATGGATGAATTTGATTTTATTTTGTAAAATTTTGTTTCAGGAGGTAAAGATCAAGGTCAAATATACATATAATAACAGACAGTTCAGGTCGTATCTAACAATAAAGGGACGGATACGTGAATTGAGACTTTGTGCCTTTTGGGTTCTTGAGCTACTGTACAAATGGTAGAATTTTAGAACAAAGATGGTCACCGTTTAGTGAGAAGTGATATAAGCAACATGATGCATGTGTGTATGACTCTTCTTCTGTAGCACCCTTGGACAAAATATGAAATAAATTGGTAACATTTAAATAATACAAAGTTTGTAAAATAGTACACTATGGAAGACATTATTTATTTTTTTGTATTTGACCCTGAGGGTCAAAGTCATTCGAAATGGTCAAATGCTTAAAAGAAAGCTTTCCTCTGATATTATGGGAGTAGACACTTGAATGTGATCTCTATGCATTACAGTTTTTTAGTTATGCAGTACAATATTATCTGTACAACAAATATGGCTGCCATTCAGTTACTAGTATTTTCCATGATGGTCGAGGAAGGTCAAATAGAAGGATAGACGAAATCCCATGGCCAATTAATAATGCAAAATATGACTCTATAATTAATTTTTTACGTTGTGGGTTTTGATTAAAATGTGATCAAGGAGAAATTAAAGTTTGATTTCATTTATCTACCTATTGTCTTCCTCGTTCATTCTTTTACTTCGCTTGTGCATCACGTGCTTTCTTTCTCCTTGAGAATCAAACGTTCTCCGTTGTCAGATTTGTGCAGGTTATTACGTGGCCATGGTTTATAAATAAACTTGTATTAACTGTTGAATAATGAACAATAATCACCGACGCGCCATCGATTATTTGTCTCCCTGAAGACTGCGATAAGAAGTGCAAGCCCATATCTGATAAGCACATCCAGTACCAGAGGCTTTGTACCCTCTTTATGCCTTGCTTCAATTAGAGGTGCTCTTGCTTATTACCAACTCCGTGTATCTTCTTTACCATAGGCGTGACAAACAAAAAACTTCCCCCAATTTCAAAGTGGATCTAAGACGCGGATAAGATTGTAGAAAGAAAGCACCACAGTTGAATCAAGTTCACTTCTTACAAATAGAAAAAGCCGCATCTTAGAGACCCACTTCCGAGGAAGTTCTGAGCAACATACTAGCTCGTATAGCACCCATTCAAGGCTGTAGAGAGTTATCGCTTTGAACCAGCACTTCTTATAAATTACACTGCAGCAGACAATTTGCCCTTAAAAAACCCTGCACTTTTTCTGTGGTAGAAATGGTTGGGGGGGGGGGGGGGCTTCTTACTTAATTCTATGTTTCTTATGACCCGACCGACCCCATAATTATTTCTTATTTCTTACGAAATTAAAAAAAAATCGACGCCCTCTACGGGAGTATAAGAAAAAAATCTCAACATTACTGCTTCTCAGATGGCAACCCTACGAGCGTGTATTTGAGCGAAAATTGTCGCTTACTGCTAAAATTCGGGAAATTTAATAGAATACATGGTTCAAATTTTCTTTCTTAAAAGTACGATTACGAACTGAAAATATCACCAACATGTACATTTTATCCTTTTTCTTTTCAATTTTTAACTGACCCATCATTTTAAAGGTGTTCTGTTGAGAAACACAGAATAAAGTATGGCGCCCTTATCATGAATTGGCAATGAAATACATTGAACAAAACACATTCCACATCCTGAGCATTTGATAAAAAAAACAGCAGTGGAGAATTTATCACGCTAGAGGTATTTTACTAAGTGTTAACATATATCTTATGGTTACTCTTGTAATAGACTCAAATCAAGCACCGAGTCATCACATAGATGCTGCTGCTTTAATATTATAGTGCATTGCATATTAATTACTAATCGTTCTTACTGTTTCATATAACCAACTTGAAGCAGAAACGAATAAGAACTGCATATACTACACTTAGTCTAGTCTTTAAGATAACAAGATTGCAATTTATAGAAAAGGCCATCCTTAGAAGGAAAACTAGGTTGTACAGACCTAGCTAGTTATGTATGATTTATTTATTTAACCTTTGACTTGTTATTTTGCATTTATTTATTTATCACTCTGTACTTTCACGTTTAAAGTGACATATACGTCCATTGGGCTGGGAGGTTTCATATTCACTTTCTTAATTGCGAGATTTGATATATAATACCTCATGTCACTATAATAAACAAATTACTTACATACGTACTTACTTACTGCAATAAAAAAATATTTTTTCATGTAATAAAACCGACATTTGTAATATCTGCCGAAATTTGTAATAATTTGTGCAAACGACAGATGTAATAAAACTTGCTGACATTTGTAATTAAAAACATTTGAACACAATTACTGAAATTTGTAATAACACATTAAGTGTCTCAAGTTTTGACAACATGGCTTCAATCTCGCACGCGGTGTTTTATTTCTTCTCTGGTACAGACGGCAGAGATATTGGACATTTTTAATAAGACATCTTAGCAAATAATAAAAACGCCTTGCAGTTCGTCGGACATGACAGCGAGCGCATTTCATAACTACAACACAGCTAGCATGTATATGTATACATAAACATCTGCCACATGATTTTATGCACAAGGGAGGGGGGGCTACTTATGTATAGCCCCGCCCTTGTCAAGAATAAATAAGGACGTGAGTGTAATTATCTAATTTCATGAATAATTCATATCATAGGCAAGGGTACCTACTGACACAAGTCTGTGGGTTAAACATTGTTTCACAACCTTTCGCGATCACTCACACTCAGATGACTATTTCAAAAGGGAAAGCATACATTTGTGTTTCAAATATTTATTCAAATACAGATTGAAAATAGCCCGTAGACTTGAGCAAGTCTAAGCCAGTGTTACATACTAATTCCATTTGTTGTCGAGCCAGGCAGTTCTCAAGATGCAGCCAACGAATCTGTTTATACAAAACGCTGTTCGTACACAATTTTTTCAGTTGGTGGAAGTTTTGTTGTTTTGGTCTGTGGGCGGGGAAAGGCAGCCTGTATTTCAGTGGGCAATGTTTATATTTCAACAGAATATATGGGCAAGGGGAGAAGGTAATGATGAAAGATGGGGAGAGGACAGTAGGGAATATTCTGATATAGGGAGAAAGGATAGGGGAGACGGACACACATATTTTTTTTGGTAGTGGGTAGGCAGATCCTGCGGGAGAGGGGGGGGGGCATTTTGTGATGAGGGGGTATATATGAACTGCTTTCACTTTCCTTTTAATCGGCAATATAAAACTAAACATTGTGTTCAACTGTTTTGACAGGATTCACCATATTAGGTTAGGTCCCCTTTATTTGTAGCGTGGGTGTGGAAACCGTGTCAAGCAAAGGGTCACGACGAACTAGGTTATATACATATTGCTTTGTATGCCATCTATGTGCAGTATACTTAGTACAAATTGAATTTTTAAGAAGAAATGTTTAGGTCGGGTAAAATAGAATCATTTTATTGTGTTATCGTGTTTATACGTACACCATTCAGGTCTATCACAATTCTCAAAGAATTAGCTTCTGATTACAACCACTGACATCAGATTGTTGAGGACCGGAACCTGAAAGTAAACAACTAAATTAAAATTGGATTAATTAATAACACTTAGCACAGCATGTAGGAAGTACATAGATTTGTATTACTTTCCATCATTCGATAAGTTTTAAAACTTCCAACTTCCAACATGCTGTGCAAAGTGTTATTAATTAATCCAATTCAGTTGTTTACCTTCAGGTACCGGTCGTCCACGATTAAGGTTCACGTTATGTATGATCAAGGTTCACTTTTGCAAAACAAATTTCCAGTTCTCCTGGCATTTCAAGTTCACATAAAGAGGCCATACAAAGGTTCTTTATCAAACGATGGGGTGTAATACATGTCTCTGTTGTTCTAACATGCTGAGCCAAGTGTTATTAATCCAATTCATTTGTTTAAAACAGGTTTGTAACAGGTTCCGTTCGTCCAAGGTCTGGTGTCGACCACTGGTTTGTCTGTTTTACCAACTAGTAGATCGTTTGTGGTGTTTAACCATAGACAGCTAAACGCCAAGATCTCTGATTTATCCTGACAGTTGTGTGACATGCAAAGTACGTTATTCGCAAAGGTTAGCCTACGACTACATTAACGTGAATAATCTTCGATCATGTTACAGGTTATTTTCCTGCGTGCACGATCTTTAAATAATAAATTTTCACTGAAAACATTACCACTCTCTTCTGATATCAAACTCCTACGACAGTTTCAATCTTTATATTGTTTTTAATAGCAATACTTCCAGGAGAACAACATCGTAGAGAAAATCGCAAAAAAGTGGGGGTAAATTAGTACGTGTAAGTTCTATGTAGATAAAATAAATTTATACTAAATCATTAATAAATAACATGCATAAACTGTAATTGCATTTCTGCTTTCAAAAGTTGGGGTTTTCCAGGTTCAGAGCTTCTTATTAGTTCGTTCATCTCCCCTAATACATCAAAGTTTCGCAGCATGTTTACTGTCGTTCATTTTGTCATATTCTGAAAGAGCAGCAGACGTCTGAATTACACGAGCGCACCTTTGGGTCCATGCTACGACAATATAGCCACATAGTAACGTTGGACGCTCAAACAAAATTTTGCAAAAGTTACATGATTTAAGATACCCTTTCCCCAAAGTGCACTCTGGCGTTATGTAATGGTAATAGAGCTTGCATTGTGATTACGATGCAACAACATCATGTTTGTCAACAAACAAACAAACAAACAAACAAACAAATCCAACTTCATCTGTGTTGAGACCATAAGGTAAAGGACGAATAATAAATTTTGTTCGTGATTTTCCGGATTTCTAAAATTATTTTCTCTATATTTCAAATTAAGTTTTAAATATTGTTTCCTCTCACTTTTTTCCAATTTCCTACAGTTATCACTGTCTTATACTGCCACTAGTCGAAGCAGTTGATGTTTACACTCACTGCGCAATGTGTTAATTGTGCAATTAGGCCGTGAGTTTGTTCATTATTATTATTATTAGTAGTAGTAGTAGTAGTAGTAGTAGTAGTAGTAGTAGTAGTAGTAGTAGTAGTAGTAGTATTACAAGTGGAGGGGTTTAAATAGTACATAATAATGAAAAATGTTGGGAGAACTTTAGAGGAATATCACTTATGGTTGATGTGTATACGTAGGAGGTGTAAAGGTTGACGTTTTACACCCATAACTAATTGTTCAACATTTCCCATTCAAGCTTCAAGTCGTAACAATTGGGAGCTTGGTACTTGCCATGTATATGAATAAAAGTATGACAATATTATTTTATTTATGACTAAATTGGGGCCCAGCGAAGATCTCAATTGTCCAATATTCCCCGAAGCATTTAGGCACTAATATTTGATTGACAGCTATGGTAGCGGTAGCGATGACTCAGATTTTCACAAATCCCCTTTGGATTTTTCAGACAGATTGGTGTGCATTTAAAAAAGTTGAACATGAGCTGAGCGAAGTTTAGTTGTCATAAAATAATGTTGCAAAGTTTAGTGAAAAGAATATCGATTTCAAGTTTTTTCTGATATGAGCGCAGTAGTAACCTAAAATATACGAAATAACTCGAAACTCTCGATTTTATTTGCCACACAGCTTTCATGAAATTAAAGACTGATTTTTGTGAAAGCAAATGCTAGGTCAGTCTGTATGTATTACGTGTAATTTACTTACAGAATAACGAAGTTAGAGGTCTGTATTTATGTAGGTGTACATGTTAAATGTGCCGGTTTACAAATTACAATGGTTTTCTTAATGAGTTTTAACAACATAGTCAGCGATAGCACATCAATTTCCAGAAAAGAATTTAAAAAATGACAAATCTAAAACCAAGAGATTTTTTACAAAACCCCTTTGGTCTCTATTTATGAATTTTCAGACCGATTGGTGTGCATTTGAAAAAGTTGAACGTGAGCAAAGTCCAGTTGTCATAAAAGAACACGGCCATTGTTTTTCTATGGGAAATCTGACATAGTATTCGGAAGTAAATGTCAAATTTGCACTCAGCCTACAATCGCTTGATTTATTTTTTTTCATCTTTGCGTTACTTGCGATAAAATTTTGAGATTTTAAGTCGTTTCAATCTCTTCTAAAATCGTATGGTTTTGATTTGATTTGATCGCAATCGAAAATGCAATGTCATTGTGCTGGCATGCCATAAAGTTGACTTGACCTGTGTCTTCTGCTACTGTAAAACGTTGTAGAATATTGTTTCATTTATTACAAATTGTACTTTCATGAATAGCCGATAACATGTAATAATATATTAATCCGAATGCAAAAACGTACCTGAAATTATGAAATGTACGGCATACATGTGGAGTGCACGTGATATAGGTCATTCCAGGCATGATGATATTGTTACACTGTGTAACATTGTATCACATTCACATACAAGGTGTTTACGTGTGCATCTGCACAGCGTGTGTGTACTAAAACAACGCAAATAAAAGGTCACGACCTTGATGGTGACACAACTGCGAAATCATGGATAATTTATCAATATTCCCTTAAAAATGGAAGGCATGGAAGGCTACTCATCCTCAACTATATAAAGCGGCACTGTGTTCAATCATAACGCAACTAACGGTTTCCTTGAACGCAACTTTGGTTGGATATTTTGGTACACGACTGTCACTGTTGTGTCAAACCGGACCTTATTACTCAAAGACCTATGTAATCGAATGTTACATCGCTTATCCATCACGATCATGTCATATATATTCAACTGAAGTTTATGTACTACGTGTGCATATATATATATATGTATATATGATTTACACTGCCAAGAAAGGAAAGTTGAACTTTGTTCATAGCAAAAGGTATGTAGAGCTGATGACTTTGTTAACGTACATGGTTGTAATGTCAGCACAATTAACTCAAAAGGACAAGAATATGTCAAGATGGGGTTCGTTTGTACTAGGTGTATGTCAGATGTATTTCTTTACTAAAACATGGCATTTGTAATGTAAGCATATTTTATGTTTCCATAGAAGCCACTCTCCAATTTTAGATAATCTGTCTTACAATGGAACATTGGTCTAAGACGCCATGTGGAACGTTTGATGAAGAGAACTATGGCTAGACATGTCTTACAGTGCAAATTTTTGTTTTTTTTATTTTTTTGGTTTTGATTTTTGACGTGGGAGCGTGGCATATGCACTGCACTGTGCTTTGTCCATATGAATGTGTGTTCGCCGAGATGTATGTAATTTTCTAGGTAGACGCAACAATGGCAAGACAAACAATCCGGACTACGTATGCATTACAAAATATTTGCAATGCCCATTTCTGTTTTTAAGTCAACTTCGTGTAAATTTTAGCTACTTGTAAATTACTGATTATTCCTAGTCGTTCGGCAAAGTCATGTAAACAATAAAGTAGTGACCTGGTCACTGCCTATCTTGCTTGTGTATATTATATGTGTATGGCACACGTGTACAGTTGCATACACACATAAATGCAGTGCACATGACATGTGTGATTCGCGTGATAACTATAGCTACATTGTAATACATTCTAGTGACGTCAGTCGACTTGCACGCGCAAAATATAACAGTCGCCATCTTGCACTTGTCAGCAAGCTTCACGACTGAGAAATTCTGGATAATAATATTGATATTCCTGTAACAATCGATGTAGTGATACTGTGATCGATCCCAACTATATTGTGTCCTTATCATTTGAATTTGGCATGTGTCACTGGGACCGGGAAATATGTACGTACGCATACACACATCATGATGTTGTCAGTTGAGTTGGAGAATTTAAAAGCAGATGATATTTTGTTGGATAAAATCCAAGTACAAACAATAATATACAGTTGGAGTCAAAGATCATGTCAACTTGTACTCAAATGTGTGTGTACACGTACTTTGAAGATTTTGTAATAAAAGACTGAACCAAGCTGCATAAATGGAATTGTCAAGGACTGCTGGTATATTTTAGGTATTTACAATTTATTCTGGTGATTTTAGAGTTTTAGAATTGCATAGGTTTGATACAGATAATTTCAAAACTCATGAAACCTTGTTACAACATATATCACCAACCCATACATTCAAACAGCAATGATGTTTTTTTCCTAAATTTGAAATTTTTAAAGTGTTTTATGTCTAATTTTTCAAAAAATCACATAATATGGTTATTTTGGTTACCATGGCAACTGATGTTCATTAAATGACCACTTTTTTGAATTCAGCATGACAAACTACCCTTGGTAGTGGGGTCAGTGTGCAAATAAAAATTTATAATGTTATTTGTGAGATGTTTGTGTATGCAATGAAAACATGATTTTCACGTCTACCTTATGTTTCCATGGAAACAGCCATCCAATTTTATA
Organism: Glandiceps talaboti; assembly: GCF_964340395.1. Taxonomy (NCBI): domain Eukaryota; kingdom Metazoa; phylum Hemichordata; class Enteropneusta; family Spengelidae; genus Glandiceps; species Glandiceps talaboti. The sequence continues at coordinate 7,576,363 of NC_135560.1, read as the reverse complement.
CAATTTATGTTACACCAGGTAGCACTAACTCATACATGTCTAATACAAGGACATTTTTTCACTGTATTATCTTATTTTTCAATGTTTTATGTCAATTTTTGGAAAAATGATTAACATATTATGGTGATTTTGGTTACCATGGCAACATATGTTCATAAAATGACCCCCTTTTTTGAACTCAGCATACAAAACTACCCCAGGTAGGGTGGTTAATATTTGAATAAACCTGATTATTATAAAAATTATGATTTCTATGTACTATTATTATAATTATTGACATAATGATGCCATTTTAGTAGAATGAAACCTGGTCAGTTTGTGCTAGGAAAGCGACGTCATGACCTAAATGCTTCAATAGTTCAGAGGCGGGCATCCACCCCATCGTTATATTTGTTCGACAGTTAACGTTCTCTCACGACCATTTTGCTGAAGAGGTCAACTAAATTTGGGATAGATTCATTAAAATTCGTAATGAATTGCAAAATCAAATCGCAGTCAATATGTTGGTGGAGGGTCTATGGTTTGCCTTGTACAGCAATTTATCTAAAGGGTAATCGTACTTATTTTAAACTAAGCCTCACCCGCGGCAACATCGTATCACAGACAATCTCCCTTGTCTGTGGATCGTATTCATTAAATAGAAAAAGAAAACGACAGTTAGCTTAAAACATATTATAAGAATGATAATCCACTCTGTGCTCAAAGCGCTTTACAATTATTACCCGGCACGGATCTATAGCGGCCCCATCGTCGTCGTAAAACACATCCACTTTTACGGCACCGTCCATGACGCACCCCAGTGTTGCGGAGAAATAACAGCTCTGGTTTGCGAGAATGAACGGCCCTTTACTTCCTCAGCTTCCTGGGGAGCATGCAATCCATTGCAGCCTCTAAAAGCCCATATGAGTAAAACATTCACATTGCAATCTCTATCCTATCAGGTCCTCAATCATACAGTTGAGGCACAACCGTGATTCAAATCTTGTCCATCAGAAACAAACGGCAGCAATGGGGGATCGAACCTGCAATCTGCAGATTCAAAGCCGACCACTCTATAATTATTCCCCCATCATGACATACCCATTTCTTAAAACACAAGAATGAAAACTAGATGGTCTCAACAAAACTCAACTAAAGGGCATCATTACGTTTGAAATAATAAGCTTAGTCTAGCTACATAGACCTCGGATGTTCTTCCGATAGAATACGACAAACGACCGAACATCACTATCGAGGAACTTCGTTCGCTTATCGTATCGGAAGAAAGCCCACACGTCTAGCAGTAAGACTACAGAAAGCTAGGGTGTGAAAAACAGTAAACAAAAAAAGGTATGAAAATAGGTGGGAAAGTTAAAAGTTAACGTACGTGTTATTATGTAAAATGCCAGGTGTTTCATTATTCATATTTTCAGAGTTCAACGTTCGCAATCATTTAGTCCAGAAGGCCCCTCTGTCAACTAAATCAATCAATTTTAATCAATATTTTATACATGTATATTGTATTCATAAAATAAACTGTTGTGAGAGTTATTCGTGGTTATTAAGTTTGGTGTAGCCGCACCATTTCCCAAATATTATTGCTCCATTATTAGTAATGATAACTACTGGGTTCTCTCCAAACCTTATTCAAAACTTTAGACGCTGCCCGCTTTGTTATGATCACATGAATCACAGACAAGTGTCTGTGCATGAATTCAACGCTTCCTGGTAGTATGTTTAATTAAGGAGTTATGAACAGTTATTCTACAGTATATTGTGCACATTTGGTATGTATACTTTATCAGAAAGTAATCTATAGACATTCTATGTGTGGTATTAGCCATATGAAGTCCAAAATGGAAAGACGAAAGCTAATTCAGACACAGCTTTCTTAAAACTGTTTGTGATGGAAATAGAAACGTTTATTGTATTAATCTTGGACATGTATCCTTTTGTATATTGTCGTTATAATAAGCAATCTTCATAATGTCCACACTGAGTATTTCCAAAACGTTTTAAGGTGCTGCGACCTTCTTCTGTGGGTCCATTGCTCTAACTCTTTGTCGTAATATGTATTTGAAGTTCACATATCTAATGTATGAATGGCGTTCTGATACTCACTTACAATGCACAGATAACGAATTACATGTTAATAATACATTATACAAAAGTCCAACAAATTTGAGATTTGACGAATCCCTTTGCGCATGTACTACAGTTCCAACTACATCAATATATTATGACTTATAACACGCTGCACGAAAGTTCACTGAATTTGAAACATTCCTCCCTTTGAATTTACTACAGTTTGATCATGGACCTCATGTAGGGTCTATGGTTTAATAGGAGGCGAAATGTATTGTTAATTCCTTTAATTTGCGTGCCGTATGTTGCGTACAAAATGATTTTAAACTCATGAAAATGGACTCACTGCAGCTGCCCTTGGAGGTAGGACTACCTCCATGACTGTCCAAGTTCAATTTGTTCATCACAACTTAAATCCCGCCATCTGGTCAGCATTAAGTGTGAATAGGCTAGGTGACAGAATGCTGTCGTAATTACATGCGTGCCCAGACCACTTATTAGATCTATAGGTCTGCGATTTGTGCTATCTAGACTCTAAATGGACAAATTCGAACTGTTTCTCCGATGGAAAAGGTAATGTAATTTGATTATCTATAACCCGAATCTAGTCAACCCGGAGTCGTTACTGTTAGATAAAAGATATCAAATTATTGCTCCGGGTACTGAATCCCAATAGCGCAAAAATTCAAATTAAATTCCAAATGTCAGTGTGGAGGATTGCCAACTCTCTTCTACTGCCCCCTGCATTCACTTCAAAGGCTTTTGACTATGTGACTTGCATGCAGAATAATCAAACGCACACGAAGCCTTGGCGCCCGTCGTCCGTTGCCGCTCTCCTTTGATAACTTGGATAGTTCTCATATATAGGGGTCAGGTTACAAAACTTGTTATCACTGGAGAACCCTTGTCTACACGTTCTGAGAAAACAGATTGTACAGAGGTTTACGCATAAGCTAAAATACGCTTGCACTAAAAGACATACAATTCACATATTAAGGACCATATCTGTACAACTATTAGTAGATATGAATTATAACACCAAAAATTATACTGTGTATTGGTATTTGGTTATTAAAAGGGTTGGGATTAAAATTTATATGTGAAAACAGCTGTCGGGTCGATTTACAGCAAAGTTAGACCAGGACGTACATAAGAATGATTCCACATTACTCTTACAGTTTCATGTTCTCTGGCTAGAGTTCTATGTAATCTTTATGGTAAAGATGACACTGAGGCAAGAACCTGGGATTGAGACCCTGGCCTTTAAAGGAACACTTTTAATGTTCCTTTTGAATGTGAAGAGGACACACTTAGAGATATGTATGATTCTATAACTTACATCTTACTCAGAAATTACATGAACTGTCTTTTTTCTCAATGTGTAATAATACAATTATAAATTTATGTGTCTTTCATTGCAGCTTGAGAAAAGGCAAATACAGGTTTTATTTAAAAAAATAAAGATACTCACGTTTATATTGTAAACCGAGTGAGGTGGTTATTACTGTTTTGGCTAAATCCCCGCCATCTCCATTCAAACGATTTAATTCTTTAAAATAGGACTCATGATTAGACTGCGCTAGATGTAACTGACGTACCAATTTTCGATCAGACAACCAACACTATTAAGAGCTTATATACATGTTAATTCGAGGTCGATTTTATCCACAAGTACTGAGTACAGGTTGAAATCGTGATCGCGCTGGGCAGCTAATTTTAAGGCATGAACTCAAAAATCAATTGATTGGATTATCGTACCATATCATATATACAGCTATACACATTACAAAGACGTTTATCCACAGGTGATTCAATACTGTTCAGGGTATACGATATTACAAGTAATTATATGTAACAAAACAGTTTCCAAAAATTGTTCAGTTTCAGCTAGAGCAGATTTGATATAGCGACAGTCACATTTCGATCCATCTACTATTACCTTGATCGAGATTAAAAGAATTCTATCAATTATTCAACGTCAGTTTCTCCGAAAACGGTGACACGATAAGTACGTAAATTGATTGTAATAACTCTTAATAGGGTTTTCATCTGAACGGAAGGATCAATTCATCCCAATTAAATTGTTTTAAATTTTCCGTTCCGAGCGAGGTGTTTATATTTCATTGTCTAATTTGTTTCTTGGAAACAAGGACAAAGTATTTGTGTAGCGTCAGTATACGACTCCGAGTCATGGCTTAACCAGATTAGGCTGGAGTCAGAATTTACGGCGGGGGGGGGGGATTATTTTGGATTTTCGTTGCCCCCCCTCCCGGCTACACATATTTTAACGTGTAATGATACAGTACCCCCCCCCCCGCTCCACTTCAGAGTTGATGGTATGGTCCACTACATTAAACTAACTGTGGAAATCAACTTCAGCGTCCATACATTTCTTTATGTATATATGTGGGCTTTGTGAAAAAGGTCTCACATTGGCTGTACTTTGAGATACTTAGTCAGCAGGGTTTTATCTTTCAATCGTGATTCTGAGCACAAACAACCCCCCCCCCGATAGCTAGTGGGGAGGGTGTAGGAGGGGATTTCCCCCTCACACAGTAAGAACTTCTTTAAAAAATAAGGACAGTGTCACGTAGGGGGCCATTTAAAGGCATAAAATTTTAAAGCCATAGAGTACCTTGAAAATTGTCTTCAATATCCCAGTTTACTCAAGTTAATACATTACTATACAACTGAGTGGCTACATTACCTACACTTTAACTTATCTCTATTCAGAGATATTTTGGCAGACACACACATTTGTTTGGCTATTGACTGCATCATAATTACATGTAAATGTATGGTAGGTAAATGAAGTGTACAATTTTTGCAAAGTACAAGGTATAAACGACTGCTTCTGAGGTTTGATTGTTCAAAAAAGTCTCCACAGAGAGAGAAGAATTAAGAGAGATAGATAGATAGAGAGAGAGAGGGGGGGAGACAGAGAGAGAGAGAGAGAGAGAGAGACAGACAGACAGACAGACAGACAGACAGACAGACAGACAGACAGGGACAGAGAGACGGCGACACACAGAGAGAGACGGAGACAGAGACATGAGACAGACAGACAGACAGACAGACAGACAGACAGACATACAGACAGAGGAAGGCATATAAAAAAAATTGGCATAGCTGTCACCCAACCCATCACTAAATATAGGTCCTAGAAGGTATTGCGGCAAAGCCGCGAGAAATTTGTTAATTTACTCGGTAAACGACCGCTCCTGAGGTTTAATTTGGTTCAAATCATGAGCAAAATATTTCGGGTCACCCCCTTTCAGGCCATCAGAATTTTCATGCCCCCCATTTGAACCCTCATTTTTTTCATGCCCCCCCACCAAATTTCTCCCCCCCCCCCGCTGTAAATTCTGATTCCAGCCTTATCGCTTTATTTATGACACGTGGCCGCCAGTAGTGAACACTTCACGTCATGTGCAAAGAAATTAAATTTCCCGCGATTCGAAGTAAAGCGGGAAATTATTGTCTTGGCTTGGCGTGACGTAATGACTGGCAAATATATAGGAGGCAAGCTTTGCACTTGTGTTCTGTTCAACCTAGTAAAATGAAAAGTGTGCTAGTATTCGTGAGTCTAGCATTGCCACCAGTACGTTGTGCATATCCACTACGAAATTATTCATTATTTCATTTTGCATGTTGCAGTTCTAGATCAGCTTTTTATTTCCGTTTCACAAAAGTCACCCTTCTGTAAAAAAGATGCCAGACTTTTTTCAGCATATGCTGCCTTGCTTTTCGAATACAGGTTAAACGTTTCCAGACACTTTTTTTCCTAAGAATTACGGGGGGTGGTTTTATTTCTGGTTTTTCCAGGACGGTTATGTGCTCTCTGGACTAAAACATGATCTCCTCCCCTCCCTGTTCAAATATTTCAGCAACAAAAAACATTATTGTGGTAAAAATGCTGTCAGACGCGAAAAGAGACACGTAAGAGTTCGAGAATCAATGGACCCATGACACGGCAGGGGAGAGTATGAGTTGGGTCGATCATAAGCCGATTTTAAAAATTTTGAACTAATTCTGATGCCATTTGGTGAAATATTACAAAAGAAATGCGACAATGTCAAATTTGTTTTAAGGGCTACCTGAGAAAATTAGTTTCATGATATCCAGAGGTTTTTTTCAGGGATGTTCTAAAATAGCTAATTCCACAATAGTTTTGCACATTCACAGATTGAATAAATTAAGACACGAGACTGGTCAACGAAAATTCGGTTTTTTTCTCTCCTAAATTTTAATAGCCAGATGCGTACATAGAGCAATGACAATGTACAAAGTACTTGCAAGAGTAACGAGAGGGTTCAATGATGCGTAAGCATTCGGGTTAAAACGTGACAATTGGCACATGTTCATACATACACCAACTGTCACGTTAATACCCGATTAATGCTTACACATCACGTGTAGGGCACATAATTATAGTCACCTTGACGAAATGCTATTGACACAGACAATGAAAATAAATAATGAAATTCCTGAGAGTTAACGCGAGGCACAGCTGCCTTTCCTGTCGAAATGTTAGTATTTTCACTCGGATATCAAATGACATTTTTGCAATACACTACATTAGTACTAATACACGTAAATCTACCCGTATAACAGGCACACTGTTCTTAGGGCCAAAGACAAGATTAGTATTAATAATGTACCACATCGAGTACGATCGCATGGAAATGAACTAGCATTAACTTCCAATTCGTGTTGTTCTGTATGGACCACCATATCTCTAAGACTGGTATCACGACGCCAAGCTGTGGTATGTTAGAGCTAATATGGGACGATCGCGATCGTTGTTACTCTTCTGATCATGTGATTTGATACAAGCTTCCCTAGACAAAGATGATACTTTAAGTAAAGCCTCATTGGTAAGGGAGTGATCAGTTTTTACGGCCGGGGGTGGGCCGATGACTTTTTGTTCATGTTGTACTTAAAAATAGTGACCCCCTGCAATTCATTCACAAAACAATCCAACCCCTCTCTGACAAATAAAAAAACACAATGGACCCCCCCCCCCCCATCTGTTGACAAGAGACACTCTTTTTGTTCTTGCAAAAGACACTATTCTCAAAGCATAATACCGCACACTGCACAGTTAATTTTACATGTTACATTTTCAGTAATTTTAAGTGTATCTGGTAAATTGCTAACCAAAATCCATTGGTTCACATGTATAAAGCTCTTTAGATAGGAACCCTATGAAAAGTATGATTGTCTGTTCACAGACATACAAAATGTCCATGGTTTTAATAACCAAAAGTTCTAGGATATCTCTTAGATTGAGTGAACTATTAATATTTATTAATTCAGCTAATTATCAAGTACAATATTATAAATGGAGTTAATATACTTGTAAACCCATGTCCGTAACTGTTACACATAATGATGTACTTGCATCATATAATGAATTGTTTACATCATATAAAGATATGTTCACATCATATAGTCATAATATATAGTTTTCTTTAGACTTAACACAACTGCGGCTTTCCATACATGTACACGTTTGCACTCCTCAAGGCACTTGTTTGTCCTGATCATAATTGTTCAGTTTAATCATGGCACTGACTCAAAACTCCACCCTCCCTCCCCCATTCATTGACCACACTGATAATTTTGAAAGGTTTAGAATAATGAAATGTGATAAATGTCATTGGTTTCAAAATAGAAATTAAAAAATGTCATAAAACTGTTTTCTGTACTACAGCAGTTTCTAAACTAGATTACTAATTCAATTCACTTACTACAGGCTATGTTGTCCAGTATATTGCTGGCAACATGATAGCCTTTAAAATAAATACACTCTAATACCATGGAAATGTAACATTATGATCTGCTGACAAAATTTTACTCTCAGTATACAGTCACTCAATGTGGATACTAGATATTCCAGAGGAGATGTAAAATCTAATTTTCCTCATAACTTTGCACCGTGTCAGTACTATAGAAGTCCTGGCTACAGTAAATAGCCCTTTACTAGATCATCATCAAACAAGTCTGTGTTTATAACTTTGTTTATCAGTCATTCACATAATATATATTCTCTGAAAATCCGATTAATATTGTGTTCACCTTGGAATATATTTCTTTCTTGGTAGTTTATGGTGTAAAACAATAGCAAGACAAAAGGGGGTTTCACATGTAGCCTGGTAACATGTATTAAACTTGGTGATGGTCACAGGTATCAGAGAAGAAGTGAAACACGAACACAAAAAAGTTATTTTTGATAAGACATGTAGTTCGTACTATACCTATGCTAAAGTAACAGTTCAATAGTTTGTACAATCAACATATTAGGGGTGAGATCAGTAGGTAAAAAAAGGCCTCAGAATCCCTTCCTCACCCCTTCTAACTAAATTGGTAAAATTGTTGCAGACAACACAATCAATTTCAAATCAGTATGTAGTATCATGTAGTGCTATGAATACAAAGCCAGTATGTAGTGAGGAAAAAATAGCCTTTTTATTGGCACAATAATGTATTCTAGGGCCATACATAACAAATATTTTTCCCATTTTTCAATTTGACATTTTTAGAAAAGTTTGTATTGGGGTACAAAACAGATTTCATTATAAAAGACCTCCTCTCACCCCATCCCTCACTAAAAGAATTTAGTTTTTACCCTACATTGAACTATTGATCTCAACCATGAATCAATTTGGAACTTCTAATGGAGATGATTGTAGTTATCATACATTATATGTACAAAAATGTATAGGAACTAGACTAACTATATACATGGACATTGAATATCCAATATCTAGACACAGGCTGGGTCAGGCACTTTCAATCACAGTGTTTGCCAAATATTATTTCAAAGTGTCCTATGTTTGTACACAATTCAATATGTTCAGGTCAATGGAGGAACAGATTTTAGAGCCAGTAAATCTTAAGGTATTTCATTTCTTATGTTTTACATGTACAGCTACACATGCAAGTTTTTGTTCCACAAGATGACACAATGCAACTCATGGCATGCAATAGCGAGAAGTCAATTTTCTAACAAATAACTGTTGCTTAAAGGTGGCCATGGTGCAGTGTTGTGATGCCATACCATATGTATTGGATGTATCAAGAGACAGAGTTTATGTTATATTTGAATGATTGTATATTTATATCTATTTGTTTATGGTTTATTTTATGCACATACATTTTTTGTTTAATAGCTTGCACAGTGCCCACAAGCAGCACCATAGCGGCTCAATGACTAGTACACATGCGTGTCCTATACACTAAGCGATGTTTTTTTGGTGGTTTTACCCAAGGATGCATTGCAGTACAATGACTACGCATGCAAATTCTATGTACGATGTGCAATCTCCATGCCAAGGGCACTATCTATGATATCACTGTGAGGCAGCCGGTCACAAATGAATCTACCCAGTTATGTGAGCTTGGGGGTTTTGGCCTAGTTATGATATTAAATGTATGGACATTGAAGTACAGGAGCATGGCTCATGATTTTGTTTAGTTGAAAACAAGGTGACCCCCCCCCCCCTTTATTCACCTCGTAAAAATGATGACCCCCCCCCCTTCTTTGAGTCCAAAATTGAGGTGCCCCCCCCCCGATTTACCGGCCCACCCCCGGCCGTAAAAACTGATCGCTCCCTAACCGACATTGGATAACCACGTTGATGGAAGTACGTGCAAAATTCAGCAGACTTTTCTCTGAAATCCAAATCACTAATACAAACGACGTAAACGAAGTAATTGTGAATAGGGAATGGAATCTTTACACTTATTAGGATGTGATGAACCATACTGCAAATATGAATGTGAATCAGTAGGTTTAGTATAAATAGATGTAGCTATATCATCACCATCAATCCTAAGAGAGATGTCAAGGAAATTGATAGTTATTTCAGAAATATCATAAGTATACTGAATAGCAGGATTAAAATGACATATTATGTAGTTAATAAATTGCATACGGTCCTCAAGTTTGAGTGAAGCTGCACCAACGCCGTCATCAATAAGTCGTTTATATAGATCAGGTAAGATCCCTTGATGCGAACTAAAAATAAGGTGTTCTTGATAAGACATAAATAAACAAGCATAACTAGGTCCAAGACAACTTCCCATACCAACGCCGCGTTTCTGCACAAAATACCTGTCATTAAAGGTAAAATAATTACACGTAAGAACAAGTTCAGCCAATCTCAGAAGTACGTGGGTAGGAGGGTCAAGTACAGGTCTTAAATTAAGGTAGTGTTCATTTGCAACTAAACCTTCATTATATGGTAAGGAAGTATACAAGGACTTAAACGTCCATAGAAATAAGGTATCGTGGCTTACCTTGTTGGAATTGGAAGCCATTTAAGTACTTTAAGAGCATGGTTCGTATCTTTAATGTAGGTAGGCTGAGATATGTGTTCCGTAGGACAGTTACAAGCTGAGACGATGGGCCTACCAGGAATATTAACCTTATGTATTTTGGGTAGTAAATAAAACACGACTGTCCTAGGTCGACGGACTATAAGGTTGCGTGCTTTTGTACGTAATTCGCCAGCGGATATAAAAGCGTTAACAATATCCATTATATACACTATAATGTGTGTTTGTATGTATGCACGTGCGTTTTGTTGTATATATAGAATACGTATTACACAAACATGCGCCCGCACACACAGTGTAAGCAATGTGCTTGATATTTATCTTTCCATCTCTAGTAAATGGCAAAACGTAAAAAGAAGTCACCGAGAGTATGTAAAACTATTGTTGCTATACATATACAATACCAGTGTCTTACAAACTCAGTCAGAGATAAACATATGAAAGATAAGCATCTAAGACGCATCTGAGATATACGATTCCATCTAATCTCATTAGCATTTTGGGATAATTTACGATTATTCTATGACTTTTTTTTCAAACAATACCAGGCAATGAACGCATCATAAGTTGATTCCTATGGCAAGAACTTGTACATATGCATCAGGGGCAATGGTAGAATATGCCCCCCCCTCTATAACCCTCCCCTCCCAGCTGAAGAAATAGGCCTGGGATTTTTTTTATAGTTGTGAGAACAGAAATATGCTTTGTCCGACAAGAATGTTGATATTATGGAATGTGTACATGACATCTTCTCTAATATTAAAAAAAGAAGTATCAAGTCCATACTGCAGTTCTTGTGTACTTATTTCTAACTTTATTACAAATTTCATCCCTCTAAGGTTCATTTTCCTATAAAGGGGAACACCACTGCAGGTAATAAGCACTTAGGAGTCGAGAATATTCATTGTACAGGTATTGTATTTACGCTGACTGCCACGAGACAATACATCGTTGCAAACCACAGCCTCTTTTACGGCACCGTCCAAAACGAGCCACCAACATTATTTCGCAGTGTTGCGGAAGAAATAACAGCTCTGGTTTCCCCTGAAATTGTGCGTACTGTAGGTGATGTAAAATCATGAAATGACTCCAGAATCAAAATGTATAAAAATGCCTTTACTTCCTGGAGTGGCTTTCTCATTTATAATATATGAAATTCAAACTGATGTGCTGGCCATCTGTAGATGTCATTCACAATGTTATATTATCACGTGTACAATAAATGACACCACAAGGTATGATACATTTATAACCCTTTATTAAGATTTTTATTCTTTTTCATATTTATTAATTTTTCATATAGACATCATTTTGTTTTTATCCTACACATTACAAAGGACAAACTGATTTACAATTAATGTACATACATACATACGTACATACATACATATAAACATACATATATACTTCCATAAATCGATAAAAAACAACCATGGCTTGTAAAGTAAATATTACAACTGCACTTTGCAAGTTCCGAAAGAATATTTACACTTCTACGGTACTTATGTATGGTTCTACATCATTACCATGCAAGGATGTTTTGACTTGTCACCCACACACACACACACAAAAATCAATGACAGAATGCAAACAGCTTGCGACACAAAGTATTGCTGTAGTTGAAGCGTTCAACTTAGGAAGCATTTGACAATTGCGACGAAATTACCTAACAAAAATAAATGCACACTACTTATTTCTATTCATTTCATAAACATACCTGATCACTGTTGATTGGTTATGAAGTCTACCTTATGACATGGCACTCCAATATAATATTAATGTTCAGAAATAGACACTGATAGACAATTAAACTTGCTATGAAATGAGCAACGCAATTAACATGTCAATCAATAGAAGGCAAACACTAAATGACCAGTGTCGCCATTTACTCTACCAAATGCATTTACAGTTTGCTTTTTAACAGTCTGCAGAATTAGTCGTCAACATACTGAGTAAAACATACTCAACAACAAAAAAAACATACACAACAGCTAGTACTAAAGATTGCATAAAACTGTTCTGTTCACTTATATCATATTACTGATTATGTACACATAAAGACAATCGTTCTGTAAATTACTGCATTATGTCAACAAAAATATGTTGCATTCTCCAAATACTAATAATACATTAACAAAATATTCAGTTATCGTTTAGTCTTTTAGCCTCAAAAACTAGCATTCTTGCTATCTTCAAAAAAAAATGTGACAACAACACCTGGTTATACAATTTTAACTTACGATAATTTTATGCAATCATTAAAATGTCACTGCATAACTATATTATGAGTGTTTCAAATACTGATTTCTTTCTTAAGAAATCATTGCATGGTAACAAAAAAAATGACCCAATGGCACAACCGTCAGAGTATTACCAATTTTTTTAGTATGTGGGGTTACCTATAATAGTGACAATTATCTCACAATATCATTATTTTCAAGACAGAACTTCAAATCACTTTTCAGTTTTGTTTCTTCTTGAACAAAAAGATTATTTTTTAGAAAAAAAATTAGATAAATTTGATTTGAATTTGTCCATTGGGCATCATGCAAAAAATTGACTCCAGCTTGTCGTAATATCTCACATAGAAACACATCATGAACCCATCCTTAGTGTATTGAATATCTGATTTCAGTTGTGCCGTGGAAACTTGCAAGTCTTCTTGCCTTGCCATTGGTAATGTTCCTGCTGATAAAGTGGCTATTTTCAGGCAAATCATTTGGATTCCCTAGAGTATAGTATGGCCTCTAGACTGCTTGCAAACAGGATGTAGCTTGTATGTATAGTATTAACCTTTACAATGGCTTGTCAATGGCTACATCTTACCTTGCATTCATGTGTGCAGTTTCCCCTGTTCCTTAGAAACTACAATGTATCAATCAATCAATCGTTATTTACGAACACAAGTTCTACTTCAGTAAGTGAAATACAAAGATCTCCTTTTACTGAATGTTGTGCTTACCAGGCATATCTTAAACACAAGATAGTTAGTCCTGAATGTGCGAACACTGTTTGCAAAATCCAGAATACTTATACCTTTTTCTTTCCATGCTGCTGCCACAGAAAATTAGTAAATTTTCAAGACAGAACAAAAAAATATCCTACAGACATAAATTTGTTATTCTGATGGCACTATTATGTTTACTACACATCACAAAATTTAATTATACATTTCACACACTCTCTTGTCCACTGGAAACATCTGTCGACATTGCTTGCTGACCAAAAACATGTGTCAACACCACAAATAAATGAAGCTCCTTACAATTGTATTATCTTAACTGGCAAACATCATATCATGAACAAAAATATATTGCACTTCGTAAAGGTTGCATGTCTTATAAAAGACTTGTTAATTTGCTAGGTGTACTGAAGTATGTTCCTATAGAGTTTGGGCAGGATAAAACAGTCGACTTATTTAATCAAATGAAATGATATAATACATATTAATTTTGATTCTAACTTTACGATAGCACAGTAACTGACACCATTCTAAAATGGACATTTGATATGCTATATCACTGTAGGTGTTAATTCTTAAAAAATACATTTTACTTGAATATCTCCTATTCCATCACTATCACACCCCGTGCAATCCTTCTCACCCACATCTTTCTCGCCTTTCAAATTAGACATGGTGTCTTGATTTGCAACTGAAAGTAAAACTGTTCAGAGTGTTGCTTGCTTGATGTATGTACAGGAGACTGAAGTACACACACAAATATCACATCTGTAAGTACTCCATAATATCTAGGCAGATAGTCATTACATTGCTATTGCTATTGCTTACAACAACTGAACGCCAACTGTATAAGTTTTGTTCTGCAACAAATTCTTGTTGCAACCAATCAAATGATAGAATCCAGTTTATTGACAGTTAGACTCTCTAGTTGTTGGTTGTAAAAAAGTGAAGTAAGGTGAAGCCCCTCTAGTGACGAATCTTTCAGTATACATAATACATCGGCATCAAAAATGAGGCATACGACAGTGTTTCCCAATTTTGATCGGCGAGCTGCTGGATTAATTATATTTTATTAGAAAAGCTGTTTGTTAAATCTTTGAAGAGCGTTCAATTGTCAATAAAGAAAATCAGTTTACTGAACTTGTCACAAAAATAGTCTAGGTCGTTCATGGGTACACAATGTCACATGTTAGACAACTAACTCATCTAATCTATTCAAGAGATTTATTTGATTTTTTTCGCTTATTCTGTAAAAGTGATTTGAAATGGTGTTTTTATCACCATATGTAACATCAGTGTTGTCATCATCATTGACATCATCATTATCATCATCATCATCATCATCATCATCATCATCAACATCATCATCAACATCATCATCATCATCATCATCATCAACATCATCATCATCAGTTCTCTTTCTCATGTGTCTTGTCTCCATGAGTGACTGAATTCAAACTATGTAATTGTCAAAAAATATAGCTCTATTCCAGCAAAACCTGTGATAACTTGATGTTTACAATGTCTGCACCACGCTGTCTCTCTCTGGAAGAACACGCCACTTCATCGTCCCATCAGCACCGCAAGAAAATAAATTATGGGATGGTGAGAGAGTCAGCTGAACAACACCACCTCCAACACTGCGGAACAGAGTTCCCTTAGCATGCTCACCAGGGAAGGAATATAACAGATTATGTACAGCTAGGCCCCACACCTGTCAAGAAAATAAACATGGAGATATCAACATGTACACTTATATTCACAAGTGTGCATTTCCCTTACTGACAAGAATTGAGGTGTTTTAATTAAAATTTGATTGAATATTGATCGGTCAAGAAAATAAACATGAAGATATCAATATTTTTATTACAATCATAAGTGTGCAAATCCCAAACTTACAACAACAGAGTACCTAATGGTGTTTATCATCGAACGTTGATGAAGTATTTGACATGTCAAGAAAATAAAAAAGTAGATATCGTAATTAATGCATACTTTAATACGACAACCGAGTAACTAATGTTGTTTTTATCAAATTTTGATAAAGGATTTGATTTGCTGCACTCAAGTAGTTAACCATGACCTATTTTGTAACCTTTTTATCTACTTGAGTTTGTACATTACGTTTTATTTACTTTGCTTGCTTAATGTACTTTCCTTTTCAGTCTAACTACATTTCGACACCATTTTGTTAAAATGAGGGTTCACTTCAGTTCACTAATAAAGCAAAAGTTTTGGATTACATTGGCACAATTCTTTTTGAAATAATCTGGGAAATAATCTTATTTTCATAACATAATATTTAGCTTCTTTACAATGTTATGGTTTGTCAATTTCACAAAATTTGCTGTAATGTGTAGGAAGTGTTAGTTTTATTTGTTGGCCAACGTTCCAAATCATTGTTCTATATGTCATGATTTCATATATACATGTAGTCATATATGAAATAGAGATATATAGTCATATTTTTTCTTTCTGAAAATGGAATAATTGTTTACCCTATTAGGAGTAAATTGCTGTCAAAACTGTCAGCTACAAATTACACCAGAAGGCATATGAAAACAACTATGAGATAAGAAAATAAATACTCGGTAACTTAAGCTCTATATTGTCTAGATATAATAGACCAATATGCTATCTGAATGACGTCAATGGCATGATCAGGTCGTTCTCTCCTTTTAATGGCCTCCTAACAGTACTTTGTATGAGTAGACACACATAAATTGATTAAAAAAGGAGACTTCCCTTGGGTCCATTCATAACCTACTTACTATCAATGAGATATGGCTGCACAAGTAATGAACATGATGACAAGAATTGTGTGAATCACGAAACTAGTGAACCACAATGGATAAAGAGAAGTAAGTAGCAAGGGATTAAAAACAAGGAATTTAACTATGTGTGAAGATTAGTACATTGCTGGTATATCATAATTAAAGTATGACTAGTTAATGATATCTAGTACATGTAATTTAAGTATACTCAGACAGACACACAAAAAGCACACACACACACACACACACACACAGACACACAGACAGACCACACACACTCAGACGAGGCAGCAGACAGACAGACCACACATACATACATACATACATACATACATACATACATACATACATACACAGACAGAGCCACAGACACAGAACATGTACACAACCAAAAAGCTTGCTAAGGCTGTAGAACTAAAGTACTTTACTCTAAACTGTCCTACAAATTATACTTGCGATTTTGCTCACCCTTTAATACTATTATTTACTATACACATGACCAAATGAAGCTCAAATAATGGCATTACTATCCAGATTGGTTTAGAAAAGATCCAATGTCTGACATGCACATACAGTGCATGAAACATGATTCAAACTTGAAAACACCCCTACAGGATAAGGGAACATCCCATGGACTTTGGCCAATTAATTATGTAACAGTATATATAACTATACCCCATAGACTTCCTCTGTAAAGGACAAACTATTTGGATAGAAAATCACCCTGTTTTTACCTTAAAACCACTGTTAAGATCACTTTCAGTTGGATGTTGGACAATTTGTTCATCTAGACACCCAAAGTAATGTCTCCACCAAATCTCAAGGCAATCGATCAGGCCGTTTTTGACTTTAAATCCTTTACACACACACACACACACACACACACACACAAACAAAACAAAACAGAGTTGTATCTCTCATACCTAAATAAGATAGCAAAAGTGTCCGAATGAAAATACTAACATTTCGACAGGAAAGGCAGCTGTGACCCCGCGTTAACTCTCAGGAATTTCATTATTTATTTTCATTGTCTGTGTCAAAAGCATTTCGTCAAGGTGACTATAATTATGTTCCCTGTACGTGATGTGGAAGCATTCGGGTATTAACGTGACAGTTGCTGTATGTATGAACATGTGCCAATTGTCACGTTTTAACCCGAATGCTTACGCATCATTGAACTCTCTCATTACTCTTGCAAGTACTTTGTACATTGTCATTGCTGTGTGTATGCATGTGGCTATTAAAATTTAGGAGAGAGATAAAACTAATTTTCATTGACCAGTCTTGTGTCTTAATTTATTCAAACTATGAATGTGCTAGATAGTGCAAAATGATTGCGGAATTAGCTATTTTAGAACATCCCTGAAAAAAACCCTCTGGATATCATGAAACTAATTTTCTCAGGTAGCCCTTAAAACAAATTTGACATTGTCGCATTTTTTTCCTAATATTTCACCAAATGGCATCAAAATTAGTTCAAAATTTTCAAAATCGTTTTTGTTGTTGTTGAAATATTTGAACAGGGAGGGGAGGAGATCATGTTTTAGTCCAGAGAGCACATAACCGTCCTGGAAAAACCAGAATTAAAACCAACCCCGTAATTCTTAGGAAAAAAGGGTCTGGAAACATTTAACCTGTATTCGAAAGCAAGGCAGCATATGCTGAAAAAAGTCTGGCATCTTTTTTTACAGAAGGGTGACTTTTGTGAAACGGAAATAAAAAGCTGATCTAGAACTGCGACATGCAAAATGAAATAATGAATAATTTTGTAGCGGATATGCACAACGTACTGGTGGCAATGCTGGACTCACGAATACTAGCATACTTTTCATTTTACTAGGTTGAACAGAAGACATGTGCAAAGCTTGCCTCCTATATATTTGCCAGTAGTTACGTCACGCCAAGACAATAATTTCCTGC
This sequence comes from Glandiceps talaboti, assembly GCF_964340395.1. Classification (NCBI taxonomy): domain Eukaryota; kingdom Metazoa; phylum Hemichordata; class Enteropneusta; family Spengelidae; genus Glandiceps; species Glandiceps talaboti. The sequence goes on along the minus strand of NC_135560.1, from coordinate 7,558,300 downwards.
TTTACTTCGAATTGTGGGAAATTTTTTGTGATGCCTCAGCCTGTAGCCCTACAGAAGTACTTTTAAATGAGTGTTCAGTTGTGCTAAAAACTTCCAAACTTTACATATCTCATTCAGTCATTTCGCCATTTCATGATCACAAATTTGTCATAGAGTATCTACATTCTGAATGTCAATGGCCCTATTTTCACACAGTATATACTTAGGAAATGAAAGTTTTACATTTTTTGTACTTTATTCAAGTTAACTCCAACCCAGGTTAAAATGAAGAAAGACATCACAGTCACCAATAAATTATTTCAAGAGATCAAATTTATATTAGAATTCACTATTGCTGCCGAATTCTCTATAAATCGGAAAATTAAAGATTGTCAATTTCCCTGAAAATGAGAAGACCTTAAAATTTCTTTCACTATCTCAAAACAGCCAGGCACAAGCATTCATATGGCAAAGGTTTGGAGAGCTTGAACTTTGATTTTCATTTCAGGGAAATTTGTCCCCAAAGCACATATTCAATCTTGCAATGACCTGGTTTTAATTTGGTTACAATTACCTTGATATCTCCTTCAGCAGAACCTGTCACAAAAAACTCCTCTGTTGGATCAAGGGCCAGACATCTTACTTCTGAATCATGTGCTTGGAATGTGTGTCGAAGTTGGCGCTGCCGGACATCAAAGATAGCAATGTCACCTTTCTTTCCTCCAGATATGATTAACTGTTGATGGGGAGCATACACAAGGCAGTGACATCCTCCTTCATGGCAGGTGAAAGCTGTAAGGATAGTCAAAATACAACACTGTATTTGAGTTTCAAGAAAGAAAGAAAGAAGATAGATAGATAGATAAATAGATAGATAGATAGATATAGATAGATAGATAGATAGACATGGATAAATATAGATAGATAGATAGATAGATAGATAGATAGATAGACAGATGGATAAATAAATAAATATAGATAGATAGATAGATAGATAGATATAGATAGATAGATAGATAGATAGATAGACAGATGGATAAATACAGATAGATAGATAGAGATGGTTAGATAGATAGATAGTTAGATAGATAGATAGAGATGGATAGATAGATAGATAGATAGAGATAGATAGCTAGATATAGACAGATAGATAGATAAAGTTAGATTTATTGTGTTTCTGTTTTATTGTGTCTGACCATGATGGCTGTAATGACTAAATCTATAACATTACTTTTCTTTACTGATTGGTATCTCAAATGAGGCAATTCAAACTTCATCTGTTAAATCATACACAGCAATTTTTAGAGAGTAACACTACTCGATCATTTAAAGTGATGGTATCAAGTGTCAAATAACACTGTTTCAACTGCTTCAATTGTGAGCCCAAACAAGGTCATTCTCAATGTAATCAATGTGCAAATAATGCTAGCAGTAAAAAGTAAGTAAACTATCAGAGACCGGAATGTAAACATAGACAACATCAAACATTGTCCACATCTATAATGGAGAGTTATTGAAACCTAATGAGTTATGACGACACCATTCCTTGTTGTTTCACCAGTTTATAATTTTACTTGCAAATTGAGTCCATGAGATGAGCCTGAAGCAACTAGAACTTATTTCACACGTGCTATGAATGCTATTTCACACGTGTAGTTGACAGTTCAATCACTTTACTTTGGAAGTTCACGGCTGGATATGAATTGGACAGATGCATTTTATTTAGTGTTCCTTTGTACATCCTCTTGAAAAGAAACAAATCCTTGAGTGAGCACTCAGACAGCTTTCAGTGTAATACAGCTATCTCTTATGGTAATTGGAAAGCTCTTCACACGTGCAGACAAGGTGAAATGGAAATTATACAGAGATAAGACTGTCCATCAATTAACAATGATGTACTATTTATGAGGTAAAATGGTGGTATTGATGATATCTGGTGAACACATTCATCAATGAGTCCTGCGTACCACACTCTAACATAGCGTATGAAGTCACGTTCTATGCACATGCAAGGTTGAAAACTGCAAATAGTCCTGAAATGCTATACTAACTTGGCTGGCACGGTAGATTTCTAAATATAAATATATATTCTTACTGATTTGAGACATACTGAATGTTTGTATAAGTCCTCTGAGGGTTTTGTTTTGTTGACAATAATAGTTGAAACACAAATTATGCACTGTTATTGCTGGTACAAGTTTTTTTTTTTAAACTTATATTTTTCATTTCTGTTTGCCTTAAAGGGACATGAGCTGAGTGTATGTGCTTTTGGACATAATTGTATTGATGCACATTCACAATTCAGGTACTTGTAGTATACTACTTACAGAATGTAATTAACCATCACTTGCAATTGACTTAAGTTAACGTGTTTTGATCCATTCTTACCCATGTCAGGGCTAGGTTAACACATGTCAACCCATGTTTACCCATGTCAGGTCTGGGTTAACACATGTCAACCCATGTTTACCCATGTCAGGTCTGGGTTAACACATGTCAACCCATGTTTACCCATGTCAGGTCTGGGTTAACACATGTCAACCCATGTTTACCCATGTCAAGTATCGGTTGACACATGTCAACCCATGTTTACCCATGTCAGGTATGGGTTAACACATGTCAACCCATGTTTACCCATGTCAGGTCTGGGTTAACACATGTCAACCTATTCTTATTCACGTCAGGTCTGGGTTAACACATGTCAACACATTCTTACCCATGTCAAGTATGTGTTACCAAATTTCAACCCATTTTTACCCATATCAGGTATGGGTTACCATATGTCAACGCATTTTTACCCAGGGTTAATTACCACATGTCAACCCATTTTACCCATGTCGGGTATTGGCTACCACGTCAACTCATTTTTAACCATGTCAGGTATGGGTTACCACATGTCAACCCATTTTTACCCATGTCGGGTCTGGGTTTACCCATGTCAAGTATGGGTTACCAAATTTCAACCCATTTTTACCATACAAATGCAATCAAATAATTAATGTGTTTAGTTAGCTAATGAATTATTTGTAGACCACAGCTTATGTATAGTCTCCTCCTTGAAATCTGTCAAAAATTTAATATTGTAACAATGTAACAATGTATTCTTTTTTGCTATATTTGTATCATATGTATGTTCTTTGAAAGTGTAGCTTAGTTTTGTTATCTGGTGAAATAAATAAAATCATGGTAACCCAACACAATCTTTCAAACCAGCAATCTAACCTATTACCCAACACCCTCCACACCCATTTACCCACCCTGAACTCCAAAATAGAAAATCAGGGATCCACCCTGTAGGAGAGACACAGGTTTATATAACAGATACATACCTTGCACAAGTGAGTTGCGACGTGGTAACAGAGTATCCCACAAACAGATATTTTTACTCTCTGAGGAGTAACCAGCTGTGGCAAGGAGACTTGATGAACCAACAAATACAAAATCTGTTATTGTTTTGTTGTGACACTGCAAGCTCTGTAAAAACAATAAAGACACATCAATTTTACGTCAGTTTTTTGTCCTGTAATATGTTTTTGTGTGTGCAGTTATTGAGATGTACAAGCTTTTAGGTTTTCTTTTCATTAAACTGAGGTCCATACGATTTGTTGACGAATTGTGACAAACCATTACATCAATAGTTGATGAAAATAATAATAAATTATATACAGGACCTTGTCAATAAGTTACGGATCAATGAGACAAACCCTTAAGTCACTAATTAAAACATACATGTGACATAAGAGAGGCTGTTTTTTTCCTTTATCAAAGAAAATATAAGTGACATATGGGCCTTAATTTTTTTAGTTGTATAAAATATAAGTGACATAAGGGGCCTTTGTTCTTTTAGTTGTAGAAAATATAAGTGACATAAGGGGTCCTGTCAATCAGAGTTGGAGACAAACTGTGACAAACCCTTGTCTATAGTGGAGGAAAATAATTGTAAGTGACATAAGGGGTGTTTTCAATAGGTTGTGCAAAGGAATTGTGAAAACCCCTATTCTAGTAATCTGGCTGAACATAGGAAAATACATGAGAATAAATTCTATTACAGCTTAAATTGGGAGAAATAATGACAATATTGAATGACCAGACTATAGTTCCCATATTTTCATTTTGAATGTGTACAACTTACTTGCATACGGTATTATGCAGCAAGTATGACTGCATAATTACAAAAATGCTCCTGAGATTTGCCTTCATACAATTGTGTGTCACTATGACAAAAACTATTAGTTGTCTCGTTTCATGTCTTGTCTCTTATTATAGATAAGAATTACCGAATTAATGAGTGTAGCTGGAGTACTGCAATGGTAACTATACAACAGTGTCTCATGAAGTTGTGTCAAATAACATGAGCTCACTTACCAGGTATGGTTTAGGACCTGCCGCAGCAAAAGTGCCAATTTGCCAGAGACAAAGTTGCCCACTGTCATCACCAACTCCAAACTGTTAATAGAGCAAATAGGTACAACACATCATTAGTATGTACATGTCAATTGCCATAGTATCTTGGACTTTTAAGGGCGACCTGATACAATAAATCTAATCAACGCTCGTTGCCATGGTTATTTAGGTCTTTTATACAAATACTACAAGTGTCAAGACAAAGAGGTTGGTAAGGATCTGAATGTGATGTCATCACCCACCACAGGTTCTCCCATAAACCCTTGCAGGAAATCCCAAAAATGGCTGGACACATGTAAAGTGTAGTGGAGCTTCTTTGCAAAGTTTACTAAGTTACCGAGGTGCTATTTTATCCCCCTCCCCACATCCCTAAATTACACAAAGTTGATAGCAAAAATCAATCCAAGTGTATTTAAGGTAGAAATAAGTCTGACTGGACTTTTCCTATAAGTTGATAGCAGTAGACTGGACTTTCCCTATAAGTTGAGAGCAGTAATCAATACAAGTGTACTAAAGGCAGAAATAAGTCTGACTGGACTTTTCCTATAAGTTGATAGCAGTAATCAATACAAGTGTACTAAAGATAGAAATATGTCTGACTGAACTTTCCCTATAAGTTGATAGCAGTAATCAATACAAGTGTACTAAAGACAGAAATAAGTCTGACTGGGCTTTTCCTTTAAGTTGATAGCAGTAATCAATACAAGTGTACTAAAGGCTGAAATAAGTCTGACTGGACTTTCCCTATAAGTTGATGGTAGTAATAAAGGCAGAATAAGTCTGAGCAGACTTTTCCTTGAAAGGGCTAATTTTCAATCCCAGGTCAATGTCTAAACACTTCCCAATGGGTATCAAGCCAACATTTTCACAAATACAGTCCCCAAACATAACTATTATCAAAAATACAGACACTGATTTCTTTCCTGTATATTCATACTACCATATTCCAGCATTAGGAGATAAAAAATCGGTAATACTCTCTAAAATGAGTTTTATAGGGGCTCTGAGTTTTGTGAGTGGGAACTTACACTCTTAAATTTGCCATATGGATGAGGAGTGAGTATATATTTTGGATTTTTAACTTACGAAACAATTTTATCATGGCTTCCCTACTTGAAAAATCAATGTGAAACAACATAGACCAAGTCAGTGTTTGTAACTCAATAAATTGCAAAAAGCTCAAAAATATGTAAAAGGTTTGTCATTGTACGAACAATAACAAACATTTTAAATGTTTATTAATCTTTTTTGCAATGTATTGAGTTACAAACACTGACTTGGTCTATGTTGTTTCACATTGATTTTTCAAGTAGGAAGCCATGATGAAATTGTTTTGTAAGTTAAAAATCCAAAATATATACCCAATCCTCATCCACATGGCAACTTTAAAGTCATCAATTATCCTGAGTATCATACAATGTATAATGGTGTTAATTCTGCCTCTTTTTGTGTACAAATTAGGTTTTTAATTTCACAAAAAACGTTATCCTAAGTTGGGCTTTCTTATCCTTATGTGGTAAATGTACATGGTGTATATGGCAAAACCGACGTCTAAACAATGGGGATTGGTGAAGTGAAGTCGTGAAGCTTAAGTCAAGCACTTCTATTGTACTGTAAAGTTCATATTCCAGCTAGAACGATTAGTATTGCCTCTTCAAATTTGACTCTTGCTTGCTTGCAGGGTATTAGTAATAGTTATAATCACCATCAGTTGCAGCAGCTGGAGTGATTTCAAAATGCTTAACTACAGAACATAATTACTTGTATGGAATACGTAAATGGACGTCTCTCTGGGCAATTATTTTGTCAGAGTATTAGGAATATAAAACATATGACTTTGGTATTTATAGACTGGATTATGGAGGCTTTGTAGATGACTATTATGAACCAAAGCAGCTGCAGCGAAGAATTTGAAAAGCTCAAAAGAAAGTATTATTGAAAATTTAGGTTTCTGGTATAGCTTTAATAATAGGTGAAGTGTTCAATTGCAATCTCTTCTTGAAATATGATAACCCTCAGTTTCTTTTATTCACTATTCTTGATTTGATGTTGAAAGGAAACACCACTTCAGGAAAATAAAGATGTTTTCATAAACTCCAGGTTCTGGAGAGTCATGTCATGATATATTATCACATAAATTTTGAACTATTGCCAAGAAGCACCAAACTGAAACGTGTTTCATATTCATTGTCTCAGCAGTGATCTAGCTTTGCCCCATGGGAGTTTTAATGCATAGGCATTAGATGAACAACAAACATTCATAACTATATATCGGAAGGTGGTATGCACTTAGGAGTCACTAAACAATGAATGTGAAACCAGAGTCGATTTGGTATCTCTTAGCAATAGTGCAAAATGCATGTATATGAGATATGAAATCATAAAATGATTCTTCCGAACCCTAAAATTTATGAATATGCCTTTCTTTCCCGGTATGATGCTCCCCTTGATATTGAATCATTGATGGAAGAACTGGAGTAACAATTCCTTCACAATTAATAATCTATCTAATTACAAAAATTGGATCAACTTGCAATCACCGAGTTTCTGACACCACTTGTCATGTAGACTACAACTCAGATGTGACTCCTTAGTCTTGCTGCTAGACCGCTTGGGCTATTCTGCTAACTGTGAAGGCGAGCTAGCGAGGGCGATAGCTTGTTGTATTGTATCAGAAGAAAGCCTGAGGTCTAGCAGCTAGACAAGTGACTCCTCAGTCTGTGTGACAAGGTGTAATTAGGTTACATATATCTGCATCACTTTGAACTATTTTCATGAATAAAGAGCAACTTGAAACATCTAGAAAGTTAAATTCTCATCCAGCTTGAAGTGCCATAAAGGCATTATAGCTGCAACTGTAATGTTTTTTTCAAGCTTTTTTGTTGGCTATAGATATGTACAACTTATAGATAAAATATACCTCTAATTGACATGTATGATGTCTAATTATTGGTATTTTAACAATTTTCAGTGACAATGTTGGTTGTCTAATTGAAAAATGATACCCCGCTTATACCTAGTGCAGTTTTAAGGGTATTTTTTAAACCCTGATAAAAATTGTGCTGAAGTTGTCACTTTAACTGCTGGGCTGTAACACGTATATTGTAGTAAACAGAACGAAAAGAAGTATTCCTACTGTTACGGTAGAAATTACCAAAATAGAAATAAAGTGAAGTATACGCCATGGAGTTTGAAGAAAGGAATTTTACTGCAACCTCAAAAATTAATTAACTATTTACACAAATAAATGGCTAAGAATGAAATAAAGTTTACAAGTATTACTACTAAATAAATAACTAATACCTTGCTTGGTCGAGAGCACAGTGTAATCAAAAGTTACTGTAATTTTGAGGGTTCGCCGCAGAACAGTCTTGAAAAGTGTCAATGAGTTCGAAGAAGTTCACAGTATAGTTCAGTTGCACGATAGATTAAGTCCGAAAATTGTCTACGTTAGAAGGCTACACATGTACAGTTGACTGACGTGGCAATATGCAAATACATCGACGAGGCAAAATTGTACCTTTTTTCATCCAGCACTTCAGAGCCGTAAGCTTCAACTTTTACCAACTTTCAGCACTTTTCCTCAGCCTTGCACTCCGCTATTCATTTCAGGCTTTCATCCTTCAAGTACTCAGATTCTAATGGCTATCTCCCTTCACGTCTTGTCCACTCGGATGTTTCCAGTCTCTGCTGAAATCTCGAGCTGTACTCTTATATAGTGACTTAACATCTGGCTAAAGTATTTGCATCTTGCATTCCAGGAACAGCTTCACCTGGGCGAACGAGGGCGCTGTTAAATGTGACCTACTTTGAACATGTAACGCATACCCTCATTAATTTAAATACGTCCTCTCGACCAAGACATCTCTCTCGACCAAGCTCGTTAAGTTAATTTTAGATAAATACATTCACAAAATATGGGCATCATAACACCTCCCCTTTAAAAGAAAAGGTTTGAATGTAATGAAACCCTGTCAAATCATCTGGTACTAGCTTTGTCAAATGAGTTTTCATACTATTCTTAAATTCACAAAATACACTCAAATTATTGGAATTATTTGTTGCACTTTAATAACAATCTCTACTTAACTACTTAACGCACTATGCATATTCAACTCTTGACAATGCATCTGCAATTACATTATCTTTTCCTTTGATATGACGTATTTCTAAATTATACTCTTGCAACATTAAACTCCATCTCAGCAATCGTTGATTCTTACTTTTCATCTTATGTACAAATGTCAACGGATTGTGATCAGTGAACACTAGGATAGGATGCAAAGTGACGCTCAAGTACACATCAAGGTGTTGCAAAGCTAATATTAAAGCCAAGCATTCCTTCTCGACAGTTGAGTAGTTTCTTTGATGCTTGTCAAATTTCTTAGAAAAATAACAAATAGGGTGGTCAACACCATCCGTGCCTTGTTGCATCATCACTGCCCCCATACCCATATCACTGGCATCTATAGCTAACTTAAACTGATTGCTAAAATCTGGAGCGGCAAGAACTGGTGAACTAGTAAGTATGGCTTTAATCTTGACAAATGCATCTTGACAACTTTCAGACCATACAAACTTACTATCCTTCTTAAGTAAACTAGTCAACGAATTAGCAATAATTGCAAAATTTGGACAATAGCGTCGGTAGTAACCGACCATACCCAAAAATCTCATTAGCTCTTACTTATTTCTCGGCACAGGAAAATTTACAATTCCTTCAACCTTGGCATGTACAGGTCTAGTTTGACCTTGACCTACAATGTGACCTAGATATGTGACAGTGGCGTGACAAAATTCACTCTTAGCTAGGTTTACTGTTAACTTGGCTTCAGATAAACGTTCAAAAAACTTGCGTAATCGTTGCAAGTGCTGTTGCCAAGTGTCACTATGCACACTCACGTCATCAACAAATCCTCCACATCCCTCCAAATTTGCAATTACACGATTTATTAAGCGTTGGAAAGTGGCAGGGGCGTTCTTCATACCAAATGGCATGACTTTATACTCGTATAACCCATCTGGGGTCACAAACGCTGACACCTCTCTCGCTCTATCGGTGAGTGGAATTTGCCAATAACCCTTCAATAAATCGAATTTGCTCACAAATTTTGCATTTCCTATTTTGTCGATGCAATCATCAATTCTAGGGAGAGGATAGGAGTCTGTTTTAGACAGAGTATTGACTCGGCGATAGTCGGTACAAAACCGATAACAATTACCTGGCTTTGGCACAAGCACGCATGGAGAACTCCACGCACTATAGCTAGGTTCTATGATGTCATTATCTAACATATATTTAACTTCATTTCTTAGATGTTCTAGCTTCATAGGATTCATCCGATAAGGATGTTGTTTAACAGGGGTTGCATTTCCAACATCCACATCATGACATATTTTATCTGTTTTCTCTGGAACATCGGAAAATAAATGCTTAAACTCTAGTATGAGATTTTTCAATTCTTCACTTCGTTCTCTACTTAGATGAGAAAGTTTAGTGTCTAAATCAGCAAGAATATCGGAATTCTTCAATTTGAAATCACAGTCAACACCCTGACCCTCAGACTGACTATCTTCTTCGTCATCATTGTGATCACTTAGCTGGGTGGTGACTGTGGATGACACAGACTTACTTTTACTATTCTCATCTCTTTCTACATACTCCTTTAACATATTAATGTGACATAATTGACTTTCTTTACGCCTCCCTGGAGTCTTAACAATATAATTCACATCATTAATCTTAGACTTGATTTCATATGGACCATAGTATCGAGCTTGTAATGGATGTCCAGGAATGGGGAAAAGGACTAAAACTCTATCACCTGGTTTAAAAACTCTATTCCTGGCATCTTTATCATACCATTACTTCATTTTCATCTGACTCCCTTTTAGATTTTCTCTAGCTACATCACATGCTCTAGTGAGTCTCTCTTTGAATCCAGAGACATAATCTAAAAGATTTATTTCACTTTCTTCACACAACCACTTTTCTTGCAGTAACTTTAAAGGACCTCGGACCGAATGGCCGAACACTAGTTCAAATGGGCTAAAACCCAATGATTCCTGCACTGTTTCCCGTGCTGCAAACAACACTAAATGGACTCCCTCATCCCAATCTTTCTCATTTTCGAAACAATACGTGCGAATCATATTTTTCAAAGTCTGATGGAAGCGCTCAAGTGCCCCTTGGGATTCCGGATGATAAGCACTAGACTTGTATTGTTCAATGCCCAACTGATGAAGGACCTGTTGAAACAGATTTGACATGAAATTTGATCCTTGATCTGACTGCACAGACTTTGGAAGACCTACTAGAGTGAAAAATTTAGTCAGAGCTTTCACTATTCTTTGAGCATTAATACTTCTAAGTGGGATAGCCTCAGGAAATCGAGTAGATGCACACATTATGGTCAGCAAATACTCATTTCCTGACTTTGTCTTTGGTAATGGTCCCACACAGTCGATTAACACTCTACTAAATGCTTCAGAAAAGGCGGGAATTGGCTTTAGTGGGGCGACTGGAATCTTTTGATTAGGTTTGCCTACCACTTGACACGCATGGCATGATCTACAGTACTTAGCCACATCCTGTCTCAATTTTGGCCAATAGAAATGATTTAAAATCTTATTATAAGTCTTATTGACTCCTAGGTGTCCACTCATGAGGCTATCATGGGCCAAACTTAATATATCCCTGCGATACAATTTAGGCACTACTATTTGATTGACAATTCTCCATTCGTCGCCAACTAGTGCATCTGGAGGTCGCCATTTTCTCATCAATAAACCATCCTTTTTATAATAACACACAGGGACTGTATCTACTTCCTTAAAGGATATTGACCTCTTACTTAATTCAATAAGTTCAGGATCCCTCTCCTGTTCTCTAATCAGTCGATCACGACTTAAGGGCTCTTCTTTTACCTGTTTATCACCCAATAAAGGTACATCAGCCTGATTTGAGACCTTGTCACCAGTATTTAAAGGAAAATGACATCCATCATTCAGCCTAGAAAGAAATGTATCCTCTAGCCCTATTTCTAAGTCACATCCTTTTTCATTAATTGGCATGTCCTCATTAATAGTCTCCTTTGAAACTTTACTCATGGCCCTTGTTACAGCACATGCAGGGAAAATTTCGGCTTCCTGATCACCATTTGAATCCTCCAAACAAGGCTGTTTAGTTACAATAGGATCGGGGAATACTTTTCCCCCCGCTAAATCATTGCCTAACAACATGGAAACGCCCTCTACGGGTAATTTAGACCTTACACCCACTTTAACTTGTCCTGAAACTAAGTTAGATTTCAAGTTTATAATATGAAGGGGAACGCTAATGAAGCCTAACTCTACACCCTTTATTAACACATCTGCTTTTGCAGAGCTCATTTCTGATAAAGGTAAAACACCTTCTAATATTAGGGTTTGAGAAGCAGCAGTGTCACGTAGTATCTTAATAGAATGCAAATTAGCCTCGTCTCCTATCATAGACACGTACCCTTCGAAAATGAATGGCTTAAATTCTTCCATCACATTTTGAGACATGGACTTTTCCATTTCTCTCCCTTCAACTCTCAGCGGCTTAAGTTGCCTGTTACGCCCTTCAGCGACTGTACAAGCAATGGGGTAAGATTTAGCATTCTTCTCTTTTTTCTGTAGAAACCAACATTCAGAAATAAGATGGCCCTTCTTTTTACAATAGGCACATGTGGGTACCGTCTTAAACATTCTCTCCTTACTTTTCTCAGAAGAATTAGAATCAGAAGCTTTCCTTTTCTCTGAAGAATCTGATCTAGCTTTTTCCTCGTGAGATTTACTATAATATGGAGATCTGTAATTAGACTTAGTAGGATTACTCTTAACATAATTTAGTTTATGGGTAAGAGCGTAATCATCAGCCATAATTGCTACTTCATGTACTACATCTACTTTATGTTCATCTAAATTTTATTCATCTAAATTTACATGTTCAAAGTAGGTCACATTTGACAGCGCCCTCGTTCGCCCAGGTGAAGCTGTTCCTGGAATGCAAGATGCAAATACTTTAGCCAGATGTTAAGTCACTATATAAGAGTACAGCTCGAGATTTCAGCAGAGACTGGAAACATCCGAGTGGACAAGACGTGAAGGGAGATAGCCATTAGAATCTGAGTACTTGAAGGATGAAAGCCTGAAATGAATAGCGGAGTGCAAGGCTGAGGAAAAGTGCTGAAAGTTGGTAAAAGTTGAAGCTTACGGCTCTGAAGTGCTGGATGGAAAAAGGTACAATTTTGCCTCGTCGATGTATTTGCATATTGCCACGTCAGTCAACTGTACATGTGTAGCCTTCTAACGTAGACAATTTTCGGACTTAATCTATCGTGCAACTGAACTATACTGTGAACTTCTTCGAACTCATTGACACTTTTCAAGACTGTTCTGCGGCGAACCCTCGAAATTACAGTAACTTTTGATTACACTGTGCTCTCGACCAAGCAAGGTATTAGTTATTTATTTAGTAGTAATACTTGTAAACTTTATTTCATTCTTAGCCATTTATTTGTGTAAATAGTTAATTAATTTTTGAGGTTGCAGTAAAATTCCTTTCTTCAAACTCCATGGCGTATACTTCACTTTATTTCTATTTTGGTAATTTCTACCGTAACAGAAAATGGGGGCCCGTCCGGGAATGAAACAAAATTATTCTGTGAAAAGGCAGAAAGTGGAACAAGCATAATTTTGCTGTTCTCGTTTGAGACATTGAGTTGTAAATTAAAACAAGAAAATTGAAAGTGAAAGTGAAGCCAACAATGGAGTTCGAAGCTGAGGCGTTTATGGAGAATCCCTCCTTCGAGGAGTTTGAAAAGTTGAGAAAACAAGAGTTACTAGTACTGGGTCAACACCTGGCACTTGCGGTTAAGCAGTCCATGAAAAAGGATGAAGTGAGAAATGTCATTATCAAAGCTTTAGTAGATAAGGGGAAGTTTCAACCGGATGTCTTGGATAAGATTTTAGAAAGACATAGTGCACGTGAGGGTGATATCGTGAAGTTGCAGCAATTAGAACACGAGTTTAGGTTGAAACAATTAGAAATGGAGTTTAAATCCAGAGAGATAGAAATGAAGATGCAAATAGAAAAAGAATTGAAGTTAAAAGCAATGGAAATGGGAAATGTGTCGGATCGTGTCACACCTTTATTAAGTACTGAAAATAACTTCGACGTGACAAAGCATATACGACTTGTTCCCCAGTTTCAAGAAAGGGAAGTAGATGGATATTTTCAACACTTTGAAAAGATTGCAGCTAGCTTAAAGTGGCCGAAGGAAGTTTGGACATTGCTATTGCAAAGTGTTTTGATTGGAAGGGCCCGTGAAGCTTTTTCAGCCCTACCCCTTGAGCAAAGTAGTGATTATGACTTGGTCAAAGACGCAATTCTAAAGTCTTATGAGTTAGTGCCAGAGGCCTACAGGCAAAGGTTCAGAAATATCCGAAAGTTGAATGACCAAACACATGTAGAATTTGCAAGAGAGAAGGAAAGATTATTTGATAGATGGTTATCGTCAAAAGGAATAGATAAGAGTTTCGATAAGCTTAGGCAACTCATGTTAATCGAGGAGTTCAAACAATGTGTACATACTGACATAAAGACACATTTAGATGAACATGTAACGCATACCCTCATTAATTTTAAATACGTCCTCTCGACCAAGACATCTCTCTCGACCAAGCTCGTTAAGTTAATTTTAGATAAATACATTCACAAAATATGGGCATCATAACACTACAAACAGGAGAACAAAGACATCATCGATAACTACACTAATATCAGGTAATTACAGCACATTCAGAAGTTTGATCTCTAAGGAAGTCTATTCGATTTTATTAATAAAGCTACACACATGTACAACCCTTTTTTTGTAATGTTGTTTTGCTAACAAGTGCTTCTAAAATTGACCATTTCGTGAGTCTAAGAACACTATATGAGCTACTAATTACGAACCCTTTGTGTGAAGGGATGTTATGCTAACAAGTTTATCTAAATTTGATCATTCCACATAAATTGTAGCAAACAGAACAAAAAGAAGTATTCCTACAAACAGGAGAGCGAAGACATACGTGTTAAACAGTACATCAATATCAGGTAATTACAGCACATTCAGACGTTTGATTTCTAAAGAGGTCTTTTCGATTTTATTAATAAAGTTACACACATGTACAACGCTTTGTCTGAAATGTTGATTTTGCTAACAAGTGCATCTAAAATTGACCATTTCGTGAGTCTAAGAACACAAGTTTGTGTTTATGATGTATTTATGACTTACTAATTATGAATCCTTTGTGTGAAGGGATGTTTTGCTAGCAAGTTTAAATACATTTGATCATTTCAAGAGTCAGAAAATACGAGTTTGAGATTCTGACGTACTAACATTCCCTCTAACCTACTCATTCTGAACTGTTTGTGTGAATGTTCATTTGCTAATGAGAATGACTAATCAAAATATGTTGCACTAATGATGTGATTCTATAAGTGTGTTACTGAAAGAAAATTAAGCTTATACATACAGGGTTAAACTTTCCATTCTACTATTGTGGCACTACGTTAAAGAAATTTGTTTCTTAATTTTATATTCCAGCTAACAATGTTCCATGTTGCTCTGTTAACAAGTACAGCTCATTAAGGATGTCTGACTAACAGCAAGATTCAGGAGAGTATGCTGTTGAATGAAAATGATACCAATATATGCAGGACTTCCTTATACTGTTAAGACACAGAAAGGAGGGGGGGGGGGGGATTTGCATCTTAACCTTTCTCAAGCTTCAAGTGTGATGTGTGAAGTGCTGTTTTTGCTAAAAAGCATCATGGTTCACACAAATCTAACTGACAACAAGATTTTATAAGCGTGTGCTGCTGAATGCAGGATTTCCATTAGACTATTGTGGCACTGAAAGAAATTTGAAAATTATTCCAGATTCAAAGTATTGTACCGAGACAGTTATTCCGAAACCCAACATATCGTGAGTCAGAATATACCAATTATTGATTTTATGACGTGCCCACATGACCTACGAACAAAAATCTGGCTAATAACTTGGAAAGACTCAGGATTATAAAGTCACAGAGTGAGTGTGAGATCAGACTGTGAAAGGAATGTAGGGATTTCAGATGAAATTTAAGATGAAATACAGTAGGTCTTCCAGGAAAATATCATAGTTCATAGCAACGCTAGACATTTAGTTGCCCTAGGTCTGTTAGAAACACACCAATAACCTGAAAATCTGTCCACCCCATCCTTCAGAAGTGAAGGGAAGAGTTCATAGTGAATAAATTGCTAAAATCACTGACTATGCAAATCAGATAATGAATATTCATTAAGTAAAAACTGAATAAACACAATGGTTGGTTCTTTAATAATGTCCCTATGCATAATATTTAAAGCAAATTGAACATTTATGTGAGGATTTGAAACATTCGTTTCTTTTGAGATACAATTAAAAAATACCAAGGAATGACTAACAGAGTAGTTTTTCACT
The DNA here is from genome assembly GCF_964340395.1 of Glandiceps talaboti. Classification (NCBI taxonomy): domain Eukaryota; kingdom Metazoa; phylum Hemichordata; class Enteropneusta; family Spengelidae; genus Glandiceps; species Glandiceps talaboti. Next base: position 7,542,403 of record NC_135560.1, on the reverse strand, counting down.
ATTTTGATATGATGGTAATCATTCATGTACATTATGAATTAATAAATGCTATAAGAAGTAGTGTTCCATTTATAAAAGTCAAATTTCATGAACTACATTGTCATTGTAATTTTTGTTATTCATAATATCTAGGAATGTTTCTGTGTTTGTCAAATTAGTAGGCCATCATTTAAAATACGTGAGTTTAACTAATCTGATTTGATAAAGTAGATTCAGTAAACCATTTTATGGCAAATTTGCAGAAGATACTCCCCAAAACAACACACAATTACCTGTCATAGCATTGTCTGCCTCCTTATTTCTAAATCACAGGGGACAGTTTATTCAAAACATGGCCGTATTAAAGCAAAATATCTGTGAGGCCATTTAAATGCATTAGTTACAGAAGGTATATATATATATATTAGTCTAGATGCTACCCATGATATTGAATCATCTCTGACCCTGTGTATCAAACTCAATGAGAAATCATGATTCAAAAGTTGTTCATGCAAATGAGAGAACCTCTGACTGTTATAATGATGTAAACAATGTATAAGTAGCATCCTGAGATATTTGGTCATTTTGTAACTATCCCAATAAACACTAACTTATCATTGGACAGTATTCTGTGATTGACTAACAAAGACATGATGTTAATGACTGTGTGCAGTGTTCTCCCAATATGCAAATCAATATGCAAACTACCATCATGTTATTTATATGTAAATTAATATGCAAATTAGCCACCATCCTTGCAATCTATCCTGGGGAGAACACTAGTGTGGGTGGTTTCGATTAAATTTGAAATTTCATCGAAGGACATCATTGAGCTAACGTAGACCTCATTGAGCTAGACGTAAAGAGAGATCTAGAGATTTGATGCCACGGATGCCGCTAGACTAGTATACATATACATGGACCGATCTGTAAAGTCATCAATGGAATATACTGAGAAGTAAACAACTGAGTGAATGTGATTGTAGGGGGAGAGTGTGACAGGTAATGGGGGCAAAGCAGTATTAGAGAAACACAGCACTGGGCAGATGGTGTCTGGCAGACGCACAGGAAAAAATCACTTGAAGAAAGTAATCTCCTTTGATGTTACACAACACGGCATCCGTTGATATACAAACATGGTATTAGTCAGCACTGATAGAGAAGGATGGATAATCTTCAAGATTAGGGTAGTCTTATTCTCAGTCCTAGTGTTCATAAACATACTCAGAAAAAAAGAATGATCGCTGCAACTGCGACATTTTTTTCATCAAATAAACTATGGCCTAAAAAAAATAATTGACTGGTTCTGATTTACTTAGCTCAATTTTAGAATTGGTGGGGTAGGTAGATTTTTTTTTTTTTGGGGGGGGGAGAATTTTTTTTTCATGTGCGAATGTCTAGTTCGGGTAATTATATTTTTCATTTTTGTCTATATGGTCTCTGTGTTATTGGTTTCTTCCCATTAGATGTACAGTCATTACAGATTGGAAGAACAGTTTTATATAATTGTCTTTTTAAGTTGATGTCAGTTTCTGCATCCACTATTTCTCGCGCACTTCACAATTTTCATGATTTCATTATTTTTTCCTCAAATACGTAAAAAAAATGTTTGGGGTCGGCAGTGAAAAACTAGGTGGGGTTGAGTAACTGGAACCACACAATTTTTTTAAAGGCTTTTTCAAAAATGCTAAAAATTGGTTAATCACTTATAAAAAGACAGGATATATCTTCATTAGGGGTCAATATTATTTGTAGGTAGTGTAGTGACAAGTTTAAATCTTCAGCGAAAGCTTGGCTTGAATTAGTTACCATGACTATTATTTTTCGATTAGACAACCACATGAATATGTTCAATGAAAATTGTTAAAATACCAATAATTAGACATTGTACATGTTAACCAGTGATAATATCAATCATCAGCAGTACAGAAACAGGTTGCAATCATGATCACTATTGTGGGCACCAATTGTGGGTGTGAATCCAAAAATCAATTTGATTAGGTGATGCAATACTGTTCATGTGTACAATATTACAAGTAAGTTAAATTTACAAAAAAAATATTAATAAATTCTAAATATGATATCATAGCCTTGGTTGAATTTCTAAAGTTTTTTGCAATGTTACTGATAAGTGGATCAATGACATTGATAACAATTGATACCACACACATGGAACTTTCCTACGTCATATGTAAGACTGTATTTATCATACTTGTAGTATTGGCAATAATGCACTACCAAGGATAAGGAAGGCCCAAGGAAATGCTGGAAACCCTACATGGCTGGCTAATGAGTCATTCCCTATTAGCAACACTGCAATGGTGTAATTAAGCACACAGACTCGCATATCACTTGTCCTTTGTGTTATTTCTGATTGTACTTATCAGATGCAAGCAATATATGTGACTGTATGTCACCCCCCTCACGTATGTACAATGCCCCCCACACCTGAGAAATTGAGTCTGAATTTGAACAAAGAACAAAGTGCAACAATATATTAAGCGATTCCATTTCTGTAAGTGAAATGCTACATTGTCATTTTAACACCAACTGTACAGTTGTATTACTACTTTAAGAACCGTTTTAACATTTCACACATCACCCACACATAAATCTGTAGTACTTGCTCTTTAAAATTAGTCAGGTTCCCTGTTCAGTATGTTACAGTAAACAGATTTATTTTGGTCCATAAACATTTGGCAGAATGGCACACTTTAACCTTGTGGACAGTGCAAGGGGAAAGTAGGCAATACCTATAAATCACTGATCCAGCTAAACATAGAAATTTGACAAATCAAAGGCTGGCAGGGCTTAGTTTTTGTGGAAAAGGATATTGTGCATATTCACGTTAAAATAACTCTAGCACTGAAAAACATAAGACTATATGTTACAGTTATATTACATTTTGTTTAGGTATTGTATTGTGTATTGTATAGCATGGTATTGTATTGTGTAGTTTGTACTGCATTGTATTGTATAGTGTTGTATTGTGTATTGTATTGCATTGTATAGTATTGTGTATTTTGTATTGTATTGTATAGTATTGTACAGTATTATATAGTGTAACAGTGAATCAAATTGCATCGCATTGTATTACATCACATTGTATTGCATTGTATTGTATTCTACTGAATGACACTGAATACTTATTTACTGTTCAATTCGCTGTTTTATGGTTTAAACATTAAACATTAAAGCATATCTTCTCCCCTTTGACATTGTTGTTGTTTTGGTCAATAAAGGTAATCTTAGTTTTATCTAAATTTTGGGACAACACAAAATGTTTATAAAAAATATGTAAACTTCTGTAACTACGTTATTTCAAAGTAAAATGAGTTGTCATGTCTTGGTGAGATAGGTGTATATCTTGATACAGTATTAGTATCTGTTTTTGTGTTATGGTAGACAATGCCAATTTTAGACTCTTGAGGGCGCTCATCAAACTTTGCAAATCAGAAAAGAATGATGTTCAAAGGTTATAGAATAGCTTATTGCCCGATGTCCTGGAGAATGAGAATAGTTATGCTAGTGTAATGATCCAAAATTTCAATTCTGTCACTGAATGTCAATATTGATGGGAAATGAGATAAGATTTCAGTAATTGAAATCCATACATTTCGATCCTGAGTAATTCTGCCTTTTACTGTTATTGTTGCATACATGACGAAAACTGTACAACAAAAATATCTGATTGAGAAAAAAGAATTCAAACTATATATTTTTTGGAGTGATTTGCAAGAAAGACACCATCTATAATCAGTTCACTGTTTGGCATTCGTACCTCAAAGTTAACTGTATAAGAACTATTACATTTTACCATACATGTAGATTAATTAAAGTGGCCATATGGATGAGAATCGGGTATTTATTTTGGATTTTTAATTCATAAAACAATTTATTCATAGCTTCCTACTTGCAAAATCAATGTGAACCAACGCAGACAAAGTCCTTGTTTGTAACTAACTACATTGCAAAAAACTAAAAAATGAGTCAAAATGTTTGTTATTATACTGACAAACAAACTTTTTACACACTTATCAGTCTTTTGCCATTTATTGAGTTACAAACAAGGACTTGGCATATGTTGTTCCATGTTGATTTTTCAAGTAGGAAGCCATGATAAAATTATTTTATAAATTACAAATCCAAATTAAATACCTAATTCTCATCCATATGGCCACTTTAAGCTACCAAAAATCTCAATACAAACTAAAATTAAGTTACGTTGAACAGTTTTTTTTGGCTATGTTGAAGATTCAAAGTACTGAATCACATCTATCAACAACTCAGAAAATTTTCCAAACCTTTTATCTAAACAACTGAAAATGTGGACAGAATACCTATAGTACAAAAATGCTCCATGTGGCAGTCATTGAATTTGAATCACACGATACAACATTCAGTTCTTATCACTTTTACTCACAACAACAAAAATTCATCTTAGTTCATACATTTACCGCTGTGTGCTCTCTTAAGGAGCTTCCTTTAAAGGGCACAGAGCGGTATATGTATGAACGGATGTTTTGATATACAGAATACCTATAGTACAAAAATGCTCCATGTGGCAGTCATTGAATTTTTTAATGTCGTTTAAATGTCTGCATGGAGTTCACACGATACAAGATTCAGTTCTTATCACTTTTAAATACTCACAACAACAAAAATTCATCTTAGTTCATACACTTACCGCTGTGTGCCCTCTTAAGGAGCTTCCTTTAAAGGGCACACAGCGGTATATGTATGAACGGATATGTTTTGATATATTAAAGCAGGGTTTGTTGATAAAACCTGTACAAAAATGCACTATTGATACTTGGGTACACACTCAAGATAGAGTGAAGCAGTTGAAGGCTTTTTAGCATACTAGAAAGAGTCCATCATGACTAAGTACTTAGCTACTTCACTACTGCTGTTAGAATTCTGAAGTAGGTAATCCTACAAGTACTGTTGTAGACCTAATATTCACTAAAGAGTAATTTTTTACATTTTTTTTTTTTGGGGGGGGGGGGAGAAGTAGTGACTAAAATGTCTTCTTTACTTGTATGTAAGCATACTTCACAAAGGCTTGGTAATTTTATTAAACTTATTCTTTAGGAACAAGCTGAAGCAGTAAAATATGAATGAAACAGTAACATTTTCTAGTCGAACAAGTAAGTCCCCGTCCCGGACTTCGTCCGGCGGGGACTAAAAATATATGCAGGTTTACAGTATTTGTTCTGGGCAGTTAGAGGGTAAAATCTTCTGGAGTTCACCAGACACGTTGCCACGGTTTCCCACTAGAAACAACAAATTTTACATGTCAACTACATATTCTACACTCTGCTTATTCAAAAGAACGTCTCAAATCTAGCAAAAAAAACAACAACCCAAACTGATTACACACTGTCCTCCCCCTAGGAATTTGCCTCATGGTGACTTTAAAACCCAACACCTATGAATTTGCAGTGCTACTGAATTTCCACCCTCTGTGTCTAAAGGATTCACAAACTTCAACAAAATTACTGTGTTCTCCCCTAGGTTTTCAAGCTGTCTCAAGATGATGGAAAAATTAATCAAATTGATGATTGTGAGATTTTGTACAGTAAGATATGAAATTGAGTGTCTATTGACACTGGTGTCTTTTATCAATATCATTGTACTCTATGCGTTGACATACTATTTCCAGCCTTAGATGGGCAGTAAATGGTTCCCACTAATCACAGTTTCCATGACACAGATAACCTTGCTAAAGGCATGCATGATGTTTTGCTTCTCTCTAATAATGTTGCTTTGTCTCCTGTCTAATCGAATGGCAGCAAAATAGGGCTGCAGTAGCTGTCACATAATATCCATTAAAATGCCACTGAGTATAACGTCTGTCCAGACAGTGCTCCATCGGATGTCAACACAAGAATAGATCACAACACATCTGTTTAAAGATAAATTTAGGCTGTTTGCCATGGTGATAACGCTTGAGTTTTAAACATGCTTTTCAAGTCATGACAACAGAATGTGATAGCAACTGACAACATGATTGAGTATGCACAAAGAATCAACTAGATTTTGATGGTGATCCAATCCCAGATCTAAATCTCATGTTGTAACACTTAAAACAAACATCAGCCATCAGGCACCAACCCACAAGTGTGCATGCCCTCAGCATTGGCCAAGATATACAATGTATATGCACACCACCAAATGCCATAATATTTATTTGTTATACAATAGACACTACACAAAAGTAGGGTCTATGGTTATACTTTATATTTTGACCTACCATTTCAACTGAGCCTAATACCACATTGCCACTGACAACTGATCAGTGTAACTTGGTTTGAGTGTGAGAGTGGGTGTATACAGTGTATATGAAAATGAGAGATATCATAGGGATGCAGTTGTATACCGAATATCATCAAGTAATCACCACAAAAGGAGCTGTGATATTAGTAGGATATACAACTAGGCTCACGTACCTACTTTTATATCCTTTACTTAGATGGGCAGTTAATAGTTTCCACCTGAAATGCAGTTTCTATGAGACAGAATTGATTCTCTTGATTTATATATAGCATCACAATGTTTTGTCTCGTGTCTGGTTGATGCTATTACTGTCACATGATGGCCATTAAAACATCACTGAGTATTATCACTCCTGTCCAGATAGTATTCCATCTGACATCCAATCAAGAACATATCACAACACATCTGTTCTTGTTCAAAAATAGATTTAATGAACTTTTTTCTATGGTGATATTCTTGGTGTTTAACATGCAAAATTTCAAGTCAGCATTGGTAGATGTGTGTTGACTGCAACAAATCACAGACCACATTTATTTGACCTATTTTGACAAAAATTTGATATACCATTTTTGACAATGTATATTTGCTAGGACGTATCTGTCTTGGACAGTAGTGCACACAGTGGACATAGTAAACTAAACCTAGTACGTATAAGGCAACTGACCTTCAAGTTGAGGGTCAAGGTCAAATTGAAATACTGACTATCTTCCTATAGTTTCCTGCAAGTACTCTGCACACCTCTCAAGCAAGTTTAATAATTTATAAAATTAATATCTATTCAACTAAAAATCAGTGATATCTAAACCAATGAAAATGAGCATTCACAAACTCATCAATGGCAAATCTATGTTATGTCAAAAATGCATTTACAAACCATGTACTCTAGTAAGATTAGCCTGACTTCAATGAGTAATGTCTGAAAGTACAAATCAGACAGCGTTTTGGAATATTCTGACTACGGTGCAGTTTTCCAGTGGACACTTATTAATTTGCAAAGCACATAGTATGTTACTCATTATCAAAAAGCCATGAGGTGTTCTTGTGGAAAACCAGATATATATATATATATATATATATATATATATAATTTATATATATCCCGGTATATAGTATTATACCATGGCACAAGCAAAGTTGACTCCAAAAAATATGGAATTTATACGCTGGTTATTTTACATCATGACAACACGTGTCTACGTCACAGCAACATGTGTCTATGTCACTTTGTTCAAAATACAATGTATGAGTCAAATTGTTCAAAATTGCCATTATTTTCCTTGTTGTGTTTTTATATTACTGGAGCTTGCATAATTATGTTATTTGCCAATATTTTTGTTTTTCTGGAAAATTCTTGCGATCTTTAAAGGATAGCAAAGAAAATTACTGGGAAATAACATTAAAACATCATAACTTGACGTCAATTCTAACAATACAAGGTAGTGAGTCATCACTCACGTATTGACTTCTCACAATACAAATGCTATCAGGAAATACAACTGTTGTATCCCTTCATTAAACGAATACCATGCGGATCAATTAAAATAGGATAAAACCATTTCACTTCTTTATTTCTCCACTCCTATTTACAATGCATAATGGATAACTAAAGCATTTCAGCTACTTGCCCGATTCACTAAGAACGTTCATATCAGGTGTCAAATAACAATGTTTTAATTATCAGCCCAGTAGTGGACGCTCTAAATGTACTCAATTTGTAAACAATGTTGACAGCAGACGAAACCCAACTGTGTCACAATTAGAATATAGACAAATGTTATTGACACATTCACTGCTAATGATCAGCTTAGTAACCCTTCCCAATGAGTAAACATTGTTCACAGATAGACTACATTTAGAGCGACCACTACTGGGCTGATAATCAAATGCTGTTATTTTACACCTGATATGAACTTTCTGAGTGAATGGAGCAAGTAGCTGAAACACTTAAGTTATCCATTTCAAAGTGGCTTTTTCCTCAAATCTGCCAAAAAAAGCGACTGTCTATTATGAACTGTCTTGTATGCTCTTGTTAAACAAATAACATGTTTATTCCATAAAACTGTAAATAGAATATCTGACATTCTTGTTTTGATAAAGGTGGACCACTTTATTTTTATGTTTCTAACGACCCAACCAATCTTATATTTCTTCAGTCCTATGATAATTTAAACAGGTCTTTATTGAAGACACTGATGTACCTTTCTGTGTTAATGAATAATTTGCATAATTAATGAGTTTCAGTAATTAGGCTATATCTTAAGACTGCATACTTCAATTTCAATACAATTCAGTACATACATTAACCATAACAGAGTGCATATGTCCTATAGTATAAAAGTTGTTGATTTCGCTTAAAGATTTAGTGAATAATTTACATAATTAATTATTTCGGTAATTAGGTTATATCTTAAGACTGCATACTTTAATTTCAATATAATTTACTTCATACATTAAACACAACAAAGTTTATATGCCCTATAAAATTTGTTGATGTACCTTACAGTGTTAATAACTAATTTGCATGATTAATCATTTTTGGTAATTAGGATATATCCTAAGAATGCATACTTGTACAGTGTTGATAACTAATTTGCATGATTAATCATTTTTGGTAATTAGGATATATCATAAGAATGCATACTTGAATTTCAATATCATTTAGTACATATATTAACCATAACAAAGCAGATATGTCCTATAAAATTTGTTGATATAGCTTACAGTTTTAATGAAACATTTGCATAATTAATGATTTTAGGTAACTACACTGTATCTTAACCAGATGTAAACTGAACGTCTTCCGTAAGGGCAAAGTTTTGAGATTTTCGTTCCTACAGACAATTGTTGGAATACAACAGAACATATCTAATAAGTTATTTTTTCTCATTGATTGCTATTTGCTCATTGCTGTTAGTGATCTCCTGGCCAACCACAACATGTACTGTGACATTTGTTGTGAATGTAAAAAAAAAAAAAAAAGAAGCGCATCGTCGTACCACTTTAGGGACGACATCGAAATCAAAAGCATCGTAATTACGCGTCGTAACGAGTAAAGACGAGTAGCTACTAGTAGCTACGATGTACTACGCGAAACAGGAGATAATGAGGTGTTCAAGTTCATGAATAACTGACAATAGATAATCAGTTCACTTTTCTTTGTTTCCCTTAAAGACGTCGTCTTTGAGCGTAGATACGCGTAATTTTTTATCGCCAACACACAATATAGATAGTGATTCTCACCTTCCGTGTTTCCAATGATGACATCGTCTTCTATCGTAGTTGATCGTAGTTTGTCATAATTTTCGATCGTCAAAGAAAACCACGTACTCAGCCAGTAATGTGCTGATGAAACTAGTACTGCACATGTTTTTATGAGTGCAAGTTCATGGGCGATATTCATAAAAAACAACAATAAGATACGCACGAAATCAAAGTTTCATTCAATAGTCAGTAAATCTTTTCACGAACAGGACGGTATGTATTCGAAATTTATTGTGATGGACGCATGGACGTAATATTGTAACAGTCCTGGGTTAACAGTAAATCTTTGAGGAAGATTATCGTACAATTGTGTGACTCTCAAAGCATCAATCGCGGTTAGACTTTCTTTTTTTGTTTTTTGCACGGTCAACAAACTAACAGTACAACTTACAAGCTCACGCTTGACGGCCATGGTATGGCCAAGAAATGCTGTTGAATTTCCGGGTTGTGGAAGTGCAGTTTTGACTTTTATATCATCGAATAACGGGATTTGTTTTATATATTCTAAAACAACAACTATTTTTTTTATGTTTCTCGGTACAGTAACATTCCTAAATGATGGGGTTGAGTTGAGAAATCGCAATGTTCGGCAACACGTGGCGTGATGCATGATGTCGGTAGATATATAAACATAGAGACGCAAGTGATGAACATATTCAGTTATTCGTAGCCCGAAATTTCGTTATATAAATGACGTTTTTCCTCAAAATTTTGAAGAAACAAAACCTTTTTAGGTGACTTCTAAATCAATCAAATCAAATGATATATTAATGCGAGACAAGCTTTAGTTTTTAATTTGTTTTTGTGGTCAATGTTCGAATTCGACTGACGAATCCTGCGACAAGAATCTAACACGATCAATGCACCGTTGACCAGCCAGACGAAAATGGTCGACATGTTTGTTGACCAGCCGAGAAGTGCATAAGGAACTTGCGAGGCAGTCCGAATAAATAGATGTAAAATCCGACGTTTCGAATAAAAATTCTTCTTCAAGGTATTTTTAGGCAAGACATATTAGGTAAACATCTGAATATATCTGAAACACTTAGTTGACTAGCCGACTGTACGAATGCCATAGAAGGCATCGAATGAATAACAAATAACATTGAAAAAAGTAAGCGTGAAACTGATTTGCACAGGAAAGAAAATCTTTTTGTTTCGTTATTTTTTTCACGATGAAGACTACGCGTAAATGGTCGTAGTTTGGGCTCATGAATAAACGGACAATAGGTGTTTACTTTTTATTGTCTACAACCTAAAGTACATGAATATGCGTTGAGACTTATGAATATTCACCGTAGTACATCGTAACTACTAGTAGCTACTCGTCTTTACTCGTTACGACGCGTAATTACGATGCTTTTGATTTCGATGACGCCCCTTAGACAACATTTCCTGATGAGAAACTATTTTTTCCTTTTTAGTGGCCTACAAAAATATGCCAATAATTTATTAAAACTACAAGCTACATCAATAATATTTTCAGGACAAGTGTGCTTTGGTATCGCAAATGCATGTATCAAATTATATTGAATTTTGAAGTGTGCATTCTTGAGAAATAGCCTAATTACCGAAAAGCATTAATATTCTTGGGATGTTTACCGAAACCTAATCAGTTCTTGTCACTACCCTACAGAACACATGCAATAAATTTCGTTTGAATTGAGCCGGTCGTGTTTTAGAAAATGGTGATAAAGTCGCACCACTTTAGACGACATTTCCTGACGAGAAACTATTTTTTTTCTTTTTTGTGGCCAATCGAAAATATGCCAATAACTTATCAAAACTAAGAGCTACATTAGTAATATATTCAGGACAGGTGCGCTTTGGTATCGCAAATGTGTGTACCAAGTTATAATGAATTTGAAGGGTGCATTCTTGAGATATAGCCTAATTACCAAAAATCATTAATTACGTAAATTGCTCATTAATATTCACAGGATTTTTACCAAAACCTTATCAAGTCTTGCCATTACCCTACGGAATACGTCTTCAAAATTTCGTTTGAATTGAGCAAGCCATCATGGAGAAAACGATGACACAGATCCTTTTATATTCATGACGATCGTGTATACAATGTACCGATAATATGCCAATATCTTATTAAAACTAAAAGCTACATTAGTAATATTTTCAGGACAGGTGCGCCTTGGTATCGCAAATGTGTGTACCAAGTTATAATGAATTTGAAGCGTGCATTCTTGAGATATAGCCTAATTACCGAAAATCATTAATTACGTAAATTGCACATTAATATTCACGGGATTTTTACCAAAACCTAATCAAGTCTTGCCATTACCCTACAAAATACGTCTTCAAAATATTGTTTGAATTGAGCAAGCCGCTATGGAGAAAACGATGACACAGACAGACACACACACAGACACACAGACTGACAGACTTCCACCCATAAATATATCTCTTCCTTACGGAAGAAAAAATGCAAGCTTCAAATTTCATATAATATGGTACATGTATATCAACCGCAATAATACGCAACTGTCCTATGAAGATTGTTGCTACAATTTTTACCTTTAATGTGTATTTTATATATCAACCACAATAATACGCACCTGTCCTATGAAGATTGTTGCTACAACTTTTACCTTTAATGAGTATTTTGAATAATGAATGATATTCAGTAATTAAGTAGTATCATGCACTCTAAAAATTCTGTATAATTTGGCACATACATTAACCTAACAAGGCACACTTGTCTATAAAAAATCATGTTACATTATAATTTTTTTTAGTTTTGCATAATTAGTGACTCCCTTACGAGAGGCATTCAGTTTGGTTTTCTTTGAGGTTCTGATTATTTTATTTTGCTTTGAACAGTTTTCCAACGAGACACCTAAAGTAACATGCTTATGAAAAACTAAGGAAAGTGGTCTATCACATTACCGATTGTCACCAACATAGGTTGGTCTTTTGGGGATTAATTAAAAATTTATTTAATTTTAGTTTATACAGAATATTTTCATAAGCCTGAACATTCCATTCCTCCTGGCATCTAGTTCACAAACCAGTGTTCAAATATGCTCACAGGAAATATCAGAGGATGTACGTCATCACCAGATTACATGTGTATACGTAAGGGGAGCACAGGAAATTGTCAGAATGTTTGTACTATGCATAATTTTCTACTTAGGCTCCTTCTAGCCTCAGTCTAGTTCAAGCTGCGTTTGGAGAACATTGCTAAATTTGTCTCTGCCTACCGAGTCAATCCCACCCACCATCCCCATCAACACCTTCGTTTACTTGTTCTAAATCAGGCAGTTCTCTCAGACATGTTAATCGCATTTCTTTATCCTTGCAACATGCGGTGCTATACATGCCAGACATAACCGGCTCTAATGTAATTACCATTTGTTTTCTTGCAGATACTTTCAATCTGTTCTGTAAATCTTCTTTGGTTACTCAGCACTACCACAGTGACGGGCCTTTTCCCCTTGTTCAATTACCCCAATACAGTTTACAGTCAGCTGAAAACTAATCAATCAGCTCATTTCGAATACAAATTCATTCACCTAGCTACATGTATGTCTGCCGGGTCCTCCCCAGGTAGCTAGGATAAGACACCTGCCGGGTCCTCCCCGGGTGCTCTTCTTGGCGTATTGTAAATTCTCCCCAGTACAAATTCAACCTAGCTATGTCTGCCGGGTCCTCCCCAGGTAGCTAGTATACAGACGCCTGCCGGGTCCTCCCCAGGTGCTCTTCTCGGCTTACTGCAAATTACCCCTGTACAATTCACCACCTAGCTATGTCTGCCGGGTCCTCCCCAGGTAGCTATGGTTACGACACCTGCCGGGTCCTCCCCGGGTGATCTTTTCGGTTTACTTATGTTTACATTCAGGAGCACACATAGGACCTATCTGCTGGGACCTCCCCAGGTAGCCTATACTCCTTACACCTGCTGGTGATCTTCCCAGCTGCAAGTGGTGCTGAGTAGCCCTCAAGATAGCCAAAGTTTGTGTATGTACTTTGTTATTGATTTAACAAGTTAGTTTGTTACTAGGACATTAAAGCTCAAGTTTTTTCTAGACATACTTGCCAGTCTCACTACTTCATTCTACATTCACACAAGGACAGTAACAGGTACCCAATATGTGGGTATAAATCAAACATTGTCATGCTATACATTAATGAAACATCTCATAGTACTCACAACTTCATTAATGAACTACCGGGAATACAATTCCCGGACATGAAATGGCAATTTATTTTGAGATTAATGACTACAGCAATACTAAAAGTCTCTGAACACGTGAATTTATTTCACATGATATCACTTTGCAGTCTGACCTTCAAGAATAACAAACGCAATCTCACCATACAAAAAGGATGGCAATTCAAAGCATCACTTTATCAACGTCATTGTCACCCAAGTAATGAGAAAGAACAAAATTTCAAAGTGTACCGGTATTACTCACACATGTCAGACCTTTTCAACATGCAGTTGTTTGTTGTTGCTATGCTTTTACAAAAAAAACAAGTGAATGTCTTGTTCACCAAAATTGACTGTTTTAGATTCTCCTTATTGTAGGAGAGTGTCATAACCATATATTAATATTATCACATTTTGATTGGGGGGAGGGGGGATTTAAAACCATGGTACTGAAGAAGGGGAAATCTGGTAAAAATAACAAGCGACCTATTGGTCAGAATAGCTCCGCTGTTTTTTTTTTTATTTTATTTTTTATTTTGGTGACACGTAGAAGTGGTTCAGTTCTTCAGCTCTTCACTATGCAGTTTTGTTTTAGCGATGCAATAAAGTGGTTAGTGGTTCATATGATGTCTCACTGTAAAACACATTTTACACAGAAGTTGGTAATGTATTGTACTTTTATACCATAGTCACCATTTTATAACAAAAATCTACTGTTATGAAAAATTGCACAAAATCTCAGAAAAAAATGACTGGGAAATGCACACAAGAAAAAGAAAAAAAAGAGGATTTTGAGGTTGGCTATAAATAATTCCATTGTCTTACAGCTTTAACCCTGGGAAATTTTAATGATGAATGAAATAAACTAGGGATCTAAAATAATTTTGAGGCAATTTCAATTTCAATTTTCTAACAAATTTACCAAGTCAACAACATTCAACTTGTACAACTTGTAGTAGATATATATAGGGAAGAAATGTATTAATCGTCATCTTAGTTTCCGGACGGCGACAATCCCCGCCAAGCACCCGAAAGATAGTCATTCTGGCAGCCATACTTTACAGTGGTAACACTCGTTCATGTTCTATTACCTTTCATAAAGAAAACACAACGAAATGGTTGAAGTGATCTTTTTTTTTAATTTCTTTTCATCACAACAACAAAATCTGCGTGATCAAAAGTGTTGTAAACTAAACCAGAAAGAATTATCGGACTGGCTAAACTTCCCGATGAACTGGAGTAAGGTCCAAGTCCAAGTAAGCCTCGATAGTACGTGAGAAAATCGTCTCAAACTAACGATACAACTTTCAAAATATAACTTGACATGTCTTCATTTGTTAGATTTATACAATTCAAGACGCGTTTTCACTCGAAAACAACAATTCTGTGAATAATGACACTCAGAACGCAGCGATTTCTCGGACGATGTTACCACTGTAACGTATGGCTGACAACGACTTGCTTCCGGGTTAGTCCCTCGTGCATCCGGGTACCTGGGGTTGTCGCCATACGGAAACTAAGAAAGATGGAATTTACAGTGTTTCTTGTGACCGGTGCGGCGCCTGTCAGCAGACTCGGCCATTTTTTTTATCATTCCATTGTATTTAAACCTTGTACTTGACATTTCGCAATATTATAATTCTCAACAAAATACCTCAACATGCCTCACTTCGCTCGTACTCAAAACAGCCCCTCGCGGTATGATCACTGATGACATGACGAGAGAACCTTTTCGGATTTACATGTAACACGGGGAAAGATACGCAAAACATAATGCAAAGTCTGAAGCCAAATTAAAGTTGTGATTATTTTAATTATTTTTACTTGCCAAATATTTGCATTTTGGAAATGGCAAGACACGTTCATGTCGTTTAACTTTACATGTGAACTGTCGGCCAATAAACAAAATTTGGTTGATTCACAGTCCGCAGTGAGACTGCTCTTGCATAACTTCAACCGCATGCCTTCCTTATGCAAGTTGTCTTAATTCTGGTTCACTGTCACTCCAAATTGCACGACAATATAGAATTAATCACAAGTTACATGTTACCTGAAAACATCACATTTTTGTGGGTCTGAAGTGAGATTTTAGTGAGTACCAAGAACGTCCTGTGTTGTTACTTGCTGTGGAAAATCGCCCGGTCAAATGAGGTCAGCTTCAGCTTCTGGTCGAATCAGGATAGAGTATGCAAATAAGGACGTTGCGGACTGGCTGATTATGTAGAAGGGGTGCAGAATTTGGATTTGAAGTTTACAACCCTGTTTCGAAAAAACGCTTGTCACTTCATGCATTTGGGCGCCCGACTGATTTCCAATATGGCGTCGGTCATTATGCTCATTAACATATTCATTTTTTTTTCAAATTACAAAAAAAAAATCATAAAAAATAAAAATGAAGATGTGTTGACTTGAAATTAACAAACCTGAGTAAGCTACCCCCTGCGCATCAACACATCTGATATCAAAGCAATCTGACGATAAGTTTTCACGGAGATGATGAAAATGACATTTTATGAAAAAAAATCATAAAAAATTGAAAATGGCACAGATCAACTTGGCATGAACAAATCTGAATAGCCTCCTCCCAGCGAACACGCACACCAAATATCTAAGAATACTGACTGTCACTTTCGGAGAAAATAATGAAAATATAAAAGTTTGACGGACACCTATGATTCACTCTACTCTCTATACTCTATACAACCTATACCTAAAGCTACGCTTTCAGCTTTCGCTGACAGCGGAGCTAAAAAATTCAAAAGTTTACACTTAATATCTCCAACCTAACACTGGACACAAACGAAGGTCTCCGGACCTGAAACCCTCAAGAAACCATCTTTGACTTAATCTGCCTATGAATATATTTCTTTAAATATCTGAAACAGTCATATAAGAAAAAAAGAGCACTTTGCTCAAACCATGAAATTTTATTTGTTTTAGACCTGACGTCAGTAGAATTAATGTTTATAAAAACATGTGTCATTCAGAGATGTATGACAACTTATAATGATCTTTGTTGTATTATTTTGAAGAATAACCCAAGGACCTAGTAGTTAGACTAGCCTACATCATGCCATGTATTCAACCATAGGTATGTCAAATAATGACTCCCTTCCTACCTTGTTTCCCTGTGGATTGAAGTGTATCCTTGTCACCTTGGGGTAGTTTCCGGCCACTCTGTGTGTTTGTAATTTCTGACTGTGCCCCCATTCCCACATGTGAACACTTCCGTCCACTGATCCAGTAAGATCTGGTAGCAAGATATATGATAAATGACATTACTTAATTGTTGCGAAAATAATAATAATTTATTTATCACACAGGAATTTTCCAGAGAAAAGTATCAGATTTCAGTTTTTCTCTGTAGTGGGCTCATCATGCTGTATCATTATTGATTCAATTTCTCCAATGCCATAACAAATACGTGAACGTGCAAAAAATGTTTTCATCTGTCTTCGTACAAAAAAAAAATCAAAAAGTTACTGAAACTTACAGTATGGTAAGCTTGGATGCGAAGTCATTCTTCTAACCCCATGAACTTGCCTCCGTAGCAACTGAAAATGAAAATTTAAAGATATTAGGAACGATGATGGTTAGGAATTGTGTATAATAACTAAATTATATAATGATGATTCTAAAAACCTTCCTAGCCAAAAGACTTGTCTTGGTGTTACTGCCATAGCTCTCTATACCAAGAATAGACATATGCACAGAATTCTGTTTTCAATTTGAAATTACCACCAAAATATAAGTACAGTAAAATGTCAATTATCCAGACACTTAGGGAGACAGGCTTTTAGTTTGGATATGCGATCAGTTCAGATATACGATCTGAGGGGTCTCAGGTCAGATTAGGTCATGTTCATACCATGCCTACTTGCACACAAACACAAACACACATACATCAACAACAACAACAACAACAACAACAACAACAACAACAACAACAACAACACAGTGAATTTATGTAAAGGCATACTGATTTAATAATAAATTTTGTTTGAATGTCCACTTTTTGATCGCCATTCATGAAACTTCACATACTCAACAGATTATGGATATCAACAATAGAACAATTATCTTTTTTTATATATTATATTTTAAATATTTTTTTGGTTCGGGGACACAAAGTGAGTTCGGATGACCGGGCAATTTAAATAACTGACATTCAGATAATCAATGTTTTACTGTAGATCTTACTATATGTGTACCAACCAATGATGTAAATGTGGACCCCCTGGCTAAAATTAGGAGGAAGGCCAATTATGATTGGCTAAGTCAATAGAAGATCCACGTTTGTAGTGGTAACTTCAAACTCAAAAACAGATTTGTGTGCTTTGAGGTGCATATGGCTTGACTTGGTGTAGAGACCTACATGTATAGTAATACAAAGACCAGTCTCTGGGCTAACATTGATCATCTTGAAAGTTTAACCGCACGACTAAAATCTCCTGAATTTGTTCTGTATGGAAGTGTGTATTCTGTAGCATTTGCTGTCCTATATAAACTCTTCAACCTCAAGTAGAGCTAGGCACTCCCAAGGTAGGATATCGAAATGTAAACATGTCTTGTGATATTTCTAGTAGACATAAAACCTCATGCTGTATCACTGCATCTAATGATTGATTGATTGATTGATTGATTGATTGATTGATTGATTGACATCTCAAGCATAACATGTATTTTGTAGCATGAAGTAAATACTATGTATTATTACATAGGTACAAGAGATTACTTGCACTGGTGTGTGCACATACTAGTGGTATTTGCACTGTGTGCGTGCCATTGTGGGTACTCATGGATATTTGCACTCGTGCTTGCAGCGTTTCCTGCCACTGAGAACACTGGAAGTACTCATGCAACAAGCCATCGAAGATGACACAGCCCCCGCAGTGGATGTTTGAGACTTAAAGTCCTAGCCCCCCCAAAAAATAAAGTGTGTTTTGGTGGGGACAAAGAAAACAGTATTGCTTTTGCAAATTGCCATGATTTGTCAATTGGATGATAATAATGTGTAACTGGTACAGAATCACTAATGATTTTACAATCATTATCACTGTGCTGATAACTTGTTTGTGAAACAGTTCTTTGTAATTTGTCTGATTTACACACCTGTGTCATGCTATGGACTCTATATGTAGCTATCTCACAAGTGTTTTTGTGAGTTAATGTTTGTTGTTTTGTTGAATATATCTGTACCTTTTTTAAATGAGGTTTTGTGACATTAATTTTAAGTACACATGACAAAGGTTGTGAAACAGTTCTTTGTAATTGGTCTGTTTTACACACCTGTGGCATGCTTTTGACGCTACATGAAGCTGTTTCACTGGTATATTGTGTTAATGTGTCTTGCTCTGTTGAATACATTTGTACTTCCTTTAAATCAGGGTTCGCGACATTAATTTTACGCGCACATGATCTTTCTGTTTTTGAGAATTTTTTTTTAATATCAACTTTAAGTGTTTGTTTCGTCTTATGTATATACTTTTCTTCAGTTGTACATGTTATGATGGCAGATGAACATATCCCATAATGTGCTGTAAGGTTAAAGGAATCACTTGGACTATTTGTTGTATAGACTTGTGTAGGAGTAATTTCAAAAGCCACACTTGCAAGAGAATCCTCAGTCAATATTGATGTTAGTTGTCTTAAATGGGTACAGAGATCATGTATTGTCTTGAAAATGATAAGAACTGCATGTCCATCAGGCATTGAATAACCTTGATCATTTCTGCTATGAGGATCGAACAAGTGGAACTGGTCATCTTGAGTAAATAATGCCATACCATAGTCTTTCACTATAAGAATACACTGGGATGAAATTTCTAGAGCACTCTCAAATACACTCTCCATTTTATGAAATTCAATATCAGTGGTAGGAGTAAATTGTTGGATCCTGTACTGGTTTACAAGCATACAGACACAACAAAGGCACACACCTTGCACAACAGACATAAATACAATAACATAGTTCTCAGAACCCGAGAACACTCTTCAGTTGAGGAGGTTAAAGTAGGATTTGGGCACCGTCCCAAATTAACTGCTGGTCTGAACATAGACCACTAGAGAACTAGAGAACACAAAGAGAACAAAAGCAAAGACAACAACCAAAATCTAATAAAACACATGTGATAGGACAGTACATACATAAAATAAAAGACAGGTGATAGGACAGTACATACATAAAATAAAAGACAGGTGATAGGACAGTACATACATTATTAGAAACTTGTCCTAGAACTCACTACAATATAAGTTGTACCAAGGATACAAACACTTGAAAGAACTAGAAATAGAAAGTTCAATTGTCTTAGTTTATATTTCAAATTACTGACTAGGTATTAGCAATAAAACAATCATGGGAATGTGTGTCCAACAATACAGGCAGTCTGTAGGAAGTTTTTATTCTGTGCACTACATGATCAATGTAAAATTAACAAAGATATTGTCCTTCTGCTGCGCTTGTATTCTTCACCTTTACTTGTATTATAATTATTACACCAGGATGTTGCTCCTGCTTGGAGGTGATATAGAAACAAACCCAGGTCCTCCAACACCAAAACAGACTTGCCCTGGTAAATTTGCAATTATTGGTAGTATACATCAAGGTTCACCCCAATTTTTGATTACTGAATCTGGTGCATGTCATTCATAAAAATTAATTGAAAACAATTCATTTCCCTTTATTTCTCTAAAATTTGATATCCTTTTAATTTTCATGAATGGAAAATGATTTTTCATCCAAATTTGCCGGAAATACGTACATTTTTAATGTGACGAATTTGGGCTAAGAATAACCGAATACGTTCAGTGCAAATGTGCAGTAACAAACATGGCTGCCACATTGGAGCTACCTCGTGGTACTACGATCGCGATTCACATCCAAACGTGATCATTTAGGACATAAATTTTACCATGGAACCGTACCGGAGTAGTTATTTCTAAAGAACATGTATACATTTTAGGATTTTGTTCGTATTTATCGATACAATGCGAAAATTGCCGTGACATCGTACATCGTATGCGTACTGTATTACGTATACGGGAAGGCTTGGAAATTACCGGCTTGATATACCCGGCCATAGAAACTACCAACATACCGTCTTCTACTTTACGACGGTACTACATTTACTGTTTTTGTTTCGGCTACCATTGTTATAATCAAGGCGATAAATAAGTTCATAAATGATGATAGACGCAGTGTCGCTGTTCACTTCCTTCATTAACGGCATTGAATAGAATCTCTTGAAGACGTTCACATCAAAACAAAGGGGCGCTGAACGCAAACAGAGGGGCGGTGCGCCCCTCAAAAAACCCTCGTGGAGAACACTGATAATGTAGGGTTAAACTTACAACGGAATCTACTGTATCGTGGAGAATGGAAGAAATTTTGTGCGAGCACTACAATTCATGAATGAAATCTAAAGCACATACGTCATCAGCCTCTTTTTGGATGATAACGTTGGCGATCTTGCACAATATTCTCAGATTTGGATTCACACTATTAGACATATTCATATATTAGACGAATTGGATAGGGACCAAATAATTCTCAAAAAGTACAATAAACCGTTTTCCGGCCATATTTGATGATTTTGATAAACAAATATGCATACTTGCGCTTACAACTTTCATTCAAAAGCTTTATTTACACACATACCATTTACCACAAATGTACAATTATGATTGGCACAGCATGAAATGCATTGTATGTAATGAAGTGTGCACTAGTTTTCATACAGGTACAAAGCGCATTGACAATAAAGATTAATAATTATCCAAAGCACATTGACAATAAAGAATAATAATTCTCCTTACCTTTTATCGATGCAGATATAAAAAACAAAAGTCACTCTTACAAACATCCGAATCTAATCTGAATTTGAATTCGATAATCTAAATTTGAATTCGATGATTGCAATTCTGAACCCATGTTCATACACATGTACAATTTACTCTACAAATTATTGTTACAGACATGTGAAATATTTTAAATGTTTGTAAATCAGCTAAACCACATCGCATCCAAAAGAAAATCAGCGTGCATATGTAACTCATATCTAATTATGAATGTACCAATTTTGGAAGGAATCGGTCCATGATTGTCCGAGATATGGCTGAGGACGGACACACGCATGCATGCATGCACGGACGGACGCACGCACGGATGCACACACGCACGGACAGAACCCAATTTATAAAGCCCCCGCCTCGGACTTCGTCCGACGGGGGCTAAATACTCTGAGTACGGTCAGAGTGAGGCTATGTGGACATCAATACACTTATGTAGAGACATCCATGAGTAGATCACCTGACTAAACATTGTTTATACTGGTACTATTTATGCGTATATCCTCACATACATCTTACCCCAAAATTAATCAGATCTAGCTATTACCCAAGAGAATGTTTACAAAATTTCATTTGATCTGATTTAGCTGTTTTTGAGAAAATGCTGACACAGACAGACAGACAGACAGACAGACAGACAGACAGACAGACAGACAGACAGATGGCCAACGTCACCACAAATATTTTCTTCTAATACAAGGGGTAAAAAACATGACAAAGTTAATATCAATTTGATAAACTACTCACTACGGTTGTGCCTCGACCTGTTTGTTTAAGGTCTGTCTGAGTAGAACCAGGTAGAGATAATAGTTGAGAGCTAGAGCTGCTCGATGTCAGTGCTCCTGATGATCCAAAAGTTGATCCTAATGTTGAGGATGATGTACTCTTTTCCATTGTGTGCACCAAGATAAAATCATCATCTGTCTGGCCTCTTGACATAGATGAACTACAAAATAAAAAAAAAGGATAGTTTCTGTTTGAAAACACATATTAAACTTTGAAATAAATTTCTATAGTAAATAGTCTTGTAGTAAGACCACGGATCTGCATTCGGAAGGTTGCGGAACAAAAGCCAAAGATGACGGTACCTCCAGTGCGCAGCTCATTAGGTGTAAACGTCTTCAATGTACACCTTATTTGCAATTATCATTATTTGTCTGGCTGTGAACAAAAAACAGGGATTTCATACAAAGATAGAGTGAATAGTGTTGACTTTCCTTGTTGGTGGCAATCAGGAATTAGACATGTTTTATGCCATGACATAGCAAGCATAGGTCATTGATCAGAGTATTACAACAGTGATCCCAACCAACCCCGTTTATTGAAGCTGATTGAATGTTCTTGATTGAAGCATTGTATAGTCCAGTACCAATCCCAGTGCAGAACTTGTGAACATTCATTTTTAAGGGGGTGGGGGAGGGGGTTTCTGACCTAAAACGTAGGAATTTGATGTGTTCATTTTGAGAGGTGTAGTCCTTTTTCATTCTCAAAGTTGACTTTAATGTATACAAATTAGGTAGGCAAGAATTTGTAGTCTGCAGAATCATGGTATTACGTAAAACTAACATTGATTTTGTGGGATTATATATTTATCACAAAATTAAGTTTTTCACATATTTTTCCTACAATTCTGAATCGAATTTTACAAATACCGCATTGTTTACTCACACTATTCTTTATCACATATTAAAACACGGCGTCCGGCAACTATGCAAATTTCATCATCGTGTGGCCTGATGCGAGTCAAGCTTACATACAGGTCAAACTGTTCTATTGTTTCTCAACCAAAAATAAAATTGTCGGTTATAACCTTGCCATGTACATGTAATATCAAATTTAGTTTCAAAGCATAATTAATCTCTGTCTGAATGTGACTTTTGCTCCGTCATTTTAATCATATTCGCTTGGGGTTGACCAAAATTGGTTGTTGTTATTGGGTGTGGTCATTGTTGCTAGGGCAAAAATGTTTTACAGAAAATCTGCAGAATAACACTTCTAAGAGTATATCCACCAAATTTCAAGCCAATCTGCCCAGTAGTGACAAAAAATCACATTTTTTGACCCAAAAATGGCTCTAAGTCGGCTAAATTGCATCATATCCCAAAGCAAATTGATGTGCATATGTAAGTCATAGTTCATTATCAATTTACTAAGTTTGAAAGAAATCGGTCTATGAATGTCCAAGATATGACTCCTGACGCACGCACCAATGGATGGACACAAGCACACATGCACGCGTGCATGCACGGACGGAACCCAATCTATAAGCCGCCATCCCGGACCATGTCTGGCGAGGGCTAAAAATAACAGTGCCTCTACATATCAGTCCACACTACCCAAGGATGTATGTAAAGTAATGTGTGCATTTACATATTGAAAGAACATAATTATTACGATAACTTAAAATTCGGCAGAACAGGGGTGATTTTGATTTTTGATCTGCCCTGTTTGACATCACACAGGTGAAGATCTGTACGTGTTTATGTGATAAAACATACGTTTCAAAAAACGTTCCAGTTCCAACCAGTGCAACTTTAAAACATACTTTCATAACATATTACTTGTAAGTTGTATATTAACCATAACCAATTATTTAACATAAATAACACCTAGTTTTAATTCTAGTTTCTTTTTAGCTTTGGTGTGTGTATGTTTTTTTCAGACAATCATCACTGATTTAAAGTGAGGTGTTACTGCATCATAATTGGCAGGTAAATTTATGCATATATAATGAGTATCGTTGAGTGGCATTTGCAGAGATATGGTAATCATGTCGTACTTTATGATAAAATCTCACAACACGGCAGATCATTCTATACTTCCATCATAGTCTAGCCAGGGATTCCCCTACCTGGTAGGGGTGTTTGATCTGAAATGTCGATACTTTGGTCGATAGACGTCAACATTACGATAATTACACAAAAGCTAACGTTGCTGGCATATGTATGTATAAGTGATGAATTTATATGTATAACCTATACACAAGAATTTCAACTAGTTTATTTTAATAAAGCATGGAATATTGTAATGTCTTAGACACATATCCTTTCTGTTAATAGTTGAAAGGATATCTACATATTCTTGTTTTTGTATCTGATTTAAATCATAACCAGGATTACTAAACACCATTCCAAAAAATAAAAGTATTTCCATAAATTTTAGGTTCTAGAGAGTCATTTCAATGATTTCGCATCACATAAATTTTACACGACATCAAGGAAACACAAAACTGAAACAAATTTATTTCACCTCAGCATACACGCTTATGTATTTAGATGAGCAACGAATATTCATGACTCATGACTACCTTCACATAAGTCATGAATATGTATTGTTCATCTGATACATATACAATAAAAGTCTCCCGAGACAAAAAAATTGCTAACGCTGCTGCATTTTAGCATCTGGTGTGACAAAAATCTTACCACCATCGCTACATTTTCTTTGCATGCGCCATCTTTGGTGACCTGCATTCTTAAAAGGCTTTTAAAAATGTAACAATTATACATTACATTTTTTGTCATGCTAGACACAAAATGGTAGCAATGCTACAAAATTTATTATCAAGCCAGATGTTCTGTTCAGGTTAATTAACATGCTTCCATTGTAAAATATAATGAACCTGTACTGCCGAGACATACCTATCGGTTGTTGTGATGTCTTCATAACGTTCCTCTATCCAGGCCATTGGTTGTGGATTAAGTAGCAATGATAAATCTAATTCTAAAATGTCTCTAGGTGTTGATACAACCATGCAGCTTGGATTGGCCTGCAAATATCAACAACATTTACGTTAGTATTATTCAAGATTCTCCAGTTTAAAGACCAAGGATTCAATCCCAGTTTCTTGCATTAGTGTTAAACCTATCACTGGCGACATACTGATTATACAGAATCAGTGGATTAACGTTTCCTTAAAGCTCTGCCAGATAAAAGTATTTTGTTTCCAAGGTGTATAAACTAAAGGGGGTAAAAAACTAGAAAAATCATTTCATAACTTTCATTTCCAAGCAAGTACATTTTTGTAGGAGTTCCCAGAAGTGGTTTGAAATTCCAGACTTTCAGGTCTTTCCAGCGTACAATCCTTATGTTACTTACACTGATTGTCAAATTTGAGTTTTGTTTTTTTGTAGTTGAAATGGTACCAAAATGCTTTTGAAAATGAAGATTGAGAAAAATGAATCTTATATGAGCAAACCATTAGGCTATACATACTACCAATATCCTTCTTAATAATATTGGCTGTAATTAAAGTTTAGAATTTCTGATATCAGATATTCAAGCTGTTTTCCTACTCTTTTACACTGGTGACTTACACACACCAATTTGCTCCAAAGTTGTAATCTATATCAGAAACTCACCAGTCATCATTATCAAGCCTGACTTTTGCAGTCAGAAAATACACACTGATTTATGTTAAAAAATAAGTGTGTGTTTCCGATAACATGGCCTCAGAAAGGTAGGTAGGTCGTGATTTGATTTGATTTGATTTTTTTTTATGTTTGAAAAATATTGGCCAAAAGAAACAAAATGTCGATCAGAATACTCCTTCTGTGATAGTTTGATGATATATGTAGAGACATCACTGGGAAAAGAAAGGTCAAGAAGACAAAGAATTTCTTATCATTTTGTTTTAAATGTTTTAACAAATGTTTGGGGTCCGAGGCTTAAACTAGTGTCGGTGAGGTTTAATATTGGAAACACATAATTAATTTTACTTGCATGAATAAACTTTTAATAGCGATGACATTATTATATTTATATCTTAGAATTAATCAATGTGTTATTTTTAGCTGAAACAAGGAATAACTAAACTCATTACATTGCTTTAACCTTCGATCTAATTCTCTACATAATGGTGGTATCTTTTACGTGCTGCAAATAAGAGTTGTAATATTTTGTCATGGAAAGAAAGAATTACACTATAGATAGCTTTATAATAGACAGTGAAAGAGTTGGCGTTGTGGGTGCTCCATACTGCTGCCGTATATTAAAGTAACAGCAATGCCATGGAATACAAACAATGGCGAACCCTTTCAGTCCCTTGATACTTTTACTTCATACATTTATTGGAAGAAGGAAGAATTGAATATTCAGAGCTGGATTAGTACATTATCACTGAGTTATTGAATATGTGAAATTTAAAAATTGGCACAAGCTGAGCTTATAAGTGTTTACTCAAGTGAAAATACTGGCATAAAACCTTGATTAAAAGTTAATGTTGATACATGCCTTCTCTAACATTACAATTGTCTTCTGGCATTGTTAGAACTGTTGATTGCATATGGTATGGTTTCCTCCACATTGTATGTGTATAATGAATTACATCATCGGATCTAGACTCTCTCACAGTCCTCGGAGCATCGCATTGCTAAAAGGGCCATTTTGTAAGTACCGATATCTACTGCATAATTGTACTCGAATATCCTTGTACTGATGTGGGCAATCATTGACTACATAGGGATAAGAATTTGTTGACACGTTACTTCATTATTGCAATAACACAGCATAGAAGTAACATGTCAACAAATGATAAGCAATATGTAGTCAATGAGGGCCCACAGTACAAGGATATTCTAGTACAATTATACAGTAGATATGGGTACATATAAAACTGCTAATAATGATGCTCCTGAGGACTGGTGAGAGAGTCTACATTGGATTGTTTATAAGTTATATCTTAATACTAGGTTTGAGTTCAGTACAAGCGATGGCTGAATGTGCTTTAATAAGCAGCGAAAATTATGCCTCCACACGTATAAACTCAACTTGTGCCCTTTGACTTCATAATTCCACAATGCTTTTTGCACCTCTTGAAATCAATTACTTTAATCACCATGGTACCGGTATGTAGACTGTAAGATACATTGCATCATTCTACCTTCTTCAGGTGTCAAGTGTTAATATATGATATGCATGACAACGTGTATTTTGCAAACTACTTTCGTATGCAAACTGTCACTATCTCTTACTCAGATAAAAGAAGAAACTACAGTTTGGTACTAAGTAACTATGGTAACCATTTCAAAAGGTGCAAACAAACATGGCATTCCATCATTAACCTCTAACACTTCTCTTCGATATGTCTTAAAATACACCTTTAAAATACTTCACCCTCTGTACATATATTATGGGATATGATGAACTGTGCCATTCACAGCTGAGAATATCCACAGCGATGAAATTCTAATAAACTTGTAGCAAAAATTTTATGAAGTGTAAACTTTAAATAAGTGTATGTTTCATGTTTCATAGACTTTCCCAGGGGGCGTCACTCCATGAATGAACATTGTCCATGAACATTCTCAGCTGTAGTCTCTTCATATCCACATCTGCCCCCAAGTCTACCGTGTGAGTACTGGGTGTTCAGATGCAAAGACATTCTTACAATTGCTATGATTTTGAGTATTCATCATGCATTTGCAAAGTTAAGGGTTCAATCTTGTTTGCATTCAATATACATATCGCATTATTGTTCAGACTAAAAATAGAAATAAGGAAATATAACATTTCCTTGTAGGGTTTGTTTTTGACGATCGATTCATTACTTTTGTCCTTGTAAATAACCACAACATCCTCTCTACACACACCTACACATATCAAATTGATATCATATCAACACTGCTATTGTTCCTCCCAAAAACTGAAGTGCCATATTTCCTTTCACGGATCATATTTTGACCATTGATTCATCAATCATTGTTGGGGTTTTATCTTACAAAAATACAACATCCTCTCTGCATCAATGCATACATATATCACTTTTTGATATGCAAATCAACATAACTGATCTCATTGATAAACCAGAGATGAACTAAAAATGCTCCCGTATGAGGAGAAATGTTGTTAATGTGCTTGTTGAGACTTTGAAATGTCTTTCTGTACTGTTGTACCTTTGCGTAATCAATATCTGTAGCAACTTCACTTGAATTCAGTACAGTCCTGGCTACATATCCCTTATTGCAAAAGTTCATCAAATATGCAAATTAGCAATTGACTTGATACCATCATATCTTTGCTCGGTCAATATCTTTAGTAAGTTTCATCAAATTTGGTGCAGTCTTTCTTGGAATAGGCCCTAATTGCCAAGGTTTGTTAATTATGCAAATGAGCAATTAATTGACACCACTAAATTTCATTATAAAGAACTATCATATCTCTGTATGATCAATATCTGTGGCAAGTTTCATCAAATTTGGCCCAGTCCTTCTTTTTATAGGCCCTAATTGCCAAAGTTTGTTAATTATGCAAATGAGCAATTAATTGACAGCACTTAATTTCATTAGGAACTATAGTGTCTCTGTATGATCAATATCTGTGGCAAGTTTTATCAAATTTGGTGGTCTTTCTTGGTATAAGTCCTAATTGCCAAATTTTGTTAATTATGCTAATGAGCAATTAATTGACAGCACTTAATTTCATTAAGAACTATCATATCTCTGTATGATCAATATCTGTGGCAAGTTTCATCGAATTTGATAAAGCCATTCTGGATACATAACCTGATTTACAAACATTCATTAATTATGTAAATTAGCCCTTAATTAACCTGACACAAGTTAACGTCTGTTATTGCCTTTATATCTTTGTATGATCCGTAGATGTAGCACGTTTCATTGAATTTGGTGTAGGCGTTCTGCATATATAGCCCCATTTATAAAATCATCAATTATGCAAAATGTCATTAATTATGCAAACCATTCCCACCAAAAACTAATCAGCGCTAAGTTAAAGCCCGACAATGCCACATAGTAAATTGCAGAACATTAGCTTCAGTACTTTTTGAGATATCAGTGGAACAACATTTCTGCACGGACAGACAGACAGACAGACAGACAGACAGACAGACAGACAGACAGACAGACATCACCATGACATCAATTCCCATACGGGAGCTAAAAACAGAAATACCATACTTCCTTTTATGGATCATTTTTTGACAATTGACTCATCAATCGTTGTTGTTCTCTTTACAAATCATCCACATATCACGATATACGAATCAACGTTACTATTGTTCCTGCTCCAAATTGAAGTGCCATAGTTCATATTTTATGGATGGAAAATTCACCACTTTTTGTTGGTTATTTTTTTTTGTTACAAAAATACAAAATTCACTCTACAACACATACATATATCACATTGATATGCAAATCAATGTTTCTATTGTTCCTAAAAAATTCATCAATTTGTGTTGGGTTTTTTGGTACAAAATACAATATTCTCTTTACAACACATACACATATCACGATGTACTACGAATCAACGTTTCTATAGTTCCCACACAAAACTGAATTGCTATTAAAGTTCATTTTGAGGATAATTTTTTGAAAACTCATCAATTTTTGTTGGGTTTTTGTTATAAAAATACAAAATTATCTCTACAACACCTACACAAATCACATTAATAGACAAATTAATGTTTCTATTGTTCCTGAAAATCCATCAATAATTGTTGGTTTTTTGTTACAAAAATACAAAATTACCTCTACAACACCTACACATATCATATTAATATACAAATCAACATTGTTCCTATTAAAAATTGAAATGCCATACTTCATTTTACGGATCATTTTTTGACCAGGATTTATACATAGTTCATGTTACCTGTCCATATGTTGATCACTGTAACTCATCAATTCTTGTTTTTTGCCCAAACATTAACCTTTTACATCACATACATTTTGAAAGTGGTCATTTTAGAAATGTACCCCTTTCCAATGATTATGCATCCATTGTAACTTAGGAGAAGTGGAAGATGAAAAACACTATGTCATAAGATGTAAACTATACAATGATTTCAGAAATGTTATGTTTGAATTAATTAGCGAAGAGAATGATTCTTTTGTAAATTTAAGTTCCGAACAGCGTTTTATTTAAAATAATTGTATTCGACCACTAGCAAAATTTATTAAAAGTGCCTTCAGCAGAAGAAGAGAAAGATTGTGTAATTTATTTTGTATATATTTGATTTGTTGTGATAAAACTTAAATGATATCTTTACTAGACAACTCTACTGATTTTTTGATGTACTCTAAAAATTTTATTCAGAGTGACTTATAAGCCTGTAAAGGCAAGGAGAAAAATGCTTCTTTTTGTGTATTCCTATTGGAAAATGTCACTATAATAAACTACTGCTACCACTACCACTACTACCACTACTACTACTACTACCACTACTACTACCACTACTACTACTACCACTACTACTACCACTACCACTACCACTGCTATTACTACTACTACCACTACCACCACTACCACTACTATTACTACTACTAACACTAACACTACCACTACTACTACCACTACCACCACTACTACTACTACCACTATTACTACTACTACTACTACTACTACTACTACTACTACTACTACTACTACTACTACTACTACTACCACCACCACCACTACTACCACCACTACTACTACCACTACTACTACCACTACTACTACTACCACTACCACTACTACTACCACTACTACTACTACCACTACTACTACCACTACATATATTACATTGATATAGAAAATATCTTTATTGTTCCCACTAAAAATTGAAGTACCATGTTTCATTTTATGGATATTTTTTTTGACAATGGATTCATTTATTTCCTATGGGCAAAAAATAGAAGAACATCTCTACATCAAATACATATATTACATTGATATAGAAATCTTTTTTTATTCTTCCCACTTAAAAACTGAAGTACCATATTTCCTGTTGTGGATCACTTTTGACTACTGGTTCATTAGTTTATTTATTTTTGTTTTACGGAAATACAACATCCTTTCTACAATATTTTAATATATGGCATCAACTTTCAAATCAATATTGGTATTGCCCCCATTAATTACTAATTAAAGCACCATATGTCCCTTTATGGTTCACTGTCAACAATTGATTAATTAGTTTTGTTGTCCAAAAATAGAACATCCTCTCTACATCACACACGTACAGTGAATCAATATATACATATCAATGCTGTTATTGTCTACACTAAAACCTGATCTACCATATTTCCTTTTATGAATTTTTTTCCCCCTACTATTCACTCAATCATTTTTTTTTGTACAAAATACAACATCTTCTCTATATCAAACTCAGTCAAGAAAATAGGTGAATGACCTATGAGCTGATCACACACACACACACACACACACACACACACACACACACACACACACACACACACACACACACACACACACACACACACACACACACACACACACACACACACACACACACACACACACACACACACACACACACACACACGCCGGGCGATCCCTATAGCACTACTGAACCTCAGTTCAGTTGTGCTAAAAAACCATGGCTACAGTGTAAATCTTCACTGAAATTTCATTATCTGAACACAAAAGCAATTGCCAAGAAAGCTACAGATAATGTGTCTTATAACACCCGCCACACTCTCCACTCCATTGTGGGTTCATTTAAATAAGGTCTCACCCCAGATAAGTAACAGCTTGATGTCATACAAATAAATATAGAAATGTTTTTGTGCCATCTGCAATTAGGGTGCTTAAAGTGGCCATATGGATGAGAATTGGGTATTCATTTGGGATTTTTTAATTCATACAAGGGTTGTAGGGTTGTTGGTGGCCAAGTGGTTAAACCACTTGCCTCTTACCACTGCATTCGGGGTTCGAACCCCATTCAGGGTTCGATTAAATTTACCACGCTGTAAGTAAGAAGAGTGTCGTTCAGTTTGACTCTACCGAACAACGCAGGTTTTCCCCGGGTACTCCGGTTTCCTCCTGCATTAACACTGAACCCATGAGGGATGGCCCTCACTGGACTTCTTGGGAGACAAGTGTTTAAATGCTTAAAGAACTATCCAGTATAAATAAAGATTATTACAATTATATCATGGCTTCCTTCTTGCAAAGTCGACGTGAAACAACAGAGACAAAGTCTGTGTTTGTGACTCAATATACTGTGTAAAAAAATGTGTAAAAGGTTTGTTATTGTATGTACAACACACTTTTTACACATATTTTAACATTTTGCAAAGCATTGAGTTACAAACACAGACTTGGTCAATGTTGTTTCACATTGATTTTGCAAGGAGGAAGGCATGGAGCCTAGGAGACAGACAAAACGAGCTTTGCTATTTTCCGTTCTCCCTTTATCTAAGAATGTAAAATATTTCTTTTTTTTGTTTCAATGCTGTAACAAGTTTAAGTTTAAGTTTATTTATTTTCTAAAGCACCTTTTCTATTTAAAATATTCAAAAGCGCTGCACATAAAATACAAAAACATAAATAAGGTGAATGCTACAAAGACATGTATGCCGTTAACACCCTTAAAATGTCAAATGTTAAAAGGATAGTGAATGGTCATTAAAATTATAGACTGAGACTTGTTATAACTTGTTATTGTGTATTTGCTTGTTTGGTTGTGGTGGTTGTTGTTGTTGTTGTTGTTGTTGTTGTTGTTGTCCACCTATATTTATACAATGTATTTTGTAAATCCTTTATGATTTTTTTCTATTCTGTCAATATTGCAATATACTCAATTTGACCAGCAGCCCCAGTAATTAGTAATTCCTAATCCCTAAGATTGTAAAAGGGGACGGACTCCACTAGTTGCAATGACAACTATTTTTCGTCTCCCTTTCCCAAGTTGAATACTTCATATATTGTAGAATTGTTATATATGTATATGTATATATATATTTCTGGGAATAAAGAAGATTATTATTATTATTATTATTATTATTATTATTATTATTATTATTATTATAACAGCCTTAAAAATGGGTAACAAATAAATAATAATGATAATATTGCTTTATAAATTAAAAAATCCAAAATAAATACCCAATCCTCATCCACATGGCCATTTTAATCAGTCATACACTAGAATATATAGACTCACTGTTAAGTTTTATTTTTTGTGTTGATGTTTTTCATTTTAGTGTGTTTTGTGATGAGCTGTGCCACCCTGTGGTTTTGTTGCTTATATTTTAATGTATTACTTTTAAGATCACTATTATGAAGCTTACCCAACATGCTATTATACAATAATTTTGGTGAGGAACAATGGTATAGAAGAGGATCTAGGAAACTCATGGTGGAGTTTACATATCAAATTTGTTCAATGTAAACTACACATGGTTGGACCGCAGTACTGTGCCCAGATCATAATCATCTGTTGTGAATGCATCTCTTTGTATATTACTGAATTAATGTGTTGTTGTATTTAAGTGTGTAATCACAAATTCAAATTGTCTAATGTAGTCATCGGAGTCATGATTGGCGAATGGTTAGAGTGGCCAGCTTGGAATCTGCAGGTTGCACGTTCGAGCCCCATCGATGCCATTTGTTTCTGAATGGCTAAAGTCACTGGGCAAGATTTGAACCATGACTGTGCCTTTGTCAAACCCAGCTGTATAATTGGGGACCTGGTAGGATAGAGGTTGCAATGTGAATGCTTTAATCCTACGCACATGACTCATAAAAGTTGTAATGGATTGTATGCTCCCCAAGGATTGAAGGAAGTATAAAGGGCCGTTGTGCCAATATAGATCCAAGCCAGGGTATAATAACTGTAAAGCGCTTTGGGTGGGAAAGTGCTATATAAAAACCAACTTTATCATTAATGCACTTATGTTGGGAAAATAAGATTACATATTGAATAGGGAGGGTATTTTGAAGAAATCTGAATTGAAATCCATCATTTTCTCAGCGTAAAATCATGCAAAAGAAAGGGTCGTAGGCGTTCATAGACGAAAAAACATGACAAGATGTTTTGAACACGTGTATTAAATGTCACATTGATCTGATGTTTCAAACTTTAATGACACGATATCATTAAAACCACAAAGTGTGAACAAACCCAGAGAAACTCTCATTGTTAATAGGCCACAATTTGAGAAAATAAGAAACACCATGGGATTTCAATTCCATTCATGAATTTACATATAACTAAAAGACTGCTAATGGCAATGTACATAACTGAAATCACATGTTTGCCATACATGTGCGGCGAGACAAACATACTTCAACTCTGAAAACACCCCTAGAGGATGACTTCCACTGTGTAAACACACACACAAGCATACACACACGTGCACACACACACGTGAGCTTGCACACACACACACACGTGCACAAGCATTCACATGCACACACATTTTTTGAAAACATAAAAATTATCTCCTATTACAACAAAGATGGCACCCTTAAGGTTCACATTTGCATGATGAATACTTCTGAACAGTTACATGCTGTGTTGTTAGAATTATTTAGGATAGTGCAAATGCTCAGAGCAGTGAGCAGCCAACCACCTGGGATAGTGGGTGCAAAGAAATAAAACTGAAATAACACAATACATACACTAAACACTCCATTGTATGATATGTTGGCCCAGGCAGCCTACACGTTACAGTGAAGGTGGGGGGGAAATAAAAACAATTAAAAAACATAAAATAAAGCTCATCAAATCAAAAGGTTGGCCATGTACTTAAAATTATCCAATTTGACTGGAATTCGACTAAAAAGTTTCATTTTTCTTGTTGATTTTTACTAGCAGTTTTCTATGTACACTGAAGGATTCATCATTGTGGACACTTCAACATTTTGCAGTTATCTATAAAGTGGCCATATGGATGGCGACTGGGTGTTTATTTTGGATTTTTAGTTTCGGCATCATCAATTAAGTTCTTAATTTTCCGTCCGTCCGCATGTGGGTAGGTTTGTTTGTAGTTTTAGAAGAAAGAGAAAAAAAATTTCATTTTGCTCAAAATTTCAGCAGAGGTCATGGAAAGACTGTCAGAACAACTTCACACATCACTAAATAGTTGCTCGAGACAATCAAACTCTGAATTGTGACATTTCTATTTCACCCAGTCTCATAAATTTAGGTAAGAACAGAAAATGAATCAACAGAAAAGTGAATTTTACATGACATGCTAGCATTGTGGGAATAGTTTTATGTTTTTTGTTTTTTCCTCCTGTCTGCCTGTTACGGTTTCAGAGAAATTCAAGGATGGTAAACACAGTGTTTTAATTGATGGAGCCGTATAAAAGAGTTTTATCATGGCTTTCTCCTTGAAAAACCTACGTCAAACAACATATGACAAGTCCCTGTTTTTAACTCAATAAATTATAAAACATTAATAAATAATATATAAAATGTTTATTATTGTATGTACAGTATAGTAACAAACATTTTATACAATTTTAAGCTTTTTGCAATGTTGAGTTACAAACGCAGACTTTGTCAATGTTGTTTCACATTGATTTTTCAAGAAGGAAGCCATCATAAAATTGTTCTATACATTAAAAATCCAAAGTAAATACCCATATGGCCACTTTAAATCAACAACAGTAATATGGAATGCGCACAATGAATCCGTTTGTCGATTCTCGATGTTGTTGTTTCATTTTGAATTATAACTGCCATTATGTTCAACTGACCAAGAGTGATGTTTTTACTCATTTTTTCTGAATTACTGTTGATAGGTTCAATGACCTGAATCAGCTGTAGGCTGAAAGCCTTGTCACTGTTGACACTATTTTTATCACTTAGCAATCAGCCATTAAAGCTACACTTGCTGTGACTGGAGTATTATTTTTTTTCAATGAAACATCCAACAACACATTCACTAAACGTTATCAAAATATCAGTAATTTCCATATATGTTAATTAGGGGTTCAATGATTGTATCTATAAGTACAACATTAGGTTGAAATCGTGATCACATTGTGGAGCTGATTTTTGAGTATGGACCTAAAAATTAATTTGACTGGATTTCTAGTACCATATTATGTGTACAGCTACCTAAATACATTTACCCAAAGGTGATTAAATGCTGTTGTAGGTGTACAATATTATGAGCCCATCACTGTATCTAACAAAATAGTTTTAACAAACACTCCAGTCTCAGCTTGAGCACCTTTAAGGGGAGTACCCAAAACAATAAGTCTTTTAAGTGTCAGTCAACTGGAGACACAAAGAAATTGAAAAATTTCAACTTCACATAAAAATCAAACAGACCATCTTCAATACCTAAAAAATCACTTCATCTATTTATAAATCAATACAAATATATTTTCAGGTTTTTTCTTTCCTATTTTTTCTCTCCTTCTAAATTTTTTAATTTCTATCTTTTATCGTGGCCAACCCTTTGACATGATGATAGTTAAATAAAGCAACTACACAATACATGAATCACAATAAAATAAATACAATCAAGGCAAGCAACAGTTGTAAATCTTCAAACAATACAATTACATATACCGCTACAACTGAAAACAAAAGTCAATAAAAATTTGCACAATTCACCACTTGAGGGTGCTATGCAAAGAAAAGATATCTATTCTTGAAAGTTTGGATCTATAACATTAATATGTTATAAAGTGCAAACATTGACAATTTACAAATAATAAACATTATTTTCTTAATTAAATGCAAGAGAAGTTATGCCAATCTCTTTACAATAGAAACTGTACAGTTGTTGATAAAAAATTACATATTTTGCACAAGGATTAGTAAATTCCTAGTAACATCTCTTGAACATCTTAGCATGTATACAGGTGTACCATGGCAAATAGCTACACACTTTCTACAGCTAGATTACAGGTAATGGTAATAGCTAGCAACTTCTAAATAGTTTGAAATTTGATACACATGTATAAGTTCCTTTAGGAACCAATACTTTTTGATATGCAATCCTTCTGTGTTTTGGACACATGAGACCGTGTTAGGCATGCACACGTTGGTTTTTATAACTACTACGGCCCATTTCATATTAGTGTTCACTGGCTCTGTTTTGATAGAAACCAAAGAAACTACAAGTTGTACACTTTAAGATAGCAAGATTGAATGAATACAGTTTCTTGTGACATTTGGTCTGAATGAAATGAACTACACATGCCACATGTCAAATGTTTTATTTCATTCAGACAAAACGTAGCAGGAAATTGCTATCTTATAGTGTAGAAAGTGCAGTTTGTTATTGGTTTCTACGTGGTTGTATCAAATAGAGCCAGTGAACACTAACATGAAATGATCTGTAGCTGGTGGAATTTGAACCCTGTGCACTTGTGACACGTGTGAAATAGGTACAACAATTGAAAACACCTGGCATATTCCATGGTACAACTGCATAATTACCAAATGATATCACTCTGGTAATTGAACCTTCGGTTTTCCAAGATAGACACAAACAAACACTAGTGTGGCAACATGTTGATACAATAGTGGTAAGCTATTGAATGGATGTTGGTTTAAATTATATTATAGTCTCAGTAGGGAGGTGTCTCTGAAAACAAGTTTATTTAGAGTTACATGAACTTGCAGTGAGTTACATGACCTTGCAGTGTTGTTTTAAGACTTCCAACGTTTAAACTATCTTGATCACAGGGTGATTACAGTCACACAACACAGGAACCGCTATCACCCACTTGTGTATTAAATCTACCACATTGAAGAACAATAGATTTAGTTTGTGTCTAGCTAAGTAAACCGAAGGCTGGATTGCCAGAGTTGTATCTAAAGAGATGCGATAAATTGAGAATGACTGAAAGGAACTGATCTACTTACATGGTTGATTGTAAATGATGATATTTTCTCGTTTTCTTTGTGAATCAAACGAGACCGACTTACTACAACTCTTCCATCAGTGTCATCTGTAGATTCCACCTGATAAGAAAAAAGTATCAAATTAGGAGTATCAAATAAACCTGACATGATTTTAACAGAAAATCACTCTTTTGGACATATTTAAACTTGAAAACCACTGATCGGATCTTGGATCGCTTTCATTTGAACAATTTTTCATCTACACACCATAAGCAGCGTTCTGACCAAAGTTGAAATCAACTGATCCAGCGGTTCTCATTTTGAGTTGTTTCACTCACACACACACACACACACACACACACACACACACACACACACACACACACACACACACACACACACACACACACACACACACACACACACACACACACACAGACAAAACTTAATACCTATAGCATGCTGAAGGTCAGTTCAGTTATACTTATTAATAAAATGACATTCATTTCTTTGTCTACAACACTGCAAGTAGAATTATGATCACAGTTAATGCCCTCCATATGCCATATACCAGTTTCAGATGATATTGCGGTCATTTTGCACTAACATATTATAAAAGATATCATTTTGATTGGTACATTAATTTAACACATGGCCAACAACCAATGAGAAGTCACAACTGTCCTTCCAAATCAAAATACATCATCTTGCCTGGTTGGTCCATGGTGCCAAAAAATGGATGGCAAACAACCAATCACATGTTAGGACTGTCTTTCCTAATCAAACTATGCCAACTTGTCTGATTGGTGCATGTCACCCTAAAAATGGATGGCAAATGACCAATCACATGTTAGGACTGTCCTTCCTAATCTAACTATGCCAACTTGTCTGGTTGGTGTATGTCACCCTAAAAATGGATGGCAAATGACCAATCACATGTTAGGACTGTCCTTCCTAATCTAACTATGCCAACTTGTCTGGTTGGTGCAAGTCACCCTAAAAATGGATGGCAAATGACCAATCAGAAGTAAGGACTGTCCTTCCTTATTAACATCCATGCATCAACTTATCTGGTTGGTGCATCTTCCCAATTTACATATTCTTACCTCATGACCCCTTGGCTTCTTCTTGAATATATAATGTATAAATATATCTTGGACTTGTTCTTGTCGGACTAAATAATTCCACAGTCTTTTCACAGGCAGAGCTGATCGACTGTTTGATCTAATAAATAACAAAACAATAACCATCAAATATTTTGATTTCTAGTTATCATGACTGTATCAGACTGTTGACCATTGTGAGAATCTCTCTATAGTGGTCCGAGTGTGAATCAAAAGATAGTGGCTACCGATACACAGGATTTTCATGTTACCATGATTCCGAACAAATTCTTTGTTCAACTGAGAAAACACAACGGACATACTAGGTTTTGTTACAAGTCGATGACAAGTAGTGTATGTCATTTTTAAGCAGAATGAAGAAAATACTGAAGAATAACATACTAATGCCTTGGTAGGTAGATTTCACGAAAAAATGGGGAAATAATAATGATTTTGAATGTTTTGACTCATAATGCAAGCTCTGCTGAACAAATGATCTAAAACACTTATTGAAGAATGTTGAATAATACAACTAATCCTGTTTTTTCTGTTTGAATGTGTACAACTTGGCTAGAGTGCAGTACATGTACTTGCTGTACATTTACAATGTATAATTTTGAACATGTTGATAATATCAGTATGCATAGATGCAATGAAGTCAATGTATTGATTAGACAGTTATCAAATTATTTAGAAGGTGCTCAGATCTCTCACTGCAAAACTTTGATAAAAGACAAAATAATTTTTAGACTAACCACTAGAGGGCGACATTTATATTGCTGATTTTGGTCAAACTATTACAAATTCCTATGAGAGTATACCTGAAAGGTGTATTAGAAGGGTCCAGCATGGCTTTGTATCTGAGAATGGCTGGTCCCGCAACCCCTGTGGTAAAAGCACCAATGTTGTCATACGCTAAGGTAGTAGAAATGTACTCTGGAGGTGGGCCGGCAAATAATTCCAGTTTGCCCATCAATAGTTGCTGCCATCTTTCTAGAGTCTTTATCACAGAGTGAATTAACGGAGACACCACAGGAAGCTCTGTAGGAGAATACGACAACAATTCAGTTTGAGAATTTAGGATTGCATCACTTATCAAGACATACCGCTTGAATATAAAAGAAGTTTGATACTTATACGAGTACTTCACAACACTTTTAAAATTAGAATTTCATAATATACGAAGCAACAAGTCATTGAAAATGACACAGTCCCCGCTATGATTGGGTTTTAAGGAACTGGCAGTTTATGTTGTCATTTTCAAACCTGGTTAATTTTGTTTGGCCTAATATGGTTGTTTTTGATATCACTACTTTGTTCAAGCATGTCCGAGTTATGGTTTTGGACATAAAAACTGCGCCAACAAAATGGCTGCCAGGCAGCCATATCGGATTGCATCACGAAGAAAATGGATGTGCACATGTATGTCATATAACACTGTGCTAATACCAAGTTTGAATGAGATCTGTTCAAGCATGACTGAGTTATGGCTTTGGACATGGAAAATTCACAAACAAAATAGCTGCCAGGCAGCCATATTGGATTGTATCACGACAACAATGAATATGCACATGTATGTCATATAACACTGTCCTAATACCAACTTTGAACGAGATCTGTTAAGGCATGTCTGAGTTATGGCTTTGGACATGGAAAATTCGCAAACAAAATGGCTGCCAGGCAGCCATATCGGATTGTATCACAACGAAAATGGATGTGCACATGTATGTCATATAACACTGTCCTAATAGCAACTTTGAATGAGATCTGTTCATGCATGTCTGAGTTATGGCTTTGGACAGGGAAAATTCGCAAACAAAATGGCTGCTAGGCGGCCATATTGGATCGTATCATAAAACAAATTGACGTGCATATGTATGCCATAGTATGTTGCCCCTGTACCAAGTTTGAAAAAAATCAGTCCAGGCATCTCCAAGAAACGGCTGCGGACGTACGGACGGACGGACGGACACATGGACGGACGGACAGAAGGAACCCAATCCATAAGTCCCCATCCGGACTTTGTCCGTCGTTGACAAGTAATACACAGCATAATGTAATACAGTTCATGACATGACATAAGAAATACAACTTCATTTTTTTCCAGTGAAAGATGCTATGACAGAACCCATGATGCATAAGTACAAGAGTACTCAGGGTATTTGCACAAGTGTTTGTAATGTTCTTTTCAGTCGTGCTTCCACAAGCTCTAGCAAGTGAAGGTGAGGCAGGAAAAAACTGCAGGCACGAGTGCAAATACCCATGGACAAAACTCCCTCTTAGGTGCAGTGTGCCCTCTAATGATAGCCAAATTTTGTTGTTGCGAGCCAAAATGAGAAAAACTGGCATTTCTTGTGAGTCACAACATATCAAGAGATAGGGAAACACCAAATTTTGGTGAGTCACTAGAAATTGTGTGTGTCAGTGGCGCCTCAAATTGGCTAAGTTAGAGGGCACACTGGTACTCATGCAGCTTGGGGTTCGATCATTAACACATATCATGTTCATCCGAAACAGCAACTTTCCAGAGAAATTATCTTGTGCGATCATGCACTTTCATGTTAAACGAATGGCCGTGCCCTCATTTGCATATCAATTGCATTGTTGACTAACCTGCAAGTTCAATACCAGAGACAGGAAGAAAGCCTTGTAGTTTGAACAGAACTAAGCGTACTGTGGCATATCTCATCAGACACCAGCTATAGGAACTGAAATCTGCATGCTCTTCACATGCAGATGTTGTGGTTGTGACGGTGAAGACATCGTCATCTTCGTACGGAGGTGACTCATCTTCCATATTAGTACTCTCATCATCAGAATCATAATACAACCCGTCCTGTGCTGGTGACACATACGGCTACAAAGTAATACAAGAATTGTTACTTCATACGTATAGTTATCAAATTCAAAATCACAGAATTTTACAAAGAACCACAAATTCTCTCAGAAAGAGGTAACTGTCCTTACATAATATTCCACTATCAAAACATTGATAATCTTCTACAAAATTATTTGTATCTGTTGTTTTCCTAGTGTGCTAGCATGTACCATGTAGCAAGGACATTGGGAAATCTTCATACAAACAAAAGAATCCCAGACTATGTACCAGAGGGCGATGTTTAACTTAGTTATGGGGGGGGGGGGGGGGGAGAAACTTTATAAAGACAAAATAATTTTTAGACCATACAATAGAGGGCGACATTTAGATTGGCTAGTAAATACTTAATATCCTAGAAGTAGGTAGTCAGGTGTTAAATAACTTTGTATGTTACTGACCTTGACCATAAAATAATCCATCATACTGGTTTCTGGTGATACAAATTTCTCTTTGAATGCTGTTCTTCCTTCTGGTGTTGCCATGATCCTTGGTGATAGACTGGTGTTACCTTGGTTTGGATTAGATTTACCTAGGAGTTTGAGGTGGAGTTGTCTCCTCTGCTTTGCCAGCTTCTCATCATTTGCCTTGGTTCCTGTACATAGTTATTTTATGATCAAATACATCAGTAGTTTGCAATCGTAATGTTTTTAATAGATTGTAGAATTTGACAAAAATATGGCACAAACATGATAGATTTTACAAAAAGTAAATAACAAATGGACAATAAGATATTGTTCGCTCGATATTTTTATTTATTCAGATGAGGAAAATAAGAGTGACCTAGGGGGCCTTCTGAGACAGAGTTTGATTTTATATGCAGTAAAGGACAAATTGACAAGTGCATGCAAATATTAGATTTAACACACAAAACTATGATTGCAGTAATCTGTCAACTTTTGCATAAACATTTTCATTCATTCATCTCTGGAAACGACTAT
Organism: Glandiceps talaboti; assembly: GCF_964340395.1. NCBI lineage: Eukaryota > Metazoa > Hemichordata > Enteropneusta > Spengelidae > Glandiceps > Glandiceps talaboti. The sequence continues at coordinate 7,499,388 of NC_135560.1, read as the reverse complement.
AACATCACAGGCAGCCCAGAAACCATGTTACAAACAAACAAACAAACAAACAATAAATAATCAATCAAACAATAAATAAATAAATATAAAAATACACAAAACAAACAAACAAATATACAAGAGTAAATGACCATAACATCATAAACACTTGCATAGCTATCTACATACATGTATGCCATATACATTTACATGTACATACCGGTACAAGCCATTATGTTTCTGTATACTCTATAGTCATACAACATGACAGTATCAACGTTAGTATATAGAAAGATAGCATATTCTTTTAAGAGTATACAGACCTGTATATACGTGTAATATTCATGTCTTTATGACATTTTAATTTACTCATATTTTGGTCACTTCTTTGTGTATGTTTATTTTTATTTATTTATTTATTTATTTATTTATTTATTTATTTATTTGTATCACAGTTCCTGGGCTCCCAGTGATAATACCAGAACCAGTTCAGCAATTCTAGTCTACATGACTTACCTTCATCACTGGGTAGTGTCACATGAATCAGAACCTTTGCACCTCCTCCAAACACCGATGACCACATCTTCTCATCAAAGTTCTGTGCCACAAGTCGGTAGAGTTCCCCAGGGGCATTCGTAGTCAATGCATGGGCCAACAAACTACAGTAAACAGAAATCACTGTCTCACACAGGAAAATATTCAACTTTGGCATATCTTCATCGCGTTCTGTTGCCAGTAACGACTGCAGGGAAGAAACACCTGTGGAATACATGGATTGATGTATCAATATTAGCATTGTATATTACAGTGACATTTTTCAACAAAATGAACACATTGGAGAATATTTTGTCTATGGTTCCAAGAATCAATAAGACAGTAAAATATATCTGCTTTGGAATGTTAAGTTAGAAATGGAGAGAGACATTAACTCTGAATAATTAACTATTGCATTATCACAGTCCATAGCAGACAGATCAAAACATCACACTCTTTTTCTTATTTATACTATTCCAAATTAACTACATGTATATCTTCCTGTCCAGTTCTCTATAAAATATATCCTTTAGCTTCTACAATAAATACACTGTACTGATCTGCCCATCAAATTATTTTCAAGAAACTTTGCGATGTCTGATTTCAATACTTAGTAGTTGGTTTGAATCAAGTAGTGAAAAACTTTGCCTTATCATTGGTTGACTACAATGACCTCTGTGTGACATCAGAATAATGTCAGATGTCATCTTTGGATGAATTGACATCGCATTCTCAGTACCTGAAATCGAATATTACTGCCTAGTTGCATCATAAAAATAACAAATATTCGATTTCTTGGCCTACACCATAACTTCTGTTCCACGTGTTTCACATGCATTACTATAGGTGTGCGTGAAACTAAGTCAACCTTCATGTTCCATTTTGACCTTCTAGCATGAGATAAAATGTTATTGTAGGTACAGAGAATAAATCAACCTTCTTGTTCTATTTTGACTCTCTAGCATTAGGTGAAATACTATTGCAGGTACTGAGAATAAGTCAACCTTCTTGTTCTATTTTGACCCTCTAGCATTAGGTAAAATGTTATTGCAGGTACTGAGAATAAGTCAACCTTCTTGTTCTATTTTGACCTCTAGCACAAGGTTAAATGTTATTGCAGGTACTGAGAATAAGTCAACCTTCTTGTTCTATTTTGACCCTCTAGCACAAGGTTAAATGTTATTGCAGGTACTGAGAATAAGTCAACCTTCTTGTTCTATTTTGACATCTAGCATGAGGTTAAATGTTATTGTAGGTACTGACAATTGTAAACAAGCCATCCAACTTGTGTGTTGCTTATTGCCACAATACCACTTCAAAGAAACAAGATTTACATTTATATTGGCTTCCAAAGCAACCTAAATATATTGAAGAGATTCAAAATTCCAGTTCAAATTCAATAGTTCTTTGGTTTTTGTCACATACAAACATGTCTAGATATGGTTCATACAGATATTGTTGCACATTTCAGAACTTGCAGTGACCAGCTCAGTACAAGTACCTGACATGTTTTTGATATAAACCCACTCCTACCTCCTCCTTCCCCTTTTATCGACAGCTGTGTGAGTAAAATTTGTTGTAATTTAGTTTCTTACCAGGCCATTTCGATGGTGATGTTGTGACAGTAAGGTTTTCATCTGAGAAGTGTCTCTTTCTGCCACTGAGAAGATGTCCAGGTCGATACACCATACTTGAATGACTTCTTCCACTATACACATCCATTCCGGCTGTTCTGATGTTTCTCACCAAAGCACCGACACTGTCGCTATCACACAGACTTTGGTAAACACATGATGACAGGGCTGCACTGAGTGTGTGGAGAATACGAACCATGCTTAAGTTTTTACCGGGCCTTGGCGGCGTTGTGAACTGTACGATCGTATTGAGGATGTCGTGAGTTATATTGTTTAAATGAACAATAGGATCTGCTATGACAGTCTTGGCACTGGCAACACTTGCTGATAGCAACGGTAAAGTAGTGGGGAAGGGAAGAGGAGAAAGTAACTGCTGTTGTGTTTTCTCTTGTTGCAGCTCTTGTAAGAGAAGAATAAGTTCCATCTTGACTGATGCGAGACCACCTCCTGACGAGCCGTGAAGACTAGTATAACTCAACAATGTCCTAAGTAAATTCTGATTAGCCTTCAGCCAGCCTTTCCTACGAACAGCTCTCTCTCGCTTAGCTTCCAGATCCATCCGATCTGCCATCAGAATTTCATGCAAACTTGTACCCTGTTTGTTGTCAACCTCTGTTGAAAGTTCATGCTGAGACAGATACTCTGGTTGGTCAGAAAACAAATGCATTTGACCATGCTTTGAAGCTTCCACATCCTTGCCACCATAATTGCACAGATTCTTCAGTACCTCCACTTCTCTCTCCAGCCAGACATAGAGTTGATACCTCAGCTGGCCTCCGTCGACTTCAAAGCCTGTCGCCAATGTTCTTAATTCTTCCATGAGTATTTTGAGGCAGGCTTGAAATTTCAACTGTTGTGCCATGATATCAATATCTTTCTCAATCACACTACTGGACTCCATGCTGAAACTCTGCTCTAAACCTTTTGATTCATCTTTCTCTTGTGACATCACATGACTTTTATCTTCATCATGCCCAGCAGATTCTGTATCTGACTTGTTATCATCCTCATCATCATCATCACTCCATGTTAACTCCAACTCTTCTTCAAACCTTCCTCCAACCGGCTGGCTCCAGTCCAAATCAAGGGCAGAAGATTGATCAGCTTTCAACTTGTTTGACACAGGTTGACTCCAGTCTAAGCTCTCTGCATTGCTCTTAGCGAATCCAAATTCTCCAATAGTACCTGTATCGATCATGTCCTTGTTCTCAGGATTCTCGTCTTGTGATTCAGATCTGCTCATAAACTTTGACGTGTTCTTGATCTTCAGTTTTGGGAGTTTTAACAGTACTTCAAGTGCAGCGAGGGGACAACCAGCCACAAAGTGTCCACGGGCAGTGTGGAAAAACAGCTGTCTCTCAAGTGGTGTGATCTCATCCTTATACAATTGGTCAGCAGCCTGGATACTACTAAACCCTGTGATCAGGACCGAATTAGGTCCAAATCTGTCACGTCCTGCAAACTGTCTTCGTAACAGCAGCGGATGGGTACGTAGGTAGTTATAGAAGTTAAAGACATCAGGGTTGGCAGTGTACGCATCTAACAAACTCTGTCTATCACTTGCAAAGCTTTCAATACTTTGCGTTCGGTACAGTGAAGACTTCTGTGGTTGTTCTAGCAAAGTCTCTAGAGCTTTAGAACAGTCTTTAAGCATCCAGTATGCCAAACTACGAAGAAACGGGTCTGGACACACAGTCAAATTTGGCAGCCTCTCACCAGTCATGTCGCAACCCAGAATATTACCAAAGAGAATCTCTTTCTGTGTGGTAGGGATCTCCAACTGTTCTTCATACAAACGAGCAATAACCATGGCTAGCTGTATATCTGATAATTTATCTAAGCAGACTTCTATGGCATCTTTCAAGGCACCTGCTAATAAGAAGAAAGCTGCAGCATGTTCAAATCGTTGCTTTCCAAGAAGTGCGAAGGCATTTTTTAAAGCTGCCCGACGCCATCTATCCTCACTGAAGTCATTCTTGAAGAAGGCTGTCATCTTTGAACTTCTTACAGTCCTAAAAAACAAAGAAAGGGCAAACTCTTATAAATTTATTCATATTTATTTTGATATCCAATACACTTGCTTTTCTTAAAACATTAATTTCTTCAGAAGTCCTTAGCATATTGAGAAGATTTAACTTCATGATAAGATCAACATAAAAGGTATAATATAAATGTGACCATATTGCTCTTCTGCAATACGTGAGTACAAAAAATGCTTCGACTTCTCCCAATTTGTGTCTGTCTGTCTGTCTGTCTGTCTGTCTGTCTGTCTGTCTGTCTGTCTGTTTCTGTCTTTCTCTCCCTATTTCTAGTGTCTGTCTGTCTGTCTGTCTGTCTGTCTGTCTGTCTGACTGTCTGTCTGTCTGTCTGTCCATCTGTATGTCCATCCGTCTGCCAGCCTGTATCTGTCTAACCATTTCCACTGCTCCAGGACAACTACTCAGACTCCTAGTAACATCACTTGCTACTACATGTGTATATATAGTACATTGTAGTACTGAAATTCTCAGCTATCAATTCATAACCGTAGCTATTTTGAGGTCACGACAGTATTTTTTCTTTTTCTTTTTCATGACAGTAGGGCTGAACTGACTCAAACAACTCTACATCCCTGTTCTAATAAAAATGATAGTAGCACCTAGAGATGCACTGTTTCTATGTAATAAGTTGTACAAGTTTTATAGCCTTACCTGAACAGCCCTGTCACTAGAGTCTTTTTCCTCATTGCTAGATAGATGAGAGCAGCATCTAGAGGATCATTCTTTGACTGGAATTGTGCTTTGGCCACCTGTAATGTATCATAGTTTGGGTTTAATGTTCAGACGAGTATACAGTTTCATAATGTAATCATAAGAATTGGAAGAGACCCTGCATATATGATGCAGTGCTTTCTTATCGATACATACATGCATGTACATACATACATACATACATACATACATACATACATACATACATACATACATACATACATACATACATACATTCATACGTACATACATACATACATACATACATACATACATACATACATACATACATACAATACATGCATACATGCAACACACACACACAAACACATACATACACAAACACATACATACATACATACATACATACATACATACATACATACATACATACATACATACATACATACATATAATACATGCATACATGCATACATGCAACACACACACACACACACACAAACACATACATACATACAGAAATATTCACATATATTATGTAAGTTTCTTCATATGTTTGGTGGAAAACAGAGGGTTTCAAACTACAAAGTCAAGTTGAAGGACCACAGTGGCAATATATACCACATTGTTTGGTATAACCATCTCACCTTTTCCATGATTGTCTTCAGTGTTGTATTACTTCTGATCCACCATCCCACACCAACAGCTCGTAATTCAGCCCAAGTAGGGTCACCACGCTGTACAGCTGGTACAACAGCCAGCAGTTCCTCCTGTGCTTCAGAATGGAAAGCCCATGCAAAGCTGCTTGGCCCTATACCTTGCTGGTGGAGCTGAAAACGCTGACGAGGAGGCAATGCTCCAATCAGACACATGTGGTGTCGCATGGCTAGAAGAAATCGCAGACCACACTCATCTAAAGTATCACCTGAAACAGATAATAACAAGTAGGGTTACCATCATTTGTCTAGTCATCAAACCAATTTTTTCCTTGATAACGGTGATAGTCCTCAAAACTGACAGAAATGCCCCTCCCCCCCCCCCCCCCCTTTTTTTTATCTGAAACTAATATATAAAATGAAATAAAGGTACTTTTTGTAAACTATTGGTGCTGGAGTTTCATATCATGATGTTTTACATGCATTATGTGTAATTGGTAAGAAACACTAAGTTGAAACTTGTTTCTCATTCATTGTTTTGTAGAGGTCGTTGCCATAGACACACATCGTCTCATTAGAGTCAGCAGACATGCAAATACTATAGGAGAACATGAATATTCATGACTCCTAAGTGCTTATTACTTTCAAATAAAACAATCATGGATATCAATGTTCTACTAGGATATCAAATCTTCTAGATGGAAAGATTGGTTGGTTTTTCACTCAACCACATTCCTCTGGCTTAGTTGTGAAGCTCATACAACTCAATCTCCAAATTCTCCCAACACAAACTGCTCACAAACAACAACAGACTATACAATATGGCCACCTTTAATGACCTCTGTGTGACCCTGGTGTACTCATCCAAGGTCACACACAGGGGTTATGAAAATGAAGAATTCAAAATAACCTGTCTACAAACAAGTACAGAATATACCATGGCCAACTTCCGTGACCCCTGTGTGACCTTAGTGTACTCATCCAAGGTCACACACAGGGGTTATGAAAATGAAGAATTCACCTTACCTGCACTTTCATTATCAAGTCTTCCAGAACTGGCATAGCCTGCTCCTTCCTTACCCAGCACATTACCTAGGAGTGAATACATGGATACCATATAATTAGGGGCATTCTACCTTGAATCAATCATATCAACCATTACAATAAAGTAGAAATAGTGTAGTACCTAGAGATAATATTACTCAAAATACAATTAGAGAAATTGATATCTGGTACTCCAGAAAAGTACCATTCTTGTAAATTTTAAATATTTGTAAAAATATTCTTATTTTAAATGTCAATACTTCCAAAAGGACTCCAATTCTATTCATTTCATAGTTTAATGATTGATTACTCATTTTTCACCGTGATGAAATTAAAACCACAGAAAAGAGTGAATCCTGCTTTTGAAAATTAAATCCCTTGAAAGCCAGTAAATATTTTATGACTAATTGTAAAATAGATGAACTTGTGGGAAAATATATTCCATGATTCCATGGTTCACATTAAGCAAATCTTTTTCCTCCACAACATTCCCAGGAATTGAGCGATATCATTTCAACTCGACCCCTTCACTATCAGTAGTTTCAAAACACTCAGAAATCTTCAAATTTTAAAACAAATTCACGTCTATCAAACACCTACCATCAGCAACAGAGGGAACAGGTTTTCCAACAGGCAGATCTGTTCTAGTGGTTGCTATGGTATCAGCCAATGCTAGTAAATGCATCTGATCAATACTGGTTAAACCTGGTAGATGTACGTGAGTTAGATGATTAGTTAATAGTTTAACTTGAGCCATGCCAAAGTATGACGGGTTACAAAGTCTGGCCTTCACTTCAGGCGTCATGTCAGGTCGCCGAGGAGGACTTCCCAAGTCTAGCTCGTCATCCTCTACATTTGGTACATCAAAGAGGGCAGAGTAGTCCTGCTCACTTTCAACATTGGGGTTACCGAAGCCATTCATCAATCCTGGGCTTAGATTGGTAGGTTGATCTTTCATCACAGTTTCTTCAGACCGGTCAGCTTCAATGAGTGCATACAGCGGGAGTGGAGGAATAGAGTTAATTTCAATGTAGTCTAAATTGAGATCAGAATCTAACATCGCTACATCAGCTGGGCTGGCACTTATGCTGTGACGAGCCTGTGAATGTGTTCTGGTGTGAAGTTTTTGTCTCGGTTCGCTATCGCCTGCTACGACAGCTTTCATGGCTGCATCTTCACCAGCAACGCATCTGACGAGGTGAGCAAGAATGGCTTTGACGCGGTTGAATTTACCACACTTCATCAACTCATTCAGTTGTTTAGGGTGATACTGTGGGAGTACAGGTGATACTAACTGTGCAGCTTCAAAGAGTCCACACTGCTGAATCAGATTACTGACAGAATCGTCACTTTTTGAACCTGACTTTGGTTGCTTGGAATCCGTCGTCTCAGTACTAGAATGTTCTTTCCTCTCAGCCTTCGTTAATGGTATAGATTGAACACCGGAAGATGTCGTTTCAGTCACATCTTTTAGTGTCTTGTCATCTGCTCTCTCTGCCACTAAACCTTCATCTTCGTTCTTCCACTGTGAGTAGACGTGCATCTCATTCTCCATGCCGACCACTAGGATTCCATCCCTGACCCAAGACAACATCATCGGCAGTGGTGGAAGGCTATCTGAGGTATGTAACTCCACAGTTCTTAGTGGAACCCATCTGGGTTTTGTTTCTTCGTCATGTGGCAGGGTTGGAGCCACATGGAGACTCTTCTGGGCTATTAACGGATTGCGGAACGTTGCTGGTTTGTCTACACTTTGTTCAGAAAGCTGAGGCATGTTGGCCAATTCACCAGAAACAGGTGCATACATCAATATCTTACTTCCCGCCGTTACTGTCAATATATGTGACCCGTCTTCCTTTGATACCCAATCCAACTGCACTATTCTCTTTTGTAGAACTTGTCTTGATGAATTTTCACTATTTCTCAAATTCAATTCATTCAGTTGATTGTCTGGGTGTTTGTTGATCTGTGAGAAATTTTCGACCTTTGAACTTCTCTTCATAGTTTTGTAGTTGAGGGTTTCTGTTTCCAGACCTCTCTTTTCCACAAAGGTTGGAAAATTTGGCACACTGACTTTGCCAAGATTAACAGTGTCTTCTAGTATCCATTTTGAGCCACCAGTTGACTCGCACTCAAAAATTCCAACAGACAGATAAAGTGAATTGTCATTAAAGTTCTGAAACTCTCTCAAGTTATAAGCACAGGCAAAACGGCCATTGTAAGCACAACTAATGGCGATGGGATATCCATCAACTTCAATAGCACTTGAGCTACTTTCTTGTGCCATCAACTGCCATTCCTCCCACTGGTAGCTGACAGTGTTGAAAACATCATCTAAATTGCATTGGAGATCAGTATTGCTTGCAGAAGTGACAGAAACATTTGGTTTCCCTGTATCTGACTTAATGCCGAAATCAGAAACTTTGCAGTGCCAGAACCGAACTTGACCGTCAGAACAAGCTGTGCTAATCAGATATGGTGCCATGCATGCTGGGTAAATAGATGATGAACTGAGATGACCTGCGGCTGGTGCCACACTCACTACCTCTACCCCCTCTGGGAGGTTGAGTTTCTGAGTGCACACTTTGCTTGAAGTGATGCACAGCTTGGTGGTGGACTGTGAATGCTGTGGACGTGAATGAAACTGTAGGGGACTGTCACTACTCGATGACCTGGGTGAAGAATCTACCTGTGGCACATCAGGTGAGGTATCATCAAACACAAACTGTGGAACATCTCTGGAACCTGTAAAGATGAAAAAAATTCTCATTTTCTAAACAGATACAAACTAAACATTACCGAGTAGAAATAATGTTTTCATGTAAATATACCATATCTCATCTTTGTGCAGAGTTTGTATCAATGCATGTCTCTTTCATATTTGTGCAGGGTTTGAATGAAGCAACTTTGTAACATGAAAACAATATATGGCTGCATGTGTATAGTACAAAGACATGTAAACACATAGTGGTACTTCCACTCTTGTTATATTGTAAATAGTGCAATATCAACCTTTTACTGGTTGTACATCTAATAGTCAAGGTCTCACCACTAACCTGTGGGTGTAAGTGGTTGGGTGGCTAATTCAATATACCACATATGAAGGACAGAACGTCCCTCCTTGGTCTTCTCAATAACAACGAGATAGAACTCCTCATCAAACTGACAGGCATTCTGTCTAGGTGAGGTTGGATCTTCACCCTCATGCCTTGTGCCAGTGGGGGCCATGCCAGTAATAAATTGCTGCTGGAATACATGCATGAACTGTACACTTTGCCAATTCTGAAAATGAAATAGATTATAATTATGCAATTTGATTTATTTTTGCATTTATTAAAAACAGTCAAATTAATATTATGTAAATTCTTTAGTCAAGATCCTTTTTGATGGTTTCAAAATCAATACGCTTATTGTGTGAATGACAAGTCTCAATATATAACTGTTACAGTATAAAGGAAAGATGACACTAACCCTGTTTACACAAAAAAAAACCAGTACAGTTAGAGTTTCATTTCCTAGAATCCCTCAGAAACTGCAGCTTTCATAGTCTAGCAGTTGATTATAAACTAACAATACTGAAATTCAATACCTGTTTTGCATCTGTCAGGGCATTTAACTCTATAATACAGCCAGGTCTAGCAGTTGATTGTAAACTAACTATGTTGAAACCATTGATGACGTCATCAGCTTTGCCAGCAGTAACAAGAGAATTGAGAGATGAACAACTGCTCATATAAGCCTAGGGAGAAAGAGAGAGACGAAACCCAAGAGATTAGTCACTACTTGTAAATGTCTGTGGTGATCGTAATACTAACATTTCAAATTTTCATTTTCATCTCCTAGTAATGCCCTATCCGATTATCATTTAGTGTTAGTAATCTGATCACATGATGCCACTATTTGGTTGCTACAGAAATAGCTGATGCATAGAAAAGAGGAAATGAAGGGGAAATATATTTGGTACAGTAGACATGAAATGCAGCGTGGAAAATTAACAAAGCTTCCCACTCGGTCAGATTTTAGTCAGTTTGACTTTTTTAAAGTTTATCCTTGAATTTCCAGCTCTTCCTTTGCTGCCTATTTGTGGCTCCTAACAATTGTGAAGTTATAAAAGTGTTTTTGGTAAAATATGACAAATAGTGTACCTTTTCATCAATTGACCTTTGACACAAAAATGAATTCTGGGAAAAATCAAATATGGCCGATTTCAGTCATTAATTTGCAAGACTAATTGATTGTAGACCAAACAGAAATGGTAAAAGTGGGTTATAGTACATGTATATATACTCACCTCAGGTTGTTCGTAACTACTGGCAACTTCTGTAAGAATTGATCTTGCATCTATCACAGCTTGATAAAGCCTAAGACTAACTCCATCAGATGCAACAAAGCAGGCACTGGGTGAATTAGACACTGGTCCTAGGGAAGAACTTGGAATCAGTGTTGGTAGCCACGCTACATTAGAAAATGCTGATATCAGGGGTGAATTTATCCTAGCTAGCTCCTTCACCCCTCCAGATTTAGAGAGTGGTCCAACCGGATCAACTCTCCACAAGATCAGTTCACTACATAGTCCTGTTGGCGCCTTCAGATCTGGCCAGTTCATTTCTGATCCTAGCTTCTCACTCAGTATATCTACAGTCAGTTTGTCTATAGGACTCTTGCTGATTTCACTCGTTGAACTAAGAGGTGAACCCATCGTTGTTTTATCTTGATCGCAAAGTTGGATCTTACTAAGTGAGCTGCTTGATCCCCTACTAGCGAAAGATGGGCTGCGACTTCGACAGGTTGCAATGACTGGATCAATTTCCACTTTTGGAACGTTGTGATGTGATGTGGTTAAAAGAAGGGGTAACACTGGATGGCATGCTAAATGATTAACACGGAATCGATGTCCGCAGCATCTGGACACGTGTAATATACTAAGCACAGTTGAAAAGTTGGAATTCTCTGCAAATCCTATTTCCCATTGATTTAGTGTTCCATTGGTGTGTTTTGACAGCATCGATACTTTCTGTGGAATCAGATTCATTCCTACGCCTCCCTGTTTCAGTTTGGCTAGGCTATGCATGAAACTGTAACTCGGTGACAACTTTTCCATATCCGCTGCAGACCCCTTTCCACTCTCACTAAGTTTTTGTGCCATCTTAGACTCACACAGACTGTTAGTCCTGTACAAGACTATATTACTACACATGGTTGTTGCATCACCTGTTGGGAATGCCAGTGGAATTCGACAAGAGAAACTAATCTGTACTTGACGGTACGAACAAGGAATGTATTCGTCCAGGAATTCAACCAACCACACTAGGAATGAACCGTCCACTGGATGGATACTGAATACCATATCTGCCGACTCATTCCACTCTCTGATCAGACTTTCCATGCTAGCGTGAAGAGTTTCTGTGAAGGAGAGTGGCACAGTTGGCTCTTTTGGCCTCAGAGAAGCTTGCTTTGAAACTACATCAACTGACGGTATTTCCTCATGGAATCCTGACGTTGCACTTGAATGCATGCTGGCTGACGTATCATCACCTAAATAAAGAAGAATGCAATCTTTACAACACTCAGATACAATGACTTGACTTGAACTAAATTACTTAAAGTGACACAAGCTGAGTTTATAACCCTTTTTACTCAAGTGAAAATACTAACAAAAAACCTGATTAAACTCTTCTAGTATAATATTAATGTCGGTGCATGCCTTCTATGACTTAACAATTATCTTCTAGTGTTGTCAAATCAATTTATTGTTTGATTTGACATTTTTTGGTATGTACCAAAAATTTATGTCATCGGATCATTCATATGTTATAATACCAGATTTGAGTTCAGTTAATTGCAAGGGATAGTTACATTTGCTTCAGTAAGTATCATATATACTATGATTGACTTTTAAATACGCAGCATAAATCTCACCAAAAACTGTATAAACTCAGCTTGTGCCCCTTTAAATCCATCAAATTATTTAACATTTTTCAAATGCTGCTCAAATTTCAAAGTCAGAATGTTATCACATCAATCAATGGTATGGGATGAAAAGCAAAATCATTTACCATGCCAATAAGTTTGATATAAAAACAACAATTTTGACTTTGGGTACAAATATACAAATTGTACAGCGATATAATCAAATGATTCCCAATATCACCTCTTCATGCATTTGAAAGAAGTCAAAAGCTTACCATGATGTTTAGTATTTCATGCCAAAGTCAATAAAAAAAAACCTTAACTATCCCTACAAATGTGTGTTTAGGTATGTTAGGTGGGAAAGTGATTTCTACCGGAGTGAAACCAAAGTCACCAATTCTGCATGCTAACAGCTACACATACTGTACACGTAACAGTTCTCTCTCACCACCACACAGTGGCTTGTTGATAACCCAAAGCATGCATAAACTAGAGTTGGTAACTCTAGGGGGGGATATTAACCTGAAGCAGTGCAAAGCTACTTAAAATAGCTCAGCACACTTTGATGTACATACCCAACGCTTTCATTGTTAATCCAATGTCATCTCTACTATCCTGGTCTGTAAGACAAAACACCTGTGTTTTGACACCATTTTTCTTATAATTCTTCCTTATTCCTTATTTTTAGACCCACAGGTTTCAGTTACATTTCTTGTTACCCTTGGTTTTTGGACATAATACTCCCCAATGATTTTGTAGATAAACGTAATACAATTTGGGAAGCATTTCTTGTGAAGGGAAGGTTGTCATGCATACATGGGTTTGGGAGTAGTACGACAGGAAGGGATTAGATGCAATATACATTTACTTCACTCTGCAAAGCATGACATGATTTTCACTTTATTTTATTTCCTTCACTTACGTTAAAATATTTCCAAATTGTGAAGTAGCCCAAATTAGGAATCAAAGTTACATTTGAACCAAGAACATCACTTAATTTCTGGTCAAAGTAGCGCTTACACGTTTTCCATCCAAACAATTCCCTTGGACCTCTGAGTCTACATGTATACCTAGTTATCCATATCCATTCATTACACCGTACCTAAATCAAATTTGATTCCTATAAATGAACCACTTGTTTCCTTACCTTCGTCAGAAAGTGATTCTGTGATGTCTTCCTTGCTCTCTGATACCTCAGATGGTTCCGATTTCTTCTTGATTTCTTGTAAGATGTTTTCTGCAGCCAGTGTAAATTGGAATTCCTTGTTGTTCAGCCAGTGCACCATGAAGGAGCCCTCCCCACTTCCTGACATTGAACTGATGGCCGGCAACAAAGGAATATCTACAAAAAGTCAACATTTGATTACACATTTAGCTTTAGGGAATACTGTAACCACAAACTATGATCACCCTCACAGACACACACAGTCACACACACAGACACACACACAGACACAGACACACACACACACACACACACACACACACACACATAAATTATATTTTCTACATTCTTCAAACCATACATATTTTCTTTCATTTTAGTGCAAATACATGTTTTTACTTCACTAACACTTGAACGGAGGTTTACAAGTCGATTTATACGTCAGTTTTCATTCGAAAGTCGTCAGTCAATTTTGATATTTGATAAAGTCTTTTATTGAAGATACACTCAACTTCAGCATTTTTTTCTTTCTGAAAAGTTGCAAATCGATATTTGAAGCTGTGTTTTCAATTACAGATTTAACTAGTCAATTAATGAAGCTACAGCTACTGTGTGTGTGTGTGTGTGTGTGTGTGTGTGTGTGTGTGTGTGTGTACGTGTACGTGTGTGCATGCATGTGTGTGTGACACTGTTTTCAAAAACCACCAACTGTTTATTTTCATATGACAATAATTTATTAATGTCTAAATCTAACACATTCATGAGTACATGTAGTTAGTTCTCAGTGATGTGTGTGATTGTACATGATTGTTTTGTAAACAAATGTTTCAAAACTACACGAAGGGAAATAGCCAGGAGTTGGTGGGAAGGTGATGAGGGGTGGCACATTACAGGGGCATGGCAAAGAAGTTCTTGTTAAGTATGTCTGTCTGTCTGTCTGTACATACTTATGTACATGTATGTATGTATGTATGTATGTATGTATGTATGTATGTGTGTGTGTGTGTGTGTGTGTGTGTGTGTGTGTGTGTGTGTGTGTGTGTATGTATGTATGTATGTATGTATGTATGTATGTATGTATGTATGTATGTATGTATGTACATGTATGTATATGTATGTAATAGTATGTATGTATGTATGTATGTATGTATGTATGTATGTACATGTATGTATATGTATGTATGTATGTATGTATGTATGTATGTATGTATGTATGTATGTATGTATGTATGTACATGTATGTATGTATGTATGTATGTATGTATGTATGTATGTATGTATGTATGTATGTATGTATGTATGTATGTGTGTGTGTGTGTATGTGTGTATGTATGTATGTATGCATGTTTGTGTGTGTGGGCAGTGACATTTGAATAGTCCAGTGAGAGACAATATGCAATAAAAGTGTAACAAACTCATTATTGGGGTGAGGGGATGGGGTGGGGTATGAAAGGAATATTAGAAAATAGTCTTCATATGAACCTCACATTGGCACTACAATGAAATCCTTATTCAGCTTCTCAAGTTTACTATTTGTCTTCACTCTATGTTTTGAATGCTTTCATACCATAGTATCAAGATTTTCAAACCCTGTCAATTTATTTACCTGTGTTTGGGTTGATTGCAGATGAAATATGGAAATGAACAGGGAAGATTCCATGTCCATTGTTTTGGTGCTCTTGATATACATGTTTATGGAAATCATGCTCTCGCTGGTGACTTGGCAGAGGAACTTCTGGTTGGGTAGCTTTCCGTTTTCTGGAAAGAAATTGAAGTAGGTTAAAGTTCAATTGTTACCTGATACACAGGTCTGTGTGGAGTGCGTTTTTGTTTGTAGACAACAAGTCTTCATAGAAGACACAGCCCCCCCCCCCAATAGTTTACTTCTAAGTGACTGAATGGAGACATGATTTTTTGAAATTATTGGCAAAACACGATTTTAGAAATAAGTGACAACAAAGAAATATTAAAATGTGTCTGTGATATGCAGGAAATGGCTAGATTTCACTAACTGACCCTGAAAGTTGATGTCATGCTCAAAGGTCAAGGTCTCAATAAGAAAGTTTACACCAAATAATATAGGGCTAGACACTTGAATGGAGTCTTCAAATGAGTGTTTGAGATATGCAGTAAATAATGATTATATGTACATGAAATGCCAGGGGAACTGGAAATTTCTTTGTGAACATGAACTATTATGTAAAGTGGCCATAAAACTGTTCTTATCAAATGCTGGAATGTAATACAAGTCTCTGTACTTCCAACATGCTGTGTCAAGTGTTATTAATCCAATTCAGTTGTTTACTTTCCCTGTTTGTTACAGGTTCCATTTGTCTATGGTCTGATGTCGGCAGTTGTAATCACCACATACTCACTTTGATCGTCCTTTGATTGTAAATTTTTGTTTCAGATGAAGACTTTTGGCAAGTTTTTCTGTCATTCCTCCATGATGTTGTGGGGTGAGATTGAGGAGACTGTTAGCTGGTAATCGGCTTTCACTCCAAACTCTACAGATGTTATCTTTACAGGATGTTAACAACGCATTGCCAACAGCACCCCTGATGAACAAAACCAAAGAAATGAAGTTTTAGTTCCACTTTCAGTATTCCAGGATAGCCGGATATGGAACAGACATTTTCCTATCAGAAGTTGGTGTATCTTTGTTAAAGTATTATTTTTTTTCAATCAAACAACCAACCATGTATTCACTAAAAATCATGAAAATACTAGTACCTATCATTAGACATTGTACTTGTTAACTTGGTGTCGATTGTGTCTGTAAATACCAGTAATACAACATGTTGAGATTGTCATCGTGTTGGGGTGCTAATTTTCAGGTGCACACCCAAAAAATCAATTTGATTTGATTTGTTGTACCATATCTTGTGTAAAGTTGCACAAATACATTTACCCAAAAAAAGATTCAATACTGTTCAGAGTGTACAATGCTACCAATAAGTCATGATATCTAACAAAAAGTTTCAAAAAACATTCCAGTTGCAGCTAGTACAGCTTTTAAAGCTCACAAAGCAGTTGTACATATTTAGGTGAAAGGACTGAATTCAACATACTGTCAAAACATAGCATACACTTTAAAGAATCATATACCTGAGTGTGAAGACAAAGAGTTTAGAGTAGTTGTGATGTCAGCTTCATAGGTCCCATAAACCCCCTTGAAGGAAAACCCCAAAACGGTTGAACACGTACATGTCAAATGCAGTAGCTTCTTTTAAAGAAGATTCCAATGTTGTGCAAGTTACCTAGGTGGCATTTTATCACCAAGAATCTTAAGGTTGATAGCAGTAACCAACACAAGTGTACTTAACTTAAGATACTAAAGGTACAAATAACTGACTGGATTTCCCTTTCACACAGTATTTGGCGGCCATATTGGATGGTGGCCATATTGGGTGATGGCCATATTTGACTGTAAAATGGCTTAATTTTGATAACATTTTGACCGCTTTCAAAATTTGTACGATGTCACCTGAAATTTTTTTCTTGCTTTTAACTGAGAATGGGTTTAAGTTTTCTTGAACAAAATAACAGAAAACGATCAAGATTTTCATTTCCGAGGCACATACTACTTGAAAGGGGCTATTGGAAACACAGTTTCGTTGTTGTAGTTGTTATTATTTTGGAAAAACTTGGGAGTGATTTAAAAATGTGATACTAATGTGATATTAAGTGTTTTTCCCACAATTAAGAAATATGACGTCTAATTCTAATCTACTCACATTGTCATATACTTGCTGGTTTTTCTCCATGAGAATCCTGTTACTGCTCTGGGATGTGCAATATATACAAAGTTGTACTTGACTGGTGGTTCATTTTTACTGACTGGACTTGCCTGTCCAAGCCTTGGTTGTTTTATATCATACCATATTTTAACTAAACGATCAGCCTGGTAAAAAAAATACAATAACACTAGGGATGTAAACGATTGTTCAATTATAACATGAAATCTAACTAAAGTTCACACAGAATTATACAATCACAATTGTTCACAGGAACAACCTTACACTCCCTCCCCCACACACATGGCACAGATGCATACATACATACATACATACATACATACATACATACATACATACATACATACATACATACATACATACATACATATACACATACATATACACATACATACATACATACATACATACATACATACATACATACATACATACATACATACATACATACATACATACACACATACATACATACATACATGCATACACATGTCATAGACAGATGAACACAAAAACAGACAGACAGACAGACAGACAGACAGACAGACAGACAGACAGACAGACAGACAGACAGACAGACAGACAGACAGACGTGTGCACGTACATACAAAGAAAGTGATTGATTCTATTGCCTACCTTTCCAGCTGATGCAAAATATTGGCCATCTGGAGAAAACTTGAGGTGGTAAATCGGTGTGGCAGTTCTGTTGTCATAAAGAAGACATGTTTTTAGTTTCACAAAACATTAAGATTATGCAGACCATCAGATTACAACATTTCCTTCTTAGAAAATATTTTCTACATATTAAAGACAGAAGTTAGATCCTCCAACTTACTTGCATTGCCATACACACTCCCATATAGTATGCTCATCAGAATGTTCACTACTGTGCTCTGATATGTCTTCTACAGAACTGTTCTCAACCACACTATTTGCCCATAGTTGAATAGAATCACTGCCAGTCAGAAGTCTGCTACCTGAAACACAAATAAAGCACAATTTTCATTTTATTTTGACTGCATTTATTCTACTACTTTCCTTCTCCGTTTGAACTTCAGAAATCGAAACTGAGTTGGCAGCAACCCTCACTGTCTAAAATTAATTGGGCAGCATCTAGGTTAGACTGCAACATAAGCCTCCATCATGCTTTTCTTGAAATGTCATCCGATATACATGTGGCTCAACACGTCGTATCTTACACAGATGGTGTTTAGGTCTTTATGGTGTATTTGGTTGTTGAAGGATTATGTGAAGAGCTATTATCACATTCTACTAACTGTACACCTATAGTATCGCTAAGGTATACTCACAATTAGTTCTCAATCACCCAACATTGAGCAGGTCTTACACTAAACGTACAACACACCTTAGGTACAAATTTCCGTGAAAATCAAAATTCTAAAAATCTCACCAAACTTTGCCATATGAAAGGTTATTCCTGGTCCTTTTTAAAATAATGAAAGAAGTTTTGGGTTGGTTGTTTTCAAGGAAACCAACAATCTTTTATTTTCTCAGACAGTTATTACAGAGTATTTGGCGGCCATATTGGATTCTACAATGGCTTCAATTTTGATAACATTCTGACCTCTATTTCAAAAATTTTGTATAATGAACCCTGATTTCCCTCTCTTGACAACTGAGAATGGGTCTGAGTATTCTAGAATGTAGTTCAAGCGAAAGGTTCTTATTTTCAAAATGCACACTACATACAATCAGGCATTCCGAGTCATTTTGTTGGTATCATCTTGGCCTATTAATAATTTTTCAAGGATATTTTGTTGTACCAGGTACACTTAAACAACAGTCTCGGATCACCATTTGACTTTAATCACAATAACATGTGTGCTTATAAGACAAGTGAATTTTGGACATTGTATGGGCAAATGATATTTCAAGTTGGCCCATGTCCATGTGCATAGCCAGGAAGGGTTTACTCAGACTGCTTACATATGGACATCACCTCAGAATACAAAGTAATATCAAAACCATGTAACCAGTAAAATCACTGACATGACTCTCCAGAACCCAAAGTTCACGAAATGCCTTTATTCCCTGGAGCAGCATTCTCCTTTTAATATTAAACTAATTTGAAATAGCAGACACAGACTACTTCCAACAAAGTTTTGGTGTATTTTCAACAGACATAATTTCACAAAAAAGAGCAAACAGTAACAGCTCCTCGCACTTTACATATTTAACTTCCAAATTCCCCTTTTATCAATAATGATTATCTCTGATCAAAATAATATTTTCACACCAAAATAATTTCTTTTATTACAGTATCATCAAACAAGCATGTCATTAAAATGTGTAATCTTCATATCTTGGTAAAACTGTTATTAAATTTCATCTCCATAGTGTTTAAATAAATGTGTCTATTTATCCAGGGAAAACTTTGAAAGGCCGTTATGTAGACAGGAGTGTGGGCAGCATAATCAATCAATAAAAGTACCATCAAATAAAAAGAGAATGACCTTTAGAATTTGCTTAAGAGTTGTACCAACATTTCAATAACTGATGAGAAATGAAATTAATTTCAGCATAAATAGTATATCTCTTTAAAAAGCGTAAAAGAAAATGCTATGACCCATTCTGTAATCCCTGTTATTTCACTCACATGACATGGAAAGTGAAGTGACTAGATAACAAACATCAAACAGCTGTGAAATTAGGACATCCAATGTACAACATCAACAACATGTAAGTTAAGTCATTATATATATTATACCACTCACAAGCCAAGTTGATGTGTTCGAACAAAAACATGGGCTTTATACCCTGATTGTTCTACGTTAAGACAACTCACACCTACATCATTGATACCGTGGTACTGAAAATATGAGTCATAACTTTCCAAATTGCCATTATTTTCCTAAAGTATGCTACAGGAAATATACCAGTGCCAGTTATATTGAAGAAAATTCAGGCAATTTTGAGAGTTTTGACTCATATTTCGAACACAGCAGAACCAATGATGTAGATAAGCATTGCCATGTCACAAAAATGTTGTACCTGTATAACTGACTAGCAAAATTATAAATAACATTATCATTGAAAGTAAGAATCTAAAAACATATTTATTCTTGAGAGCCTTCTACTACCGATACAAAACTTCTAAACATTACATTATACTGCATAACAGTACTATTATTTGATTGATTGATTGATTGATTGATTGATTGATTGAGTGAGTGAGTGAGTGAGTGAGTGAGTGAGTGAGTGAGTGAGTGATTGATTGATTGATTGACTGATTGCCATTTGACGGGTGGTATGCACATATGAACAGATACAGATTGACAAATGGACAAGTTGACAAACAGATTGAATAACAGATTGCCTGACAACTGATTCTTTAATTGATTGATTGATTGATTGATTGATTGATTGATTGATTGAGTGAGTGAGTGAGTGAGTGAGTGAGTGAGTGAGTGAGTGATTGATTGACTGATTGCCATTTGACGGGTGGTATGCACATATGAACAGATACCGATTACATTATATTATTACATTATATTATACTGCATAACAGTACTATTATTTGATTGATTGATTGATTGATTGATTGATTGATTGATTGAGTGAGTGAGTGAGTGAGTGAGTGAGTGAGTGAGTGAGTGAGTGAGTGAGTGATTGATTGATTGATTGATTGACTGATTGCCATTTGACGGGTGGTATGCACATATGAACAGATACAGATTGACAAATGGACAAGTTGACAAACAGATTGAATAACTGCTTGCCTGACAACTGATTCTTTAATTGATTGATTGATTGATTGATTGATTGATTGATTGATTGATTGATTGATTGATTGATTGATTGACTTACGACATATTGATATCAGTGGCTAGATATGGAATACAAAATGTCTGTACTATTGTTCAGAGAATTTAATGATTTACTCTCATATTGAGGAATCAATCCCTACAGGGACATTTTGAACATGAAATGGTAAGTAAAAGGCTATTATACACTGCCTGACCTACATATAGCGACAATTAGTTTACAGACTTTATTAATTATTCAGGCTATCACCTCCGACACTGATATCAGTTGTGGGACTTGTGGCTACGCTTTATCATCAAATAGTAACGACAAAAATAATATGTTCATCCTTGTACATGCAACCGTAATAGATGAAGTCACATGCAACACAAACTTTCTCCGATGATTAATATTTCATGTTGTAAAGTACAAGTCTTCTAATTCTCCTGACACTTCCTTTTATACATTATCCACCCACACAGATATGTTTGCAGAATGGATTAAAATTAAACAAGTTAGTTATTTTCACCTACTGCTGATGTTATAATGATTACTTATGTATTAGTGTACAGCTGATCACTTGCCCAGTCTCTATGTAATTACGTACACAACCTACTTGGTAATATCCTCAGGGATTGACAATCACTGACATCATGTCTCGCAGTCCACCAAACCACCTTTTGGTATTTCTACATGCGGCATGAAATCGTGACAGAAACCATAAATACTTGATTCCAAATCCAGCAATTATGTAGCGAAAGTCTACAAAAATGGAGCCATCAGTCTGTGCGTGTGTGTGCCCTTTGGCTATACTAGAGTAGTGCGTACAACTATTGAAGTGGAAGAATGCGACTTGGTAGACTCTACATATCAACAAGGAACGTGGGGTTTCTATTGAAAAGGTTTTCAGCTCTTTTGCTTTTTTATCTTAGTTTATAAGAGAAGGTGCTGTACAAAGGCAGTCTTGGTAAAAACAACAACATGTAACGCTGCTATGACTGGAATAAAGCAAAAATATGGGGAAATAGAATATCTATATACTACATCTATATACTCTACAAGTAACATGGGGTTTCACTGAATAGTTTTCAGCTCTTTTGCTTGGATCTTAGTTTCTAATAGACGATGCCATACAAAAAGAGTCTTGATGAAAAAAATAAACATAATGTAAATGCCATAAGGATTGGAATATCAATCAAATGTAGTACATAGGGTGTCCATGTGCCAAAGACTTTAGATTTTAAGGCTGACATTTCAAAAATAACCTATCTATCTGAGCTACATAAAATTACTTCTATATGCCATTCTAAATTACTACATACTTTCCCACACTGATATATAAAGTTTGTTGACTTTACAGTGTGATAGAAGGGTTGTTTTTGCCATATTCTCTAAATGCTGATGACATCATCTGTCACATCACTATTGTTACAAGGTATCCTGTCCACATCCTCTAAATGCTGATGACATCATCTGTCACATTTCTACTGTTAAAGGAATAATGTCCACATCCTCTAAATGCTGATGACATCATCTGTCGCATCACTGTTGCTACAAGGTGTACTGTCCCCATCCTTTAAATGCTGATGACATCATCTGTCGCATCACTGTTGTTACAAGGTGTACTGTCCACATCCTCTCAATGCTGATGACATCATCTGTCGCATCACTGTTGTTACAAGGTGTACTGTCCACATCCTCTAAATGCTGATGACATCATGTCACATCACTGTTGTTACAAGGTGTACTGTCCACATCCTCTAAATGCTGATGACATCATCTGTCACATCACTACTGTTACAAGAATAATGTCCACATCCTCTAAATGCTGATGACATCATGTCAGATTCCTACTGTTACAAGAATATTGTCCACATCCTTTAAATGCTGATGACATCATCTGTCACATCACTATTGTTACAAGGTATCCTGTCCACATCCTCTAAATGCTGATGACATCATCTGTCACATTTCTACTGTTAAAGGAATAATGTCCACATCCTCTAAATGCTGATGACATCATCTGTCGCATCACTGTTGCTAAAAGGTGTACTGTCCCCATCCTTTAAATGCTGATGACATCATCTGTCGCATCACTGTTGTTACAAGGTGTACTGTCCACATCCTCTCAATGCTGATGACATCATCTGTCGCATCACTGTTGTTACAAGGTGTACTGTCCACATCCTCTAAATGCTGATGACATCATGTCACATCACTGTTGTTACAAGGTGTACTGTCCACATCCTCTAAATGCTGATGACATCATCTGTCACATCACTACTGTTACAAGAATAATGTCCACATCCTCTAAATGCTGATGACATCATGTCAGATTCCTACTGTTACAAGAATATTGTCCACATCCTTTAAATGCTGATGACATCATCTGTCAGATTCCTACTGTTACAAGGAATAATGTCCACATCCTCTAAATGCTGATGACATCATCTGTCACATTTCTACTGTTACAAGGTATAATGTCCACATCCTCTAAATGCTGATGACATCATCTGTCAGATTCCTACTGTTACAAGAATAATGTCCACATCCTTTAAATGCTGATGACATCATCTGTCAGATTCCTACTGTTACAAGGAATAAGTCCACATCCTCTAAATGCTGATGACATCATCTGTCACATTTCTACTGTTACAAGGTATAATGTCCACATCCTCTAAATGCTGATGACATCATGTCACATTTCTACTGTTACAAGGAATAAGTCCACATCCTCTAAATGCTGATGACATCATCTGTCACATTCCTACTGTTACAAGGTATAATGTCCCCATCCTCTAAATGCTGATGACATCATTCATCTATCAAATCACTACTGTCAATACAAGGTATAATGTCCCCATCCTCTAAATGCTGATGACATCATCTGTCACATTCCTACTGTTACAAGGTACAATGTCCACATCCTCTAAATGCTGATGACATTATCTGTCACATCACTACTGTTACAAGGTATCCTGTCCACATCCTTTAAATGCTGATGACATCATTCATCTATCAAATCACTACTGTCAATACAAGGTATAATGTCCACATCCTCTAAATGCTGATGACATAATTTGTCAAATTACTACTGTTACAAGGTATCCTGTCCACATCCTCTAAATGCTGATGACATTTCTGACATCAGAATGGTATCCTTCTCAATCTTGATGGCATTTGTGACATAAATGTTTCATGGTGTCCTGCTCATATCCTGTGTTAATGACATAATTTGTGACATCACCACTGTTTCAAGGTATCCTGCCCAATCCCCTATATGTTAATGACATAACTTGTGACATCAATACTGCTTCAGGGTATCCTCTCAATCTTGATGAAATTTTTAATATCACTACTCTCACAAGGTATCCTGTTCACATCCTGTAAATGTTGATATAGTTATTTGTAACATTACTATTCTTACAAGGTGTCCTGTCCACATCCTCTACAAGCTGATGTAGTTATTTGTAACATCACTACTCTTACAAGGTGTACCATGCTAATATGAATTGTCACAAGGTGTCCTGTCCACATCCTCCTGGTGCTTCTATCAGACAGATTAAAATACACCCTGTTCTCATCCTCTTAAATATTGCATAAAAAATAATAAAATTTATAATGTATCTCTGCAAACAAAGATCATGGCACAGAAGACAAGGGATTTTCTTATACTGGTAGTATGGAAAGAAGGATAAGTGAACACACAGACACTGGATACAGGGCAAACAGAAAGGGTTGGGGCTAGTTTCAAGAAACAGATATATTTTGAGAGTGTGACCAAAGGATGTTAATGAGTTGACACGTGTTAATGAGTATTCAGTACATGTAACATGTTGTTATATTTGCATGTCTACAAGAAATACTAAGTCGGAAAGCACAGTACTTAACATTACAGGGAATTAGTTTACCCATTAAGATAAGAAATGCATTTTTTTTGGTCAAATCTTTTAAAATATAAAAGTTAACAAATATTCTCCTTTGCGTACTAATAATTATCCATCATCCTGTGACCAAGACTCTTGTTTTGCCTGATTTATGTTCCTACGAATGATTTCTCTATGATTAAACTAGTTATCTAGCATCATACACTCAAATTATGCAAGCTATATAATTCCAAAATGCCACATGATTTATTTCATGTACCTATTATGACATTCCTTTTATGGAGCCATTCATTTTCCCTTTAGAAAAATACCTAGGCTATGTCAAATATGTCCATACACCACAATTAAACTGAATGCCTTCCGTAAGGGTAATATTGAGCTTTTTGTTCCCACACATAATAATTGGTGGAATGCAACAATCTTTGTTATATAGTAGGCTATTAGTAACTCGAATTTAGACATTTCCTGACCAGAAATGCTTTTCTTTTTTGTGGCCACCGCGTCTAATTTCCGAAATATGCCAATTACTTATTAAAACTTACAGCTACATCAATAATATTTTCAGGACAAATGTGCTTAGGTACTGCAAATGTATGTACCAAGTTATAATGAATTTGAAGCATGCACTCTTGAGATATAGCCTAATTACCGAAAACCATTAATTATGTAAATTTCTCATTAATATTTACTGGGTTTTTACCAAAACCTAATCAAGTCTTGCCATTGCCCTACGGAATATGTCTTCAAAATTTTGTTTTAATTGAGCAAGCCGTTATGGAGAAAACGATGACATAGACAGACACACACAGACAGACAGACAGACACACAGACTTCCACCCACTAACTACATCTCTTCCTTACGGAAGAAAAAACTGATGAAAACAAAAACATAATTCATCTGTATTATCTGAACACACATTAAATTTTGTATATCTTTGTTACTGAAATAGATTTACATGTTGGAACAGGCAAAGTGGCAGAAAGAGAGAAAAAACATATTACGCCAGTATTTGATTGATGTACTGGTAATGGTATATACAAAGCTAGATAATTTCTTGTGGGTAAGTCGCAAAATACCCAAAATAGAATACCCAAACATGTAATAACCAGATGTAAACTTAAAATGTGTGCTTGGGTAATGTGTGCTTGGGTTAGTTTCTCAATGAGGTTTACTGTGTCTAACAGTTATACAACTAAACTGTGTACAATTTTAACAAAAGCGTTTTAAACAGGTATTAACAAAAACTCAAATTCAAAAACAAGTAACAATTTGATAGATATATATTCAGTTAGTCGGTAGCACATACCACACTCAAATACATGATTTTTTGCCAGTGAATTAAAAATGTTTTAAATGATTGTCGTCAACTTGAAATGTTCTTTACTGGGTAAATATTGAAATTAGCTGGTGATTGTGTATGTCCAATCTTTCATGTTGTTTGAGCAGTTTACTTATGTTGATTAAGTGTTCATTATATATGACTTCTGTAAAATAAGTAAAATTTATACAAAGTAGCAGGAGAAATGATTACTGTAGGCACACATTTTCTCTGGCTGTTAGGTTCTAATAAATAACCCTGAGCAACTCATTGAAATTAAAAGCTACATCAAAAAGCTTTATAGGGGCACATGCACTTTGTTATAATCAATGTGCATACACCAAGTTATTTGAAATTTCAAGCTTGCATACTTACAATATTGCCTCATTACCCAAAAATCATTAATTATGCAAATGATTTCTTTAACAT